>NC_039363.1:46245632-46572730 GCF_003573695.1 Papaver somniferum
TTTTTGTATATATTATCTTTGTTTTTAGAGTTAGAATTTAAGTCTAAAATCGAGTCTTTACAAGTTGGAGTGAACGACAACTTTATTTACCACTTAAATACTACATCAATTTTTGGCGCCGCCGACGCGAATTTGTGTTTAGGTTGTTTTGGATTTATTTTAGTTTTTTTTTTTTTAGTTTTTTTTTAATTTTTGTTGTTCTATTTTACGTTTTTGGGTATTTGCCTATTTATTGCAGGTTTTGAATCAAAAAGAAATTGGAGACTAAAGACCTTGGGGATTGAAACAAGAGACAAAGCGAAAAGAACGGAAAAGAAAACAATTTTATTTTTATTTTATTTTTTAGGTTTTTATTTATTTTTGTAATTTTTAGAAACTGTATTAGGGTTTATTTTTAGTTTTGTAATTTTTCTTTTCTTTTTGGACGTTTTAGACACTTTGGACATTCTTGGATATTATTTTTAAACCCTACAGAAGGGTAGTATTAAATATCAAATGTTTGCAGAGAAGGAGGACAATTACGATATTGTCTCTGCACCTTGGGTTCGTACACTGACATTGGAGTCGGTGGCCCGAGTCGACTACAACTGATTCATCCCCCGTCTGGAACGGGAGGTAAGATTCGGAACACCCGCGAATCCCCTATCAGCGGGTTTACTGTATTCCTTCGGTTGTATATATGTTGAGGACCGAATACATACTTTAATTTCCTAGTAAAGGGCAAGGCCAGGCCATACAAGATAAGGGTTCGAATTTCATCACCGTTCTCTTCTTGCCCGCCTTAGGAAAACGATATCAAACGCGAACCCAAGCTTAAAATTTTGACTAGAACGAGACCGATCAGGTAACGAGCTTGTAGGAAAATATTTCAAAAGGACTGTATTGGGTATCTTATTATCTTAACTCGTTCTCTGGAGGTTGATAAAATTGTACCTAGTTGCCATTCGGAAGATTAGAAGCTGGTCTAGAAACAATCTAAGTTGAGTCATCATGCTTTTTGTTTGCGAGAAATTAATAGGTTTGATTTGGTTGAGTCAGCCTTGTTTTGTGCTTGCATAGAATCCCCTTCCTTATACTTTTGCATGCTTGAACGTAAAAGAGATGCTCTAGGTACATTTGTTAAAGAGAAACCTAGTTGTTCTAAGCGTATCGATTACCTCAATTTCGAAAGTCCGATTTTCGAAGAGTCCAGTTTTGAACGTCCGTTTGAGGAGAAAATCCCTGATATTCCGATAGTGCCAGAAATGGAAACTTTGAAAGCTTTGTTGAACAAGACTAGGACTACTCGTCCCTCTTGTATCAAGTTAGCTGAAACTGAAGCAAATTATGAACTTAAGCCTGGGACCTTACAGTTTCTCCCCATATTTTTAGGGAAAGAAAATGAAAACCCCTATTTCCATGTTAGGGACTTTGAGGAAATTTGTAGTACCCTAAAAATTAGAAACCTTGATGATGATGCTTTGAGACTCAGGTTACACCCTTTTTCCTTGAAAGATAAAGCCAAATCGTGATTGTATAGTCTGGCTTCCGGGTCAATTGAAACTTATGAACAACTTACATCTGCATTTTTGAACAAGTTTTTCCCTAGGCACAAAACATCGTCTATTAGGACGCAAATATGCACATCTTCACAACAAGAGGGAGAATCTTTATACATGTATTTGGAAAGGTTCAATGATTTGTTAGCCCAATGTCCTCATCATGGTTTAGAAAAGGTTAGGTTAGTTCATATCCTTTATGAGGGTTTAAATTATTCCACAACAACCACAGTAGAATCTATGTGTACAGGTGGGTTTGAAAACCAAACAATTGATAGTGCGATGACATATTTGAATGAAATCGCCGAAAAGACCCAACAATGGGAGAATAGTAGGGGACCCCAGAAAACAATTCTTCTAGGTAGAGGAAACGTTAATAGGGTAGAAGGAGACTATGAATCAGATGTCAAAATTGCTGCTATAGCAAAAAGGTTAGAAGCTTTAGAAGTGGGTCACACTAGTGGTAGAGTGTAGCCTTTTTGGGAAGGCCATAATATTGAAGAGCAAGCCAATGCTCTTTATAATAACATTAGATTTGACAACTGTCAGATATTTGAACCCTATTCAGAAACCTATAATCCTGGTTGGAGAAACCATCCGAACCTTTCATGGTCTAAAGGCCAGAGTCAAGGTCAGTTTAGTAATTCTAATGCTCCCCCGGGTTTTGGTTATAATAAGAACTCTTCAGGTCAAGCTCAGTTTCAGAACCCTTCAGAGAATAGAATGACTAGCTTAGAGGAATATCTTAGTATATTAAGAAAGATCCAGGATATGTTAGCACAGAGCCATGACATGTTAGTAAAGAGCCAAGTTAGTTTTCAACAGGAAACCAAGCAGAACTTTCAAACTAGTGCTCAGACCCTTGCTAATTTAGAACTTCAAGTCGGCCAAATAGCTAAGACCTTAAGTGAGAGAGATAACGGAAGGTTCCCTAGTCAGACTAATCCCAATCCTATAGGAGAAAAACATTTAATCAATTGAATTCTGTCACAACCCTTAGGAGTGGTAAAACGGTAGACAATAAGGTAGCCATGCCTAATAGTGTACATACTATAGATCCACCTATTAGTTCCCATTCTAGTTCCCAAGAGGACCAACAGGAGCCACTAGCTGGAGAGACTGACAAAATTTCTAGTGATGCCAATACGGTTCCTGATAGGTCTCATTTTATGCCTAGATCCCCATTCGCACAGTTGTTAGATCCAACAAAGAGAGAGTCGACTTCCAACGAAATAATGGAGATATTTAAGCTGGTAAACATCAATATCCCTTTGTTAGAAGCAATTAGGCAAATTCCTGCTCATTCCAAGTTCCTTAAAGATCTTTGTACAGGAAAGCGTAAGCTTAATGTCCATAAGAAAGCCTTTTTAGCTGGTCAGGTAAGTTCGATCATTCTGAATCAAAAGCCCCTAAGTATAAAGACCATGGATGCCCTACTATATCTTCTGTGATCGGTAATTATTCAGTAGATAAGTCATTGCTTGACTTAGGAGCTAGTGTGAACTTACTCCCATATCATGTATACAACTAGCTAGGTCTTGGTAAGTTGAAACCGACTAAAATGACATTGAAATTAGCTGATAGGTCTGTCAAAGTACCTCGGGGTGTCATGGAGGATGTTCTGATTGAGGTTGATAAATTTATTTATCCAGTGGATTTCGTTGTTCTAGATACTCAGCCTGTTCAGGATCAAATACCGGTGATTTTATGTCGCCCATTTTTAGCCACAGCTAACGATGTCGTCAACTGTAGAACCAGACTTATGAACATATCCTTTGGCAATATGATCACTGAACTAAATGTCTTTAATGTTACTAGAGAACCTTCTGATGATTTAGAGGAAGTGAATATGATTAGCACTTTATTTCAGGATCTAGTTCAGGATAATTGGGATGACACTTTATTTAGTGATTGTCTAGATGAATTTGATGAGACAATTCTCTTAGGTCAGTTAGATGACCGGACTTTAGAACTAGAAGAATGTCTCGAATATTTTAAGGACTCTACAGACCTAGAAATTCAGGAAATAGTGTTAGGTCTTTCTGAAAGTAGTGATGACCCTAAGTTTGGGGGTAGTGAACTAGAAGAAGCTCTTGAGTATTTTATATACTCCGAGGATCCGGAAATTCAAGCCATAGTTAAAGGTCTTACAGAGAGTAGTGATTACCCTTAGTTTGGGGGTATTGATCGTCAACTATCCCCATTAGAAGTCCCTAACTTGGGATTCGATCCTAGTGCATATGAGGTATCACCTGAGTTTATTCAGATTCCACCACCCGATCCTCCTGATACTGTCCAGGAGGAAATCCAGCTATTAAAGTCCCGTTTTTCGGATGAATCTGTTTTTCAAGACACTCATATGAATCCCAAATGGGCTCCCCAAATGAATCCAGTTGTCTTGCAAGAAATTTTCAATGAGGTTATGCTCCGTATGTTAATTTTTCTGATCGTGTGTAGTTGTTTCATATTAGTGGCAGTTCTATTTGGTTTTGATGACCTACAATTATTTCGACTACTGATATATGATTTGAAAGGTAACTGGCCATTTTATGATACTTGACGTCTGGCTGAAGACTTTAAATTTAGCAATTCTTGGGAGGTAACCCAATCTTATGTAACACAGTAATATCTTTCCTTAACTCTTTTGCTTCAAATGGTAACAATTTCTCCTTGTTCATGCTTTTAATTTTATCTTTAGAATACTGAGGACAATGTTAGATTTAAGTTTGGGGGTATGGGAGAAACTTTTTAGTTGCATTAATAAATAAACTCCAGAGCCTAGAAATTTATGCCTAATAAGGATTGCACTAACTAATCTAAGTGGATGGAAGCATTTTGATTGTAGGAGTTGAGGAACCAATCTGTTTAGATGGAAACATCTAAAGAGTCTATTCATAAAAGCACAGAGCTCAGGTGTTAGAAATAATATGGTAGTCTCACCATATCTTGTTGAGTCCTTTTCACTTTTTTTTTATTTTGTTTTGTTTTTTAACTATGTTTCTCTAAGTGATTAGGTAGGGCTCACGAATCAAGTTGTTACCGATGCTAGGATGAATTAGAGTGATTGAGATACCAAAAAAAAAAAGATGAAAAAGATGAAAAGAAAAAGAAAAGAAAAGAAAAAAAGAAAGAAATTGAGACCAGACCAACCGTAATAAATTCAATAAAGTCGAGAACTGGTACCCTTGTATATGCCATTTGTGTTGACCTAGAGTTAGGATTATCGATCACTGATTCCCTTGTATATGCCAGTTGTGTTGATATTAGTCAGACTAGTATCTCAGTCCATTAGGATAGGTTCATTTTGGCGAAGGCCTTCAGACAGATATTGGAAACACTGTTCACCTAGTAAACATCAAAACTGTCTATGTTTTTCTCTATATCCATCTTCTTGATCTATCCATGTGATTAATTTTGACTCCGGATATTGATGTCCATAGTGAGACTATCTGAGTAGAGCTCTGTCACTTATATATGAATTTTAGCATGCTTGAGTGCAAACTCGTGTACAACAATTGGAATTTCGCATCAGGGTACTTCCTCCTGTAGTCAATAAGTATGCCAACCAAGGAGATTCTTTAGTGCCTCCCAAGATTCCGCGTAGATAGCTAGGGTATGGAGTAAAGGTTTTGTGAGTATATATCTGGTAAGCCCTCCCGAGACTAGAACTTGGACACTAGGGCCACCTAGGGGTTTAAAGGCTTGTTGCATACGCTAAATGCAATCGACGATGCCTGCGACAATGAGTTAGGACTTTATTTTGTAGATTTGATTTGATCGAGGACTAGCAAAATAAGTTTGGGGGTATTTGATAGATGCATTTATGTGTCTATTTTGATCTCAATTATCTATTTTGTTAGTGCTCCTTTTGTACTTATTTTGGATTTTTATGTCTTTGTAGGTGTTTTTGGAGAAATAAGCTTTTGTGGCGAAAATTGGCTCGAAAACCGGGATTTGCGCTCGTGGGAAAAAACTACTAAAGGTACCCCTCATTTGGATAAGGGGCAGCTCAACTGCTAAGGGGCACTTCATCGATAAGGGGAACCCTAAATACTATTTACACCCACCTACTATCAGCACCCTCCCAGCTTTGTTAGGGGGAGTACCATCTTCACCGTTTGAAATATATTATTCACAAAATTGGTTAAAAAGACCAAAATCAACAATTTCTGGGTGAAAAAGACATCTAGATTTAAATGGAAAAAAATGTAAAAATAGCCAGGATGTAAACAGTTTCATCCTGCCCATTTTTAAATACTTTTTCTTATTTTAAATTTACACAGGATGCATCCAGTTTCATCTTCTCTATTTTACAGGTTTAAGCCAGGATGAATCTAGTTTCATCTTTGTTATTTTTTTTGTGTCCATTTCACCCATACTAATTTTTACTCGTCCATTAGAACCGTGTTTTAAAAATATTTGGACAAATGACCCATTTTCCGTATATTATTGGCGGGAATGTTGGTTCTCGACTGCAGATTTCCCAGATCGAGCTCGACGAGGTTTAAACGGGATTCCCATGCTGGATTGGACTGTATTATCCTGTTAAAGATAAACAGGCTTATTAGTGGCCTGTGTTTCAAAGAAAACAGAGATTACTGCAAGACAGGGCAAGAAAGAAATATTCGGATGTTCTGTTTCTGGAAAGTATATGGGACAGGATTATTATCGGGATTTTAGTTGAGTTTGGATTGGAATGAAGCTGTGGGACACGACAGGGAAAGTACATCTTCTAAGACTCTTAAAAAAGGAAGTTTTTGTTGATAATCTAAAACAGGGAACAATATTATCTCGGGTTCCTGATTTGGTTTCTGGTGTTATATTTGGAACTTACGTGGATATTTTCAGAAGAAAAGATCTTCTAGGATTTGTATGGAGAGTTTGTAGCAGAATAAAATCCGCGTAGGATAACAAAGGAGGAAAGAAGACACAAAACTTCCGGTGAAAGAAAAAAAAGAGATATCAGGAGGATTTTCTCGAGATTTTCCGCACCTGTTGTGTATAAAAGGGATGATGTTGAGTCATAGGGGGTGGTCGAGAGTTTAGGGGGTCGAACGGAGGACTGAGATAAGCTGCAGAGAAGAAATTGGAGTTGAAGGGAATTTTCGGAGAAGACGAAGAACACAAGGAATAGGTCACATAAAATAACAATCATCTTTTCTTTGTAACAACACTCGTTTGTAACAGTGACGTCTGGAGCAGCAATACAGCGTTGCGAATTACTGTTTTATTATATTTCTCCAATAAAAACACCGTTTGAGCCATGGATTATTATTTTGAGCGCGTTTTCACCATCATGAGCTAAACTCCAACACTGGGATGATGGAGGAAGCCAATATCATACATGGGTAATTTTAATTAATTCTTTTTATGACTTTTGCACTAATTAAAACTGAATTATGATTTTGATTAAGTAGTTGTGATTTCAATTGATGGGTCATGCTTAAGTTAAATCTTTTGATGGTCCATGCTTTCGATTTACATCTATTGTTTTGAGAATCTATCTTGGAAAAAATAAGATTCCATATCTTTATTGAGCTTTAATTGTTAAAAGAATTAATATTTGAACCTTATGTTATGAGTTTCGTGGAACCCTAAGTCCCAGTATCTCCCGATACTGCTACCATATTTTTGTATATATTATCGTTGTTTTTAGAGTTAGAATTCAAGTCTAGAATCGAGTCTTTACAAGTCCGAGTGAACGACAACTATATTTACCACTTAAAAACTACATCAATTTTTGGCGCCGCCGACGCGGATTTGTGTTTAGGTTAGGGTTCTGGATTCATTTTAGGTTTTGTTTTTGTTTTTAGTTTTATTTTAATTTTGTTGTTCTATTTTACGTTTTTGGGTATTTGTCTATTTATTGCAGGTTTTGAATCAAAAAGAAATTGGAGACTAAAGACCTTGGGGATTGAAACAAGAGACAAAGCGAAAAGAACGGAAAAGAAGACAATTTTTTATTTTTATTTTATTTTTTAGGTTTTTATTTATTTTTGTAATTTTTAGAAACTGTATTAGGGTTTATTTTTAGTTTTGTATTTTTCTTTTCTTTTTGGACGTTTTAGACACTTTGGACATTCTTGGATATTATTTTTAAACCCTACAGAAGGGTAGTATTAAATATCAAATGTTTGCAGAGAAGGAGGACAATTACGATATTGTCTCTGCACCTTGGGTTCGTACACTGACATTGGAGTCGGTGGCCCGATTCGACTACAACTGATTCATCCCCCGTCTGGAACGGGAGGTAAGATTCGGAACACCCGCGAATCCCCTATCAGCGGGTTTACTGTATTCCTTCGGTTGTATATATGTTGAGGACCGAATACAGACTTTAATTTCCTAGTAAAGGGCAAGGCCAGGCCATACAAGATAAGGGTTCGAATTTCATCACCGTTCTCTTCTTGCCCACCTTAGGAAAACGATACCAAACGCGAACCCAAGCTTAAAATTTTGACTAGAACGAGACCGATCAGGTAATGATCTTGTAGGAAAATATTTCAAAAGGACTGTATTGGGTATCTTATTAGCTTAACTCGTTCTCTAGAGGTTTGCTAAATTGTACCTAGTTGCCTTTCGGAAGATTAGAAGCTAGTCTAGAAACAATCTAAGTGGAGCCATCATGCTTTTTGTTTGATGAGTCAATTCTCTTAGGTCAGTTAGATGACCAGACTTTAGAACTAGAAGAATCTCTCGAAAATTTTAAGGACTCTATAGACCTAGAAATTCAGGAAATAGTGTTAGGTCTTTCTGAAAGTAGTGATGACCCTAAGTTTGGGAGTAGTGAACTAGAAAAAGCTCTTGAGTATTTTAAATACCATGAGGATCCGAAAATTCAAGCCATAGTTAAAGGTCTTACGGAGAGTAGTGATTACCCTAAGTTTGGGGCTAATGATCATCAATTATCCCCATTCAAGTCTAGAATCGAGTCTTTACAAGTCCGAGTGAACGACAACTTTATTTACCACTTAAAAACTACATCAGTAAGCTTTCGCTTTGACCAAATTCATCTTATATCATGAGAAAATTGCCGAGTAACATCTTACATGGTTTGCGTGATACAATCATTTGATGTAGGCTTGGAATGTTTCGATAATGATTATTTCAATATCTTGAAAATTGCTTTGATGCTAATAGTGTGTGAAAACGACTATTGTCATTATATAAGAATGTTTCAATGATTGAAATAAAGAGTTGCAAATGTAACCATGTTTGGATATAAGCATATGTAGTTTGTTCGCACATTAGTGTATAAATCCATAAACCGGGAACCAAGTGTATGCATATGTGTGTATACCAAATTTGTGAAGGATACAAGATAAGTATGCGTAACCGTACGCATACTGGCAGAAGTTTTCGAGCCGAAAATTTCTGCTGAGTTTGGAAACTTAACAAACTCAAACCCGGTTGCTTAAGTACACATACTCGTACGCATACTTAAGATGGTTACTTTGTCAAATCGGTCAGTTCATGGACTTAAAAATTTAAATCATAAGGAATGCAATCTTTACAAACCATGGCTATAATGTTCATGATTGATTCAAGTGAATCAAACCGATTTGGTTTCAATTGTGTTTTCTATTGCAATTGAACAACTCTTTAACTAGTTTCATTTGAGTCATTTGAACTAGTTATGGTTAAGATGAATATGGTTAAATACCACGCGTATGATTCTTAATTACCTAACTTGATTTGTGATTAAAATTCTTAAGCATAACAGGTTAGAAGCAATGATAAAAATCATTGGATGTTGGTTTTTATTGTCAAAGAATCTTTTTCATACACTTATGGTAACCATTCTTGGTGTAAATATTTGTGAAAAAGGTTATTCTTCCTTCTAAGCATATCAATTCGTGTTTATACAAGTTTATATCTTAGAAAAGATGATCACAATACTTGATCTTCATGATTATATATTGTGTATTGTTACCATGAGACAGTTCTATTTATTTAGTAACACGATCTCATGAGAGACTTTCAATGATTGGTCCTTAGATCGTATCTCCTTGTGGGATCTAAAATACAATATATAAATCCTTCTCCTTGGAGAAAGGTCACTCATGTTGTTCTTTCGGGAATGACATTTTATGGGGGGGGGGGGGAGTTCTTTTTGAACTTGTGCTTAATTTCCATATCTTTAAGGGGAGAAGCGGTTGTGGAACATGTAGGGGTTAACTTGTATCTTAATAAACTCCTTGATGAAGTCACTAAGTTTCGACTTTGTGATATCATCTAAAGTAAAGTTGATATGTTTTCTTTTGGTCAAGAAGTTTCTCTATGAAAATTTCATGAGGATTCCACTTGTTTTCGTACCTTTTCCAATTTATATTGACAAAAGGGGGAGAATTATCTTGTAGTTCACAATACATATACATATGGTTCACGGATCATTATATATGGGGGAGTGGTTTTCATGTCGAGATGAAGTATTGACTAGGGGGGGGGGTGATACATATCACCGTAGTATTATTGTCAAAGTTGTGATACAATTGAACTTTGATACTGTGTAATAATATTATGACGGATCTTCAACAAGTACAGGATGAGCATACGCATAGTTGAAGAACCAAGGAATTCAAGCATGTCGGATTTTGGAGCTATAATGAGTACAATCTATATGTTAAATGGTTTTGTCACTGAAATTAACAAAGGGGGAGATTGTTAGAGCATTGCTCGGTTGAACCCACTAGCGTTGGTATGTCAAGTTAGTTTTCAGTTTTAGTTGCCAAAATGCATTCTTGATTTAGTATACTAAAGATAGTTTCGGACTAGATTTGGTCTAAGAAAAACTACTCTTAAGGATGAAGACTGAAGATTAGAAGAAAACATCAGGGATTCATTACAAAGGTATGTGGTAATTGATTTCATTTGGATTATTGTTCAATTCTAACTTTCTAATCTATCCAAATAAATGCTCACTCTATGGAACAATTCCTATGACGGTAAATGTACATTTATATATATATATTCGAGGTTATTTGAGTCACGACTTTTGTGACAATAACCTTTATCCATGGAAAGGTTCTCATGTTATATTGAATGAGCTTACGAATTCAACGAGCCAAGAATCACTCAATTCCGAGTTATAACGATGAAGTTATGAGTGATTTATTAAAGTAACGATTATAATTATTGCTTTAATTGCTACAGTTCATTAGTAGGAAACAATTCATGGACTCCTTGTAAAAGTTCACGGATTTGGGCCCAATTACGTGACTAGAAGTCTTTTCTAGTCAAATTGGTGATGTTTCCTTATCTAGGAAAGATGGCTATTAATCCAAACATATTTGATTACCGTATTAAAGTGTTTGTGATAACTCTTAATTCCTGCCTAAGTTAAAATGTGATTTATTCATATAAATACAATATTTTCTAATTAATTATTTATTTATTTATTTTGGCAAGAGTTGTAACTTAGGAAAGACTACCAAATTTAGGAGAGTCTAGAAAAAGGAAAATATCTTCGCTTAGCTTTCAAGCAATCTTTCACTATAAATAAAGGGTTCTTGAGTGCTACACGTTTTTTAATCCCCTTTAGAAATTGGTGTGAGATCATAAGGTTGTTTTCCATGTCTTCTGTTCTTCGTGAACAAGAGTGAGATAAAAGTCTTTGTATTTGGGATCACAAACCCATGTTGGGTTTAATCTTCGTGATTGATTATACAACTTGTAATCTAGGTTTTTCACCTCTTGACTATTCTAAGGTTTTCTCTTCTGATATAAAACCATTCAAGAGTTGTTGATCATAAACCCTAGGTTTTGATAGATTTCAGTTTCTGATCGTATACCAACACTTGTTAGTCGAAATCGGAAGCTAGAAAGAAAACTTCGATTAAGGTATCTCGTAAAAAACCTTAAGAATTTTTAAACAAGATATCTCTAGATTTATTCTAGTTGTTCTTGTTGTAGAATCATTAGGTTAAAAAGTATAATAATCCCTAATCTACAAATTTGTTTGATATTAATTTTACCTAGTAATTGTTTTTATCAAAATAAACACAAGATTTCCAAAACCTTGATTTACATCTAAAGGGAAATCAAATCGGTGTTTTGTGCAAACAAAAGATCGAATCGTATTAATCTTGTTATTTACGAAAAGAATTCCTAAAGACAATCGGTGTTGTGCTAGGAGTTTTATTAGTGCTGAAGTAGGTATTACATCTAGTCCGAATAGGTAGTAGGAAATTGGTGTAACAACTTATAATCAGTGTGTGTTTATTCTGGACTAGGTCCCGGGGTTTTTCTGCATTTGCGGTTTCCTCGTTAACAAAATTTCTGGTGTCTGTGTTATTTCTTTTCCGCATTATATTGTTTATTTTTTACAATTGAAATATCACAGGTACTGCGTAAGTTCAATAAATTGGAAATCCAACCTTGGTTGTTGATTAAATTGATTGACAGTTGGATATTGGTTTTTGATATCGTCCAAGTTATTTCTTATATTCAATCGGGCTCGCAAATTCCTATTTGTTTGATTGCAGATTGAATTGAGAAATATAGATATAACTCTTTGATATATTTTTCTCAAGATTGAGTCTGACTGTCTAGTTGATTCTCTTGAAAGTATGTTAGAGTAAGTCCTCTCAGATTTCCAAACGAATTTGTTGGGTGTGGTTGTTGTACCCCCGCATTTTCAATAAGAAAAAAGAACTATAAGGGAATAAGGGTTATTCAAACAAAAAATACTAATAAATCATGGCTTAGTTCATGTTTTTTTTTTGGTTGACCGTTTTGATCTCTAGAACGCCCGACATATTTATAAGTCTAATATTGGTTCTTACATTATTATGTTATCGACTTGTTTCAGAAATTCAGTTGTTTCCATGATTTTCAAATAAATCAATTCAGTTCCTTGAAGATTCTATTTCTCCTCAAACTAATGTTAAATTATGATAGTTATGACTAAGGTTTTGTTAAATTTATATATTGATATATTATTAGATATAGATTATTATAAGAAACTAGTTGGAAGCATAACAAACTAAGCTTCAACAACACACTACTACATTAGTTGAACAGGTTGCCGTGTTAGCCTACCAGCGAGCCTCATGAGGAACCATTTAAGGGAGCCGAAGTGGATAGGGGAGGCGGGGGGGGGGGGGGGGGGGGGGGGGGGGGGGGGGGGGGGGGGGGGGGGGGGGGGGAAGCTAACTCTACCTTCCATGTCAAATTCGGCAATGTTGCACCATCGCGGACTCGAACCTGGGACCTCCTGGAGCGCATAAAACCTTTGAGGAACGGGGATGACCAGCTGAGCTAGCTACCCGTTGTTTATTTATGTAAACTTTGAATAAGAAGAAAACCATCAAAATCTGATCAAATACGAAATGTGTCCAAAATCTCCAAAATTTGTTCGAATTCGTATCCGAAATATCAAATATTATTCGAAAATAACTTTTGGATTCGGATATCCGAATTTCTAATCCGAAAATATAATTAACCTGACACGAATTTGGATACAAAGATATCTGCATCCAAAATAATAGTATCCAAAATTTTATAGATAAATATGTATGAGGTAGGATCCGTGGACACTCTTAAACGGACAAGGTCAGACAAGATTTGCGTCATTTTCTCCGGAAAACCCAAACGACAATGAATTTAAGTGTAATATTTTGATGATATGTTCCTCTTATAAGATTCCACATTTCTACAAAAAATGAACACAATTCGAGATGTATAAAACGACCACATACCCCTTTGAATATCAGCCGTTCAAATTTAACGGTTGAAATTAAGATCGATAGATGGTAAGGTTTGCTATCTCGAATTGCGTTCGTTTTTTTTTTGCAGGAATGTCGAGTCTTATAAGAGGAACATATAATCAAAATATTACACTTCAATTCATTATCGTTTGGGTTTTGTGGAGAAAATGACGCGAATCTTATCTGACCTTGTCCATTTAAGAGTGTTCATGGATCCTCCCTTAATATGTATAGTTTTTAAACCTAGAAAAGTATAAATCATATTTATTTATTTTATTTTTCTTTATGATTATCAAAAAACCATTTACAAATATTGTCACCTTAATTTATTTATTATGTCATTTTAATTTCTTACAAAAATATAAGAATTTTATTGTTTTCTTTCTTATGATTTCAGATCGCATAAAAGTTCCCATAAGTATTCGTAGTGCAAAAAAACTACATTTTTTGGATTTTGAATTTAATTCGGATACGGATAGTCCCTTTTCGCATCTGTATGCACCTCTTTACGCCCTTACTTCGTACTGTTTGTTGGCTTTGTTTATCTTCTTCATCTCTTACTTCTACATTTGCTCAGTTTTCAAATAGAATTCAAATAGTTCCATCAATTTTCGAATTCAAATACAGATATTCCCAATTCCCGTCCGTATGCATCTCTTTACACCCTTACTTCGTACTGTTTGTTGAATTTGTTTGTCTTCTTCGTCTCTTACTTCTTAACCGATAAGTTTCCTTTCTTTCTTCTTTCATTTAGTTTTGTTAGTTTATTGTGAATTTCGTGTACCATATTCGTTTTTGAAGAGAGATCGATTGAAATCATCTAAATTGTGTGGCATTATGCAGGCCGAGCCCGATAGGCAACCAGGGTAAACCCCACTTGCAGGCAACAAGGTCCCATGGACAACAAGAAAAAGATTGACAGGATTATTACTCATATAAATTTGAAGGGCTAAAAATAACTTATGTGAATAGCTGAATTAACTTTAATAGAAACATTTTTGGTTTCTTTCTCCATCTCTTTTCGTCTTCTCCAGCGCTTCGTCCTCTTTTTTCTTCCCCACCGCAAGCCATCATATGCTAGTTTACTAACATCGACCGCCAGCAGGATATATAAAGTCGATTTTTATTTTTATATAAAAGCAAAAGAATATTTTCTTACCACTTCAATTATCTGCCATAAACTATAAGCTTTTTCCATAATCGTTTTTGGTTATTGATTTTTTTCCATTTTAACTTCTAACTGTCTATTTATCCAGTAGTATTCTTTTTGAAAATTAGGATTACACACTAACTACGCAGTTCATTCAGAAAACTTCGTCACCGCTTTCGTCCGCCTCGCATATTAGTGGCATTCTACCACTACCCCAAGAAAATATTCTAGGTGTCTCTGTATATGGGAAAAAAAAAAGTTCACTTCGGGGAAACTTTTCTGAACGCCTTGCATTATGTTTGAAGTTGGAATTTGTTGGTACTGGGAGATTTAGTTCTGCCAACTTATTCATCTTCTTTTGATTACAAATATTGCTACTGAATGTGGTGTTCATTGCTGATGATATGATTTCATTAGTTGGATATTTTTGGTGAAAACTGAGTTTCCGCCAAGTCAAGTCTAACCCTTGACTTAGGCGGCAATTCAACTTTCGCAGATACTATTTAGCCGAAAACTCTTTCCGCAGCACAAGAGTCATAGTGATTGCCTTTTTCTCCCCTCTTAGTTTTAATTAGCTATATCTCTGTTTTAGTCAAGAAAAGGTGCACCACAATGCTTGTTTTTTTTATTGGTATAAATAATAGTTATGTTGCTGGCGAGTTTCGAACTCAGGTCAATGATATCATCGTCCAATAAATTTACCACTGTACTACAGTGACACCGGAAAATGCTTGCCCTTACAACAAAAATCTTTGTTGAATTGGGGATAATTTCCCTTAGAGAATAATGTTCTCTGGGAAACAGTATTATATCAAATCAATAATATCTCTGGAGAATACATGAGTTAAGTCGGAGATCATTCTCCTTATTCTAAATAAGGTAAACAGGATAATATGCATTCTATTACACCCCCTTAGTCTGAGCGGGAGAAGGGAAAACGCTAAGACTAGACCGAAAACGAACAAATAGCTGACGAGGTAGTCCCCTGGTGAAGATGTCAGCATACTGGTTTTCAGAGGGGACGTGTAGAACTTGAATGTCACCAATACGAACGCGTTCACGTACAAAGTGTATATCAATTTACACATGCTTGGTGCGCTGATGTTGAACAGGGTCTCCAGACATATAAATCGCACTCACATTATCACAGTATACAATAGTAGCACGTCGTAGAGGAATATGAAGCTCTAGACGGAGGTTGCGAAGCCATGTAGTTTCAGCAACAACATTTGCTACCCCCCGGTATTCAGCTTCAGCACTGAATCGAGAAATGGTTGCCTGACGTTTGGATGACCAGGAGATGAGGTTGTCACCAAGAAAGACACAGTAACCCGAAGTAGATCGACGAGAATCAGGACATCCCGCCCAGTCAGCATCAGAGTATGCCATTAATCCAGAAGTAGCGGAGACCGAGATAAATAAACCGTGATGAATTGTGCCCTGAAGATAGCGAATGATTCACTTAAGGGCCTGCATGTGAGGCTCTCGTGGGTCGTGCATGAATAAACATACATGTTGAACTTCATATGAAATATCTGGACAGGTGAAGGTGAGGTACTGTAATGCTCCAGTCAGGCTTCTGTATAGAGTAGGATCCTTAATCGTAGGACCAGAAGTAGCGCTGAGCTTGGAGTTGGTGTCGACCGGAGTAGCCACTGGGTTACATTGTGTCATGGAGGCACGAGCAATGATGTCCTGAACATATAATGACTGAGACAAATATAATCCTGAAGGTGACCGAGTGACAGTAATACCCAGAAAATGATGTAGCGGTCCAAGGTCAGACATGGAAAATTCCCGTTTCATTAAATCAATAAAGCGGTCAAAACAATATCATCTACATATAGCAGTAAATATGTCGTATCTGAGCCAGATTGATAAACAAAGAGTGACGGATCACACACACTACCACGAAAACCACAATTAGTAATAAACTTGGCAAACCTATGAAACCACGCCCGAGGAGCCTGCTTGAGACCATATAGGGATCTACGTAGTCGACATGCGTAATCATGGTGAGAAGAATCAACAAAAACCGGAGGCTGATGCATATAAACTGTCTCGGTCAGATCACCATGGAGAAAAGCATTCTTAACATCTAGCTGATGAATTGGCCAAGAACACGAAGTAGCAATAGTAAGAACAGTACAAATAGTAGCAGGTTTGACAACCGGACTAAACGTTTCAAAATAATCAACCCCATCCTGCTGAGATTTACCATTAGCAACAAGACGAGCCTTGTATCGCTGCAAGGAACCATCGACATTATATTTGTGACAAAATATCCACATGGAACGAATAACATGAGCATCACGTGGTCGTGGCACAAGAGAATACAAGTGAGAGCGAGGAATTGGGGAGATATTTCGTGAAGTTTGGACATGTAGATTGAGCCGGTGGATTGGTTTGTGAATGCCACGGGAAGCTCGAGTCACAGGGCGTGAAGGAGCAGGAGGTGGTGGTGAAGAGACAGTAGTGGGTAGAGGGGCAGTAGAGGGTAGAGGGGCAGTAGTGGTGGAAGGAGTAGGTGGTGATGTTGGAGGTACTGTAGTGGGTGGAATAGAGTTTGCAGCTGTTGAGACAGTGCAGTTAGGAACAGACGTGGGGACTGGCGTCAGTTCTGGAGAGGTAGGTGGAGTGAGTACAGAAGTGGGGACTGACGCAGAGAAGGGGAGGTGAACATACGTGTAGTAGTTGATTGGACTGATGTGGTAGCTGGAGTCTGTTGGGGATTCTGAATTGTTGTGTCAGAAGGGGAGCTGGACCGACGGTGAGGAGGAGTGTACAGTCCAGGGAAGGTGGTAGTGGGTTGGAGTATGGAAGTTTGAGTAGATGGGTAAGGTAGATTATAGGAAGGATGAATTAGATAAGGGGGGGACTCGTCATTAGGAGAAGCATTTGGATGGAGATTTGTGAAGGGAAAGACATTTTCATCAAAAGTTACATGACGAGAGATAATAATTTTGTTTGTGGCAATATCAAGGCAGCGGTATCCACGGTGGTTGAGAGGAAAACCAAGAAAGACACATCTAGTGGAACGAGGGGCAAGTTTGTGAGGAGTTGTGGAAGAGAGATTAGGATAGGAAAGGCAACCAAAAGTACGGAGATGGTCATACGTTGGTTGTCGTTGATAAAGAATAGACACTGGTGAGTGAAAATTAAGAACTTTGGTGGGTAGAAGATTATGTAGATAGACTGCTATATGAAGAGAGTAGACCCAATATTTTTGAGGAACGGAAGCGTGAGACATAAGAGTACGGGAGATATCATTGACACGGCGTATCATACGTTCGGCCTTGCCATTTTGGGATGAAGTTTGGGGGCAAGAGAAACGAAAAACAAGACCGTTGTCACGAGCAAAGGTATGAAAGGAAGAGTTGTCTAATTCACGGCACATGTCACATTGAAAACATTTTATTTTACATTCAAATTGAGTTTGAACGAAAGAACGAAATTCCAAAAATTTGCTATAAACTTGGGACTTGAATTTTAAAGGGTAAACCCATAGATAGTTGGTAAAATCATCAAGCAATATAAGATAATAGCGAAAACCGGTATCTATATGTAATGGGGAGGTCCATAAATCGCTATGTATGAAATCAAAAGGTGCAAAAGTAATGCAATTAGATTCATAAAATGGTAATCGAACATGTTTACTAACTTGACATGAATGACAAAGTTGAGAAGAATTATTCTTATTACGATGAATAGAATTATTTTTGCGTAAGACATCTAAAATGGCCTTGCCAGGGTGGCCAAGGCGGCTATGCCAAATATCTGGCAAAAAAACAGCAAGGGAAATGGGAGAAGACTAGGACGATTTTGTAGGTGGCACGGTAGAGTCGGTGATAGGGTAGAGCTCCCCAGAACTATCACATCGAAGGATAATCTTCCTCGAACTCAGATCCTTCACAGAAAAACCAGAAGGATCAAACTCAACAGATACACGATTATCAGTGGTGAACTTACGAACGGAAATTAAGTTTTTAATGATATCGGGAACAACAAGAGTATTTTTGAGTTGAAGAGTGCGAGAAGGAAGGGTTATAAGCTTGGTGCCACTAGCCGTACTGGAATGCTATTGCCATTGCCAACTAAGATGGATCGTACATTGCTAGAATTGAAAACGTTATGTAAAGTACCTGAATCATCTGTAAGATGCGAAGTGGCACCGGTGTCCATGTAGAAGGCATCATCAGTTTGTTGGAGATGCATGGAGCTATACGCCTCAGCAATGTCCGCTGGTTGCAATGATTCAGTTGTAGGAGCAAGGTATGCTTGTCCACGGCCACTTCCAGGGGAACAACCACGTTGGTTGTTGCGGAAGTTGATATTGGGTGGTCTGCGTTGATGCTCAAATGGCTGCCAGGGAGACTGAGTAGGATAGGGGCAGGGTGAGACGGCCCAAAATGGTGACCAGTACGGTGGGTATCCTGGCATGGAGGGACGTAGACCATTGGAGTCGGCAGCAGTGGTGGGCTTGCAGTAGAAGACGTACTTTGGCTTGGTCCAGAATGCCTGTCACCAGACTGGTCCTTTTGACCACGTTTGCTGGAGTGCGGATGAGAACGGGAGCTTGGTCTGTTCGTTGGAAAAGAAGCAACAGCTAGGGCAGTTGGAGATGCTGCGATTGAATGATGTGCTCGTCTGATTTATTCAGTACAAAGTTGAGATCGTGCAACATCAAAGGTAGGCATGGACTGCTGTATAAACGAGGCTACGGTGCTGTACTCCTCCGGAAGACCGTTAACCAATTGAATAACAAGACTTTTATCGTTCATTGGAAAATCAAGATCACTCAAGCGATCGGACAATGATTTTAGTTTGTCACAATAATCACCAACACTAGCACAATCAGAAAATTTAAGATTGGCAAACTTACTTTCGAGATGTGCAACACGGCTGCCTTTGTTGTCTTCAAAAAGAGTCTTAAGGTGATCCCAAATCTCCTTTGCGGTTTTCCCTTTCTTTAGAACGGTGAGCATCAAATCCTTGGTCATGGTGGCGAACATCCATTGACGACAGAGAGCATCTAGTTGTTTTTCGGTGACGACATCAATGTCCGCAAGTTTTGTTGAACCATCAATGAGAAAAAACAATTTGTGTGCTTGGAGATGGAGCTCAAAGAGAAAAACCCAATACGAATATTCATCTTGTTTGATATCAAGGATAACAGGGATTAAGTTTTTGATGTTTGTGACGGCAAAAGCCGGATGAAGAGATTTCTTTTCTCCTGCCATTGTTTAAGGTTTTTTTTTTTAGAAGAGAAATCGATGGTTGGCTGATACCATGTCGAATTGGGGATAATTTTCCTTAGAGAATAATGTTCTCTGGGAAACAGTATTATATCAAATCAATAATATCTCTGGAGAATACAGGAGTTAAGTCGGAGATCATTCTCCTTATTCTAAATAAGGTAAACAGGATAATATGCATTCTAATCTTATTATACTTCTTAATCCATGGCCTCCGGTAATAGGGTAAATAATGGAGTGACAAGGAGTAAAGGGACTGAGAGATCCAATCAAAGCGTGCTGGTTTATCACTTTTCATCCCATTGACAGGAAAACGTCCTTGTAAGGCGAGGGTTGTGAGGGTAGTCGTGGTGGGGGTTGAAGTCAGTTTGAGGTACACCTGCTGCCATTGAATCTGATGACCACTCACTCCATCCCCCATGGCCCCAATTTTGAAATTATGACACTTGTATCATTCAGTTTGGAAGGTAGGGTTTGGCTTCCAGAATTTTGTTCCGTTGGAAGTCTCTTTAGATTAACATTTTGTTCATGTCCGTATACAATCGGGATTACAGGAGTTTCGATTCGAAAATGCTCGTAATCCTAATATTAATCATGTATCTGTCTTGATGAATCACTGTAGCTTTAATGTAAAAACATCGTATAACATTATTTAGTGCATCCCATGAACCCCTTCAGGCTTCACTAATGAATATATGAAAACAGGGTTGTACATCCCCAAACCTCCATATTAATGTTAAGATTTTCGATCACTTGTAATTGGGTCGGGACCATCAATTCCTTGGAAGATGGTATTTTTTCTTGCGAATTGAAAGCGTGACTACAGAGTACCAGCTTTCTTACTGTTGTAATAAGTATTGACATGAATTCAAGCGGTAAATATCAACATTTGGCTACCAGCTTTCTACTGCTGTAATAAGTATCCAGGTAATTCAAGTCCTCTTTTGTTTCTATAAACAGCGTGCCTACTTAGTCAACAGTGATTTTTGCTAAAAGAATGGCGACTCCTACCCGGAAAAACAATGGCTGATCGACAAGTATAGGACCGGACTGATAGTTGGAACGCCATTACTGTTTTCCTTCCATAAACTACACTTCCGACATTACATGAAACTGTAGATCATATATTTTTAGGAAGACATACATGCCCCTCTTTTCTAACAAATACTACTGCTAGGGACAAATTATTAAACATTAATACAGTTTAGGGAATCAAAACTGCTAAACTTAGCTGAAAACTTGCAAAAATATTTGTATTAAACTCGACTTAATAAAAATCAAAGTTATGAAACTCGCAGGGAAGAAAGCCTGAAGTTGCAGAGAAAACTACAGAAAACCAGGCAAGTTCCATGACATCCACAGATTCCACACAAAGACGGTATATATAATAATAGAAAGTTCCCAAACTAAAATAATGTCTGATAAATTCCCAAAACAGCGATAAAACTAAATAAACCGAAGAAGCCACATGGAGAAGCATCAGATTTCCTGAATGGTTGTTGAATAAGATAACCATTTTTGCTACTTGATCCACAAACATTGACCGTACCAATCTTCACACCATCATCAAGAATTTGAGACGCGTTTAAACAAAGTTTTGGATTTCCACTTAAATCAAGATTTCTTCCTAACCTCTTCAAGAAACCATTATTAAAAGGAACAACGCCACTTAGCATATTCCTACTCAAATTCAAATGATATATATGAGATAAATTACTCAAACCAACTGGAATCTCACCTGTTAATCTGTTATTCTCAAGTGATAATGTACTCAGATTCATAAGACGAGAAAAACTTGTCGGAATCTCCCCGGAATAACCTGAATTACCAAGTCTAAGTTCCTGCAACTTCACTAAATTCCCGAGCTCATTTGGCAGTGACATGAACATTGAATTACCATCCATTAATAAGTACTGTAAGCTCTCTAGCTTGGTTATTCCTTTCGGAAATTTCCCTTTAAATCTGTTATTGCTAAGAGCAAGAAATGCCAACAGCTTGAGCTTCTCTACAGTTTCCGGAACGGTTCCGGTAAGAGAATTTGAGCTTAAATCGAGTTTTTGAAGTAGACCCAAGTTCCCAATTGTCGTAGGGATTGTGCCAGAAAGTGAATTATAACTCAAGTCAAGTCCTACAAGGTTTCTAAGGTTACCCATTTGGTTGGGAATAGTTCCAAGGAGAGAATTGTAGCTTAAATCAAGATGTATAAGAGATGGTAAACGAAAGACTTCCACTGGGATTTCTCCGTGCAGTTGGTTCTGTGACAATGTAAGGATTTCAAGAGATTTTAGTGAAGAGATTTGTGGTGGAATCGGACCTACTAAAGCTTGGTTTGATCTTACACTTAACTGTTGAAGTGTAGAAGGAGAAGAAGAAGAAGAGATGATTTTTAGAGTTGTCTTAGTAAGAGTGAAACAGTGAAAGAAGAAAGCTGATTGAAGGTGAGGAAGGTTGAATATCCGAGAAGGAAATGTGGCTGTTTTTTTGCAAGTTGGATTGGGTGGAGAACCAAAATCAAGTCTAATAACATGATAATGAGTATCTTTGCTATTAGTTTTGCATTCTAAACCAGGCCATGAAGCACCCGGTTTGCATGGATTAGGATTAGAAACTCTCCAGTTCCTATCAGAAGACACGGATTCCATGATTTTAAACAAGGTTTCTTGTTCAAATGGATCCATGTTTGTTTGAAGAGTATTGTTGTTGATCTTTGGGTTCTGTTTTTTAGGATGAACATTAGTAGTGGTAGAGAGAAAACAAGGCAGGGAGAAGAAGAGGAGTAGATGAATAGTAGTAATCAGTGGAGACATTGTTGAGAGAAGTATTGCAGGATTTAGTTGTTGTTGTTTGGGTGATTTTAGTATTGGAGTTCATACCTTATGAGTGAAGAAGGGTTTGGAGACAGACAGAGGTGTTGGAGAAGATGTGATTGAAAAGACGGTGGGGTCATGGCATTGTTTGAGAATGTGAAGTCACTCCTCAAACCCATGTAAGGTCTTAAAAGATTTTTAAACAAGAGAGAGCGAGGGAGGGAGTTTACCGAAACATTCTAACATGACATGAGCAGTGGATTTTTATAGTCAAGTCCATCAGCCAACACCAAGACAGAGTATAAAACTATAGCCTGTGTACATCGGTGAAGTCACAATGGATGATGATACTAGTGACCCGAATTCTAAACTCGCCAACACCAAATTCTTTACCGTATATATTCATCTATTCGAAGTGAAATAGCCAAGATTGCACACTTGAAAAAATTTCCAGTTAAAACGAAAGTCATCGAGACTAATAAGGACCTGATTTCCTGTTATGGTCTGTTGATTACATCATGTTTTGTGATGCAGTAACGCACTAGTGTAGAACCAAATTCTTACAGTCATTAAAAGTCATCATACGTATCACCTCAGTCCTCATGAAATTAGCTAGTAAGGGAAACTTACCATGAGCTGTAGGCATAAATTCATTATCTGACAAAGTCTCAGCAGGATGCACGTGTGTCTTTTTTAATACAATTCAATGCATAGTCGTATGATTTATATGAACCCTGAATTTATGTTTCAAGTGATAAAACTAAAACTAGGTCTCTGATTGCTTGCTTCAAAAATTCGACCCCAAAGGCAAAGGCAAAAATTGATAAAAGCGTGTACCCATTTCAGTGACCAGTCACCAGTCCATTTTTCAGTTCATGTGCATAACCTAGAAGAATGATGGAAGGCCATCTTGCTAACAACCTTACATTCAAAATGACTCCTTTTACAGAACATATGTTTTTGTTTCTAATATGTCACTTGCTTCTTTTCTGGACTGAGAATAATTTAAGATTTGTATCTATCTTTTGCATATCAAGCTATGTAGATTTTTAATCTTGCTATTGAAACCCTTAAATCAAAATATTTCATTTGGTCGGAATGAATTTACTTCATCTGTTCATGTCACTCGAAAGCATCTAAGCTAGCTAGATTCAGAAAATCAATCAGCAAAAAAAACAAAATGTCACCTTGCACACCCTTTCCTGTAAAGCTCTCTCTCGTATTAGACGATCCAACAGTCGGATTCAAGGCCAACATTTTGTAAACCAAACTCAGATTTCACCTGCAAAAAAGAAGAAACTTTTGTTGCCCGGCCAAGTTGGGGTATACCAATTTTAAACCCATCCAACCTAGTGTGCTAAGGGTGTCTAAAAGGTGTTAAAAGACCAAATTGCCCCCCAGGAAAAAAATACCATGCTGACTGAAATCCATCCAAAAAAAATTCAAAATCTTTTTCCAAAACTCTAATTATGAAATCAAATCAAAAAAAAAAACATCAAATTTGGATTATACGGGTTTTGAGATTGGGTATGAAAATCATACCCAATCTCAAATCCTGTATAATCCAAATTTTTATCAACAGTCGGCATGGTTTCTTTTTGCCAATCTTGCCGTCTTGTATTAGTCGGTAGGGTATTTTTTATCAACTTTGTCGACTAATACTAGTCGGAAGCTTTCTAGGTTGAATATCGTGCTGACTTTTCATCTCTGAAATTAGCATTTACAGGATCGACGCGGTATTCATCCTTATACCTATAGTCGGCAGGTTATGAAATTAATACCTTGCCGACTAATCAGGCATTTGCAACACCTTTCTCTGTATGTCAAAAATGCTATAGTCGGCAGGGTATCTTTTTGTCGACCTTGCCGACTTTTCATATTTTCAGAATTGAAAGTGTTGATTCCTTCTGTAATTTTGATGATGAAATCACTCAGCAGCTTTGCGATCCCTTCTGTAAAAGTGTTTGGGTAGTGTGCTTTCATTATCGTTGTAAAAGATTTTCTCAAAACAATTTTTTTTCATCAATAATCTTCCCACGTAAGTTCAACCAAAACCAAAATTTCATAACTCAAATTCATAACTTGAGAAATTTTAATCTACTCAATTAATTAACCTAGTCAAATATTTTTTAGTATTAATTAAATAAAGATATATTAGCCAATTAAAAAATACATGGTTAAGGGGTAGTTTTTTTACTCCAAAATGACCTAGCTTTTGTTTGATTAGGTATGCCTCCATCAAGCCAGGCTGAATTGGCAAAACATACAAGTTGATTTTAAAAAGTTGTATTGTCGGATAGGTTCCATTTTGGAATAATACTTACGTTGTTGTTTCTAGATTTTGAATCCGAAACCATAATATTCTTACAGATGAAGAAGCTCCGCGTGGAGTCAAAAAGTACTTCAACCCACCACCTCTGTAGAATCTACACAAGGAAAGAAAAAGAAAAGAAAAGGTGGAGTAGACAACTCGATCAAATTATTTTTACCCCGGGTATAACAACTATTACTTTACCTAATCTACTTTAAATTCTACTTCGCTTTCAACTACAACTTCTTCCCCGGATCATTATCATGCATATGTATGCTTCTTTGAATATGCAAGATGAATACAGACATTTTCGATTGCCCTAGTTTCTTTTAGATGGCCAGGTTAACCTCGAAATTAGTGTTTCACCGATCTAACAACTCTAGCCTTTCTTTTTAGGTCCGGCAAATTTAAATCAGATGGCTAACGAATTTCAAAGTAATCTAGAGATAATTTCCGCGCTGAACCGAAATATATACCAAAACATTCCATTTAGTTGGTCCAGAGTTCAGACTCCAAACAAGTATTTCTTCTTCATTAAAACACGGCAAGCAAAAGCATGGTCGTGTGACGGAAAACCCCCCAAGACAAAGGAAACAGAGAATCTAAAAATAGATAATATCGATCTCAAGTTCTGCACAAATCACAGGGGTGAGACAGGCCCTACATTTATTTACTTCCCTTTTCTAGTACATATTAGGTTTGTGTGGTAAAAAGACTACAAGAAAAGTGTGATAAAAAATGTAAATAACCTCAAGGACAATAATTCAATAGAGTCTGAGCATATGTCAATCACTTGCTTTGACGAACTCATTGATTCCCCATTGTCATGTTAACTCCTCTGCATAATAACATCAGCTGCATTTCAAGTTTTGTCCAGATTTTCTTTCAGAAACTTGTTCCTGGTGATAATTTTAGTGTGGATATTTAGAGACAAACTCGCCCCAAATAATATACTCGGTACAAAGATGATACATGGAAGGTTTTGCACTTCTTTTTGTATCGAGGGGAACCCAATGGCCATAACCCAACGTGCTTAGCATCGGGATTGGGAAGGGTAAAAATGGGTCCACCATTCCCTCTAACACGGTACAAATCACGGTTCTTTTGTTCGGTGTACTAAACATTTTCGATACATATCGAAAATTCTCATTTTATGAGGACTAGGCAACCATATCTCTACGATCAGGCTGAATTTTCGGTGGAGAAACCTGAGCATCTGTATGCGGCACCACATGAATGCGGTTACGCAAACAAATATATTCCTGATCATCCATAAATCCCCCCTTTGGAGGCGGAGACAGAATTCAATGGTCATTCTGGAAAGTGGTGGAAGCAAAACAGCAAAAAGAGGTAGACCTTGCAAAGGGACTACTAAAAACTTAAGGCGTTACAGACTTGCAGTAATAAGAAGATAACATTAATTACATTTCACTTTTGTTTTTGTATACACTTTTTTCTCCATGTGTTCGAGTTGATGTTAAATATGGGTGCTTCACTAAAAGATGGCCCCATAAGTTAAAAAATTTGGATAAGAAAGATAGAATCAGTGGGGGCAACAGTGCGCTCACTAGCCATTACATGGATCTGCCCCACAACCTGCCATACTGTTACGGTACTACTTTTGTTAATTAGGATTAGGGATAATAATTATTGTAAACGTGTTATTGTGGCTAATTAATAGGAATTTGAATTAGTATTTGAATTAGCAGTTACAAGTAGTTTAGGTTAGTGGGGGTTAACTCTTATTTCAGAGGAGATGTACGTGGGTTATAACTGAATGCCTTGTAAACTCTATTTAAAGTGTCCAGTCTCAATGAAATAGATATCGAATTGAAATTATGTTAAAACAAATGGCACTCTGCATTGTTATTAGGTTTAGGTCGCAAGACTGAAGCTTGGAGGTTAGGGCTACTCTATAGGCCTTGGACGTTAGGGTTCGTTCGTAAACCCTTTATCTTTCATTTTTCTACCATATCCATCCTTTTCTTAACAATCACCATTAACATTTACCTGCACTTCTTCTCCACGGCCTATTATATCCTTTCCATTACAATCTTTCCTAGTGTGATCGTAACACATTACAGTCATTTCTTGTGAGAAATTCCATATTTCCATTTCTTTGGCTAAAATGACTCTTCTAGGAAAGATGATAACCACAACCTTATGAATGAGATGATATGAGAAACTTGAGCTTGTCTGTGAGTAAGGTGTCATCAAGTTGATCACTGAACTATTTTGCGCTATATCATCACTAATGCCAATTCTGGAACAGAACTTGTTGCATGAGGACTGCAAAAATGCTTCCAAGAGATATGTTTATTACATTAACCACATCGTTATTGAGCTGCATAACAAAAACAGAATAGAATAACCACAGTTCATAAGACGAATAATTATGGCCAATATTATGATTTCAACAATCAGTTAGATCGAAAACAGATAGAAAAAAACAGAACCAAAATTATAGGGGAAAATGAATTCTAGGTTGGTTATCAAAGGAATTGCTTACCCATCTAAATCCTTCCTTGTCTTGGAGCACGGCACCGATCAAGCTCTCTCCAAGATTAGCAATCTGGGAAGCCAACACACAGATGACAGCTTGAGGTACACTAACCTGCATGTTTAAAACATCCGCTGAGCAAAGAGGCGAGATATTTAAGTCCTTTTAAAGCATTCTGGCAGATAAATGCATCTAATCATTGCATTTGAAAGTTTTCAACTAGAGGAGAAAACATTTTCTCTGCATGTTTTCACAATTTTGCATTTGTACGATTAGGTTTTCTTCTTCTTTTTTACCATAAGCCTCAAAAAAACTTATGCAAAATTGTGCAGGAAAGCATGCCTAGCTGGAAGACTGCATAACTCGTTACGCCATTTTATTTTATTTTGCAGAAAACAATTTTTCTTGTCACATTATTTATCAATGGTCACCAAAAGATTGTGAGCGGAATTTGGCAACAGAATAACAAGATGTAGTCAGTCATTTGCGAATAGTGAACCAAGAAACTCTGACCCAAATTTGGTTAAGTAAACTTAAAAGTTTTCTTGTTCTCGGTAAGCAAAGTTGAGCCCTGATTCTTTCACATTCAAAAACATGATAGAAACCAAGTGAGGAAAAAAAAAATGCTGAAAGTAAAAGAAATGAAGTCAAGTTAAACAAGAAGAAAAAGCTACAATGTTTTAGTTTATGATCACTTGATTCAATAGATTTCTCACTTGTGATTATTCAATTTCAACCAAATAATATGACTCTCTTTGACAAAAAGAGGTGGACAAGAAACTCTTCCTATTTTTTCTATGTCAATCGTCATTTCATCAATAATCACAAAAGAACTGAAAAGCAAATAATAAAGACAGTGTGCAGTGATTATCTGTACCTCACCCATGTAAAATCCAGCTAATGCAAGAAGCATAGAAGCCAAGAGACCTGCAACAGTTCCTTCGACACTAACAGCTCCTTCAGTTCCTCTAGGGACAACCTTGAAAGAGGTAACTAAGTATCTGCTCTTGAAAACAACGAATATGAAATACTTAGGAACTACATCGTTAATAATAAAGAGAAGATAATCACTAGTCCTATTTTTCAAGGATATTAAAGAAGATAAAGATGAATGATGTGCATGAGAAGGTGATCTATCACAACTTAACTCCTTTATGCAGCGTGTGAATGTTGGTATTTTCGTTCTAATTCCCTCACGTATTTATCAAAGGAACATATATTTCATAATTTGCCAGTTCTCTATGGACAAGACAGATACCCAGTGCTCTACTCCGATGTATGCTAAACTGGGAATTTCCTCATCACTAAAACACATTACATGCCCAAAGCATTTCTCTATCTAACATTGTAATCATACATAGCGAACTAATTTAGTTTGTATTCAAATATAATTGCCACTTGTTTATTCCAATATTGCATTCTCAGCCATCCAAAGCTTCTTTTGGTAACAGTAATCAACATAACAATTATATATTTACTTCACATTATATTCAGAAGTTCAGACTTCAGAGTACCATCTCATGGACCAATTGAAACCACTACCCCGACCTTAACATAAACTGGCAGCTAATCAATAGTGATAGAAGCACTTACGTGGTTTTGCCATATGCTTTTCCAACCTCACTGGAAACTGTATCACTCAACTTGGTACAAAAACTCGCCACAAACCCTAGTTGCCAAAGACCTGAAAGTGCTGCTCCACCTACACCATATATGGATAAGAAAGCACAAACACAACCTGCAGCACTGGAACCGATAACACTACTGGGGCCTCTCCTTCCCTTCCTCTTCTCTGCCACCCCTTGGGCCTCTTTTTGAGCCATTTTCACCTTAGTTGCTGCTGTGCCCTGAATAAACCCACCATATTTGAATCAAAGAACAAATAACTCCATAGTCCACCAATTAAACATAACAAAAACCAACAACACATTTGTATATTACGATCCAGGGTAACCCAAGTTAGATAACTTTGAAAATTCTGAACTCTTAAGAGCTCAGTAAAAAAATTCATCAGACAGTCTGATCTAGGAAATTCTATATACATATATATAAGCACTTCCCTGTTTGGTATAGGTATATATTTAGTAAAGTATTTCTCTATTTGGTTTATACAAAGTGTCTCAAAATTACAAATTTAATCGGATCAAAAGAACAGAATTGAAAATTGTTCTATTTGAAATGAAATGAAGACAATTTAATCAACAGCATTTTACTAGATTTTACCTTTCTCAGCTCTCTTAATTACTTTCTAACTCACAATATCTAGTCTAACTTCTTCCCCCTTCTGCTACCAGATGAAACTAACAAGTCATTTGTACGGTCCACATTACAAAGTTTCGTATCATATCAAATTCACAAAATTTACAAACTACATCTACAACTTAACTGAACAAAAAATAAATCGCATCAAACATTGCGTAAGATTATTAATTATACAAACTGCAGAAATTTACTTACAATGACGAAATAAGTAGCTACAAGTAAGAATCCAGAAGAGCCAAAAGCACGCCATGTCAAAGTACCAAGCAAGAAAGCAGCAGCAATACCTGAAGTTGATAAACCAGTAACAAGAATTGGAGAACCAATAATGAAAATAAGAAGATTATTCAAAAGAGAAGATTCCCAGGTAGGCGGTGAAGATTGAAGAATATCAACAAATCCTTGGAACCCTAATTGATCAGGAATTGCATTTAATTTTATATTCATCGTTTTGACAACCCTAGAATTTGAAGTTGAATTGAATTTTAGGGTTCTTGTTTTTGTTGGAAGATTAGTTGAGAAGAGACGTGGTGAAGAGTGTAGAAATGGTGAAGATTTAAAAAATGTATTAGTTATAGTAGCTGAGGAGGAGGAGGAGACTGCCATTTTAATTCGCAAGGAGAAAGGTTAGTTAACTTCACCAAGAAGCCTTTGACTTATTAAACACTGAAGTAAACTCTTGAGTCTGGGTTTGTAGTGAGTATTTGGGACGGAATCCGCGGTCTTGCACCGGCACATCCGTTTACGGGTGGACCAATGAATTAAGTACAGTTGCCGAGTTAAAAATCGAACTCGGCATTGGTTTCTTAGGGCAATTCCTATGGTAATGGTTCAGGGTTCAAACAGGTTTTTCCACTGTGGTAAAGTATTGGGTGATTGATCATCAAGCGCCAGAACTTAAGACACACGCTGGTGTTCGCAGAAAAATCGTCGGCGTTGGAAGAACAAGCGCTGGCGCTCAAAGCATAAACGCGGCGCTCAAACGTATCGCTGGCGTTCATAGCAAAAACACCAACGGGTAATTTTTTTAAAATTCAAAATTCACTTTTTGCCTCTGTAAATTACCTTCATTTTCAAAAAATTCACTCACACCAAAATTCACTTTTCTTGAATTTTCTCTTCTAAAATCTATTTCAATTTTTTAGTCTATTGTTGGTGAAATGGCTGAAAAGACGGTCACACTTTTTTGCGATCCAAAACTTGAAGCTGTTGTTTCTAAGATATGTGGGAGTTTTAAAAATATTGAAAATTGTAAGACGGAAATGCACGTTTTTGAAGTGGCTCCAAGAAAATGTTCCGCTAAAAGGCAAAGAAGAGCTCCAGTTTTGAAAGTTAACAACAAAAAATTCAAAAACAAAGGCGAAACTGTCAAAGAACGCGTTGAATGGAAGATACGTCAAATGAAAATAAACATGAGGCCAAAACTTGTATTTGATTTTTATTGAAGTTGTTTAGTACTTTTTATTATTGTCTAAGTTTATATCTTTGTTGATGGTGGATTTTCGACAAAGGCTAAAATCGTAAAACCATAATCTTACATATTCCTGAACCAGCAAACAAATGAGTATTGAGGCTCATGTCTCTCATGAAAGCATGAAAACTTATGCCACAAGAACCTCTGACTGAGTATATTGTCTCTCAGAGCCTACGTGAATGTGCAGTCTCTCAATTGAGGTAACAACACATTTTATGAATACTGAGCAATTTCAGTAATCACTTTTATATCGAATCGAACGGTTGGATGGCTCCTAGACAGCTTGCCTGCTAGTATAGAGCATAACGTCTTCAGGATGCAACAATGTTTTCCCAGACTATATAAAAGATATGCGTATAGAATCTTAATGATTGGACGGCTCCTAGAAAAATTGCCTACTAGTATAGGGCGATAACGTCTTCAGGATGCAACAACGTTTTCCCTGACTATACATAATAAATATGACGCTTCAACTAGTTCATATCGCTTAATTCTCGAACAATTCATGCTCCTAGACAACGTGCTAGTATAAAGCCATCAATTAATTATTTCTAGTCATTAGATACATTAACTGAATCCCTAGAAAATATTCTACGTTCTTCATAAAATTTAATTACTTCAATTCATGGCTCTTCCCAGCAGAATTCCATGGGTTAGTAATAAATATTCAACGAACGGGCATCTGAGCCACTATCGAGTAAGCCCCGACCAAAATGGTGTAAGTGTACTCAGCAATAGTGCACGAACGAGCATTCAAAAATTATGAAGGAACGATGAACCTATGCAAAATAGGAAAGAAAATAGTAATAATAAAATATTAATTGAGGCGCTAAGGAACCAAGCCCACCGGCCGGCCGAACATGCCGTCGTGACTGGACCCACGCCTCTTCCCATATTTTATCCTATTTTATTATTTTCCTTGATCTCATGAAAATTTCTTCGTTTGAACAAACTCATTCGTTTTAAGGAAACTCCTCAGTTTCATGGTGTTTCCTTCATATCAAAGAAATAATAATAAAATTAAGAAAAGTGTCAGGGGACCGGGCTTACTAGCCGGCCGGCCATGCCCTAGCTTTAGCCGGTCCCACACCTTAATTCCTTGTTGTTTTATTATTATTATTATTTCCTTCATCTTATGAAACTCCTCAGTTTCATGATATTTCCTTCACACCAAGGAAAAAATATAAAATTAGGAAAAGTTCATGGGACAGGGCCAGTAGCCGGCCGACCATGCCCTAGCCATGTCCGGTCCCACACACCTCTTATTTTATTATGATTATTACTATTGTTTCCATCATCTCGTGGAAACTCATTCGTTTCATGATATTTCCTTCAAATCATGAAAATAATATAAAATTAGGAAAAGTGCAGTGGGATCAGGTTCATTAGCCGGCCGGCCATGCCTCAACCATGGCCGGTCCCATACTAATTCCTTATTATTATTATTATTATTATTTCCTTCATCTTATGAAGTTCCTCGGTTTGAGCAAAACCCCGATTTCTTCATATTTTCCCAAATGTTGCTCAAATGCACATCAGAAAATATCAAAATTCTCAAGACTGAGACAAAGACACTCTGGTGACATGGGCATATTACCTTGACCGACCAAGGTTGGCCCTTTGGCTTGCAAGAGGCCGATCCCACACATTTTCATCATTTGACCTAATTTGTTCGCATTAGGTTTAAACTCTTCAAAACAACTTGGAATTTTATCAAACGATCGTCAGTCGGTCCCATGACCAACCAGGGCCGGTTCCATGATCCCTTGGTCAGTCCCTCATTTCTTCATAATTAGGTTTTATTGCCTAACGCTCAGACGAGCACCGTTTTAATAAATGATTAAACCAGCATTTTAATCATCTTTTCACCAACTTGTCTTCAAGAGACTTTGGTATTTGGCCACTCGAGCATCTGGGCGCTACATGATTGGCCCGTCATCCCATGTAGCCGGTCCTTCCTTCACTCTGTGGTTGATTTTCAATCAATCGGCAATTGATCAAAATTAGGGTTTCGAATCCAAGGTTCATAATTCCAGATTCAAACACTAATAATTTTATGTTGATCCCGTAATCAACACTTTAATTATTATACTCGGTCTAGTTACCAGTATCTTAAATTCATATTTTATTTGGTCCCCTACCAAATAATTCTTCAAACGAGCAACATTTGCTCAGATGAGCAATATTTGCTCAGACTAGAAATATTGGTTCAACTATCAATATTCAACAGTTCATCGAATGAGCAATATTTGCTCACCCTAACCATCAACATTCATTCGACAATTATACCTCTGTCTCAACAGACATGTTGAATTCATGAGTCCTAGAACATTTGTAAATCATGTTCAACTCAGCAATACAAAGACTCATCGTCTCATCAAGTCAACAACTGACTAACTAAATATACGTATGCCTTGAAGACTTCACAATCACGAGACATCAATCGTGTCACATGGGGGATATTAACTAGGGTTTTGGTCTGGCGGCCTGCGACACGTATGTTCATCCACGATGAGAATGTGGCTAAGTCGTGCAAGCGGTTGAAGGAGTTAACGAAGTAGTGGGTGGACAATCAACTAAGTCTCCGCACGATGAGTAACTGGTTTTAACACGATTTCCACTTTCCAACTCCTTGGCTTCAGCAACCGTCACACTTACTGGGATCAATGTGTCTACTAATTCTTGCAATATAAATAAGTCTCTGAACCCATGATTGAAACAACAGAAGAATTCTGATTCTAGCAATCACTCTCAAGAATTCAATCAATCAACCAGAATTTATTCGAACTCAACATTTCAAACTTGCAGAAACCTTAAACACATTCACAATCCTTGATCACCATTGATCTCACACATTTCTCAGCTTCCCTCCTACAGATTGACCCATCCTCTCTTGTGACTGAATTGACTCTGGAACGTCCATTGTCTTGGTTTAGGCGGAGTCTTACAGATTGATATCTCGAATTCAAGCACTCCCTTTGCAGTGCATCTGTGTGAGGTTAAGCAGTTTGCTCAGTTCGAGGAGTCTCCTCCACACGGTCGTCTCCTCAATTCCTTGAAAACCAGCAAATCGTTTTTCCCCATCTACAGATTGGCGACCACAGTGGGAGATTAATCTCTCAGTTGCAATATCAACTTACACAAGATGGTCGGTCTTACGTCTAACTCAATTACTCAAAATCCCAGTCAGGGTCTTTCAAATGGTGACGCTCCTCTAACTCATTCGAATGACTCTGGTAACATTCATCATCCTTACTTTTGTACTGCTTTCCCATCTATCAATGCATTTGATGGGGAAATTTCGTCATTGGTTGAACTAGCACGAAGGCGGGAAATTTTGGAAAGAAACATAAATCGATTGAAGGGAGCAATTGATAATTTATTCAACTGCATGGTGGATATGACAAGAATCTTAGGAGATCAAGTCGTGGAACGCTCGTCTCTTGACACCACTGATGCCAGCCCTCTAGCCAACAGCTTCACTACTTACGAAAAGACGGTGGACCAGGAAGTTACACATTTGATTGAAAATTTATATGAACTCCTACACTTCTCCAGAGATCAACGTACGAACACATTTGTTGCATTAAACCAAATATCATTCGACGTGCAACTAACTCCATCGTCTCTAGTAGTTGAAAAAGTATCCATGGTGTCTGAACATTTCATCAACAATATCACCTTTGAAGAAGAAGACCGCATGGAAGATGAAGGAAATAATCGAGCCTTGTACGTGACTGGTTTTATCAAGGACTCTGAATTCAGGAGATATCTCGTTGATACAGGCGCTTCTACAAATATTATTCCTATGAAGACTCTCAAGGAGGCCAAGATCCCACAGATTAAAATTGTCCGCCATCCCATCTTAATGACAGGTTTTGAAGGAAGCCAGAGCCATACATACAGATATGCATATGTAGACCTGAAAGTAGGACCTATTCAATCAAAGGTAAAATTTCACGTGATTGAGCAAGAACCTGATTATCACATGATACTCGAATGACCATGACTCCATGATAACAAGGTGGTTCCCTCGACGTACCATCAATGCATGAAGGATCTACTCAACAACAAGATTGTTCGTATTGCGGCCTCATCATCTCCTTATGCTCCGGTCTACGATGCTGAATTCCTTGAATCTCAAAAAAAGCATCCCTGAAACTACAAGCAAGATCTATAGTACTTCACTCCCAAGCTGGAAGTCCATTGAAGAAGCTGCTGAAAAACCATCATCATCTTCAGGTGTTAAACCGATCAATTCACCTGCTACACCGATCAAGCGCCGCAAGGATCAAGTCTCAACTCCGGGATCTAATTTCATATCCAGTCATGATGAGGAGGGGAGGATTATTTACCGCCGACATAAAGATTATCAATTAACAGGGGATAGAGATGAAAAGTCTACCCGCCCCAAAGAATCATGTCAGAGTGAACTATCACCTGATGAAGAGATTCAAGATGCTCCACGACAATTGCAAGATGACACTGATTCCACTACTGATGATCTTGAAACAATCAATATCGGGACGAAGGATGATCCAATGCCAATCTTAATTAGTTCCACACAGTCACCATAGGAATGGACGGAACTGATAAGTCTGTTGAAAGAGTATCAGGATATCTTTGCTTGGACATACGAAGAAATACCTGGTCTAGACGACAAATTAGTCACTCATCATATGCACATCACTCCTGGATCCAAATCTGTCAAACAACCGCCTAGGAAGTTCAGACATGAAGTCGAGGAGAAAATCAAAGTCGAGGTTCAGAAACTACTGGTACCACGATTTATCAAGCCCATTCAACATCCAACATGGATGGAAAACGTTGTTCCTGTCAAGAAGAAAAATGGTCAAATCAGATGTTGTGTTGATTACAGAAAACTGAATAAATGTTTTCCGAAGGATGATTTTCCCTTACCCAACATTGATATGATTGTCGATGCAACCAGTGGTCACGGTATGTTCTTATTCATGGATGATTACAACGGATACAACCAGATCAAGATGTATGAGCACAATGCCAACAAGACCGTATTCCTTACTCCATTGGGAATTTTCACTACACTGTGATGCCTTTTGGATTAAAGAATGCAGGTGCTACCTATCAACGATCTATGACTACAATATTCCATGATATGATGCATAAACAAGTAGAAGACTATGTTGACGATGTGGTGGTGAAGTCGAAGACTCGAGCATCTCACCTAGAAGTCCTGGAGAAAGTTTTCGAAAGATGCAGAGAATACAAGTTAAAGATGAACCTTCTGAAATGCGCTTTTGGTGTCTCCTCTGGAAAACTCTTAGGTTTCCAAGTCACGACGGAAAGAATCAAAGTCGACCCAGACAAGATTAAAGCTATTACCACCATGCCTCCTCCACGCACCGTGAAAGAGCTTCATAACTTTATGGGCAAGGTAAATTAAATTCGACGCTTCATTCCTGGGTTAGCTCAACTCATTGCTTCATTCACCCCTCTACTGAAGAAAGGAGCGAGTTTCACATGGACAACTTTTCAACAATATGCCTCCGAAAAAATACAGCAAATATTATTATCACCTGCTGTCATGAAATCCTCAGTGCAAGGGCGACCATTAACACTCCACACAGCCTCCAACGATGTTGCTATTGAAGCTCTCCTTACTCAAGAAGATGAAGAAGGAGTCAAACATCCGATCTACTACTTCATCCGTACAATGAGAGATGCTGAACTAAGATACCCAAAAGATGAAAGAACATGCTTAGCACTGGCCACGCAATCCAGAAATTCAGACACTATTTACTATCTAACAGAGTTGTGCTCGTTTCCAAGGCTAACCCTATAAATTTCCTACTATCGAAGCCAACCTTGATAGGAAGACCAGCGAAGTGGCTACTGTAGATGCCAGAGTTTGACATAGCCCATGTACCGCCCAAGGCAATCAAAGGCCAAGCAGTTGCAGACTTACTCACTTCCTTTCCAGGGGAAGATGTCACAAAGTTACATGAAGACGTGCCCGATGAATTTCCAGAGATCTTGGTTGTCAAAGAAGAAACATGGGTGGTTCTAGTATCTCCGTCTGGTGAAGTCTTATCACACTCGTTCAAGTTGGATTTCCACTGTACCAACAATTCAGCAGAATACGAAGCTTTCCTACTAGGATTGTCTTTGGCCAAACAAGCAGGAGCAATGCACCTTGAGATAAGGGGAGATTCAAAGTTATTGGTCAACCAAATGGATGGAGTATACTCTCTCAAAGAAATAACGCTTGCTCCATTCAGAGCCGAAGCATAACGTCTACTGGCTCATTTTGCTGATGCAACAATCGTCCATAGCGGTCGAACCAACAACAGGCATGCTGACTTCCTAGCAACTCTTGCCTCTAAGCTACAATTTGAAGAAGCAGAGAAAGCTATCACGGTGCTGATGCGTGCTGTATCATCTATCTGGCTTACTCAAGTTGAAGATTTTCAGGCGAACGACTGGCGAGCACCTATTATTCATGAATTGAGCACTTCTCTTTCATAAGGGAAAGTTAGCCTCAAGGAACTAAACAATTACTTCTTGCTTCATGGAGCGTTATACTATCGAAATCCCGATGGGTCTTTATCACGATGTCTTGGAGACGAAGAAGCCAACGAGCAACTCAAACGCATACATGAAGAAGTATGCGGACAGACATTGGTGGTTACACTTTACAGAAGGCTTCAAAAGGCTAGGGTATTATTGGCCTTCCATGGAGGTTCAATCAAGAATTTTTCAAAGGTCTTGTCCCAGTTGTCAGACGCCTCTTCATCATTTAGAGGCTTTGAAAATCCATCACACCAAGTACTGGAGGGAACCTTACATCAAATACCTTCGGGACAATGACTTGCCGTCGAAAAAAAGAAGCAATCAAACTCACTCAGAGATCTAAAAGTTTTATCTTTCTTGATGGAATCCTATACTGCAAAAGCTTCGGAGGAAACTTGCTGAGATGCTTAGCTAGGCATGAAATTACAATAATTTTGGGTAAGGGAAAATCATCCTTCGGAAAACATTTATTCAGATTCCTGAAATCAACACAACATCTGATTTGACCATTTTTATGGGGATGGTAAACGTACATTGGATCATTATCCTTCTTATGGGGATGTCACTAGCGGAAACTTATATGCCTGAATTAAAATGTTAGGTGGATCCCACTCTCCACATGCTAATAGTAATTAAAGCTTTCCAGTTCCAAAAGTAAAATTGGATATTGGCCCTTTTTAGTTAAGGCAGACTAGCTGAATTGTTATTCACTATGACGAGTTTTTAACTTCAAGTTTGATCCAAAGAAGTCGATGCGTTGTGCATATGTGCATAGCTTACCATCACTGCACCAAAATAACAAATAAAAAAGGCATAGGCAAACAACAATATGTCACCCGGTGCGGAGCACGGGTTACTATGTAGTCTTGTTTATCTTTGAATCTTGAATATTAGTAGTTTTATAGCCTTTAGATCTACTTGGGTGTAGCCATCAGAAAATATGCAACTACAATAACTATAAGGACATAACTTGGACCAAGATATATGTGTTGACTAAAAAGTTGTTTGGATAGGACGAGGAAACGACTAAAGCAAATATGTACGTGGCAAAGAATTCCCTGAAAAAGACTATCAAACTCATCAATCTCATAAGATTGTTTTGGAATACGAAGGACAAGGAATTGAATACCGAACAAATTCAACAAACTGCCGCTGCTTATCTGTTGCTCACCTTGGGCACCGTAATATTCCCTGACGCTAGTGGTAACATGGTGCATATGAACAACCTACAATACTTGGATCCCTTGGATAAGGTCCATGAGTATTCATGGGGCACTGCTTTCTTGGCACATTTTTTGGCAGAGATGCATAGAGCTTCTAAGGCGAACGCCTATCAGTTTATTGGAAATTTCACTGTAATTCAGGTATAGTGAACTAGTTATTTTGTGATCATTGTCATTGATTTTGTTAGTTTCCAATTATTTATTTTCTTATACATTTCATTGGAACGATCTTTCATTGGCATAGGTGTGGGTGTATGAACACTTCCCAACATTGTTCACGAACTACAAATCGTTGAAGTTAATACGTGAATGGAAACCGCATCAGCCTCTAGCTCAGAAATACTTTTTCAACAATGTGCCGAAGCCCAATAACAAGAAAAATTTATTCATCATGAGAGTGGATTTGGACTCTTTCGCTGCCCAAGATGTTGTGTTTGACCCAAATAGGAATGCCAGAGGAGTTCACTTTGCAAGGCGTGACAATGTTTCATTTTACAACGGACTGTTATTTCATCCAAAAGGATTTGTTATGCACAACCCTCTCCGTGTAATGCGCCAACTTGGATACAAGCATAAAAGTCTTACGGATACATCTTATCAGAAATTCTCTCACGACTTTCCTCGATGCCAAGAAAATGAAAAGCATACTCTTGTAGTTTACCACCCAAATCCCCTTCCTGTACATTGGAGGGAAAGAGAAGAACAAGGATTTGTGTTAGATAGGGTTGGTTGGGAATTGGAGGAAAACGGTTATGAGTCCGAACCAGACTTTCTCAGAGGTCATTGGAAGTACTCGTATCCTTATGCTGTACGCCCGGCTAACGTTGAAGTCCCTCCACAAGCAGATCCTCCCTCCACAACTCCGGCTGAAACTACTGTACCCGTACTTTAAAATACCCTTATGTTTTTGGTACGTACTTCTTGTTAAGTTTATATTATTTTAATCTATATCTATGAACGTATATAAGTGTACATACTAAGTACGTGCTGAAAAATATGACAACAGCGTCAGCGGTTAGGTAAATTGGGAAAGTTTTTTAAGTGCAAGAACAAGAAAGGAGATGTGCTGACCCCGGAAATCAAGAAAAAGATAGACAACATTGAAGATCCAGAGGATAAAGAATTTTGGAGCGAAAAGAAGAAGAGGGTATATAAGAAGCCAAGGACCGAGTGATTGAAGATATTTTTTAATGTTTCTTCTATGGTATTAGTTAAGTATTGAACAATCTAGTGTTGTTGTATGTTTGTTTGTGTGTCTTGAACAATGTTAAACATGTGTTTGTTTATGTGTCTTGCTAAACTCTTTGCTTGTTTTGGTTTATGTTTGATTTGTTTTCGGTTTGGAACATCTTAACTTTGGAGATGGTTTTTTAAAAAAATTCTAGTGTTGTTATTTAATTTATTATGTTGATAAACTAGTGTCAAATTACCTCTTTGCCGCTATATATTTAGAATGGCGACACTCTGAATTTTCAAGATCACAGAAATTTCAGAGTTTTTCTGACAGTACCGGCATGGTCGAAAAGCGTAAACTCAATGCCGGCACTCTGAATTTTCAAAAGCACAGAAATTTCAGAGTTTTTATGACAGTACCGACATGGTCTAGTATCGTAAAATCAATTCCGGCACTTTGAATTTTCCAAATCACAAATATTTCAGAGTTTCGGCATTGAACTTTTTTTTTCTACCATGCCGGTAGTCTGCATTTTCCAGACGCGAATTTTTTTTGTCAGAGTACCAGCACGGTTGGTAATTTAATTTCAATGCCGGCACATTTACTAATTTATTTGGATATGTTTTCAGTATTTCCGGCGTTGTTTCAAAATTTAAGGTCTACGCCGAGACCAACTCACAACATTGTAGAGTTGAAATAAAACCAAGCCGGTATTGGCATCAAAATATGATTTAATGTTTACAATTCAAACTTCCAAAAAAAATAAAATGTTACGTATTAGTGAACCACATATATCCAAATTACTCATCATCGCTTCCACACATATGAACTTGTATCTTCTCTCGGGTAATTGATAGGGACAACGAATCCCAAAGTTGGTGATTCTCCTCGTACAATTTCATCCATTCCTCCGAGTGATTGGGAGTTATATCCTTGTTTTTTAGTCAACGGGAAAACCAGTGGCAATGGATAGTTTTCCTTGAGTTTCAAAATAATGAAATGATTCTCATTCACGAACGCCAAAACAACTCTTATCTTCTTAAGAGATCCTTCGCACTTTTTCCACTTTGGTGTATATGTTGCTTAGACGGTGGGGGTAAAATAATGAACAACACAATTAAATGTATCCACTACTAAATGCCCAAAAACCTCCATTCTCATCCAATATTAAGTAGGAAGGAACTTCATCTCGTTCTCGGGACCTAAGAATCGAGCATACAAATTATCAAACCCTTCTTCATCACCAAGCAATCGCTCATAAAAGCTCTTTTTTTTCATAAGTTATTCGGCCATCCTCTTTTTAGCGTATCGGCATGGTGTCATCCCTTTACCAACCGACGTCTCAAAGATTCCTAATTGTTCGGTCACGGTATGATATCCATAATTTCCATCTCCATCGACATCATCCGTATATACAATATACTCGCGACTAATCTCGGTAAGTTGCTATATATAAGACTCTATTTTGGTATGGTAATGTCTATAAGACTTACCTGTTTTGGAATCCTTAAGTATCTTCATATTACCAACTTTGAACTTTAATATCTCCAATCCATACTCTGCGTACTTCCTTGGCCTACCCCTTCGCTTTGGAACCGAAACTACATCAAATTTTGTCATGCCTACGGAGTTGTCACCATCGTGTTGTTGCTGACTAGATATGGGTCGCTTACCTTTGATATTAATTATCTTTGGTGTGGCTTCGGAATTTTCACCTTGATGTACTTGACTTGATGTAGGTTCCTTATTCGGCCTTCCTTTTTTGTTTGACACCGTCGCCCGATCAACTATGTGTGTGCCTTCAGAATGCTCACCTCGTTGTTGTTTGTCACTTGATGTTGGTACCTTTGTCGACTTACCCCTTTTCCTTGGAACCGCCGCTCCATCAACTATGGGTTTGGCTTCAGAATGCTCACCTTGTTGTTCTTGTTCAATCGATGTGGGTACCTTCCTCGGCCTACCCATTTTCTTTGTAACCTCCGCTACATCGACTCTAGGTGTGGCATCCGCTTCCTCAGCTTGTTGTTCTTGTTCAATCGATGTGGGTACCTTCTTCGACCTACCCCTTTTCTTTGAAACCTCTGATCCATCGGCTTTTGGTGTGGATACAGAATCCGCCATTTGTTGTTGACTTGATACCGGTTTATTCCACAGCCTACCCATTTTGTTTGGAACCGGCACTTCCATGAACCTTTCTTATGAAATCTCACATGTGGTTGGATCACGTTTCTTACTTGCCTCGAGTTCACATTCACTTTGACTCATTTCTTTTAATTCTTTCCGTTGTTTTCTCCTTACGGTTTTGGTTTGTGGTCTACCGGGATGATCTCCCTTTGTATGTCTTCACTTTGTGATGTCCATGGGCAAGTAATTATCCTTAGTTGGCTCAACAAGACTTGTTGGTTATCCGAGTTTCCACGTGAGTAATCTTTGAAGAATTCATTTGCTTCGTTCGTATCCCATGATGATTGTCCAGGATCTTCCGTAGGGGTAGGGGTGAAAGATAGTTGCTTCCAAAACGGATCGATAACCTCAATAGGTATCACTTCTTCATACCTCAAAATCATATGACGACACGGAAGCCCCAATGAAGACACGTCGGGACAAACACACACATCACCCGGTTTTCCGTAGTTTATCTCCCATACCATTTGTTTCATCATATGTTTTATTGCCCACTGGGACACGTTGAATTCTATTCCTTGGAGAAACTTACCATATTGAAGATATCGAGTCATCCTTTCCATTGAGATTTTCTCAAAAGCCTTCTTGATCCTATCGATATCACTCTTAAAGTATTGTTTCATTGTCTCGGTGATCGTAACCACGTCTCCTTGGTTAGACTCGACGATATCTTTAAATATACCATGAGTGGACTCCTCTACACCAGTTGCTTCATTCTTGTAGTGTCTATACGGGTTTGTCCATGCACGCACAAATTTTTCCTTATGCTTATCCAACCATTGCTTCCGACAATACGATACGGAACTTGGATTCACTTCGTTCCAATCGGCAATAAACATGTTCAAATTCTTTTCGTAGGTATCCTCGGTAAGAGTCCAATAAACTTTCTCCCAGTCTCTTTGAAATTCCAACCACTTTTTATGATTTTCATCGTGTTCTTTGTTCATTCGCTCTTTAATCTTTCCTCTTTCATCTTCTTCTTCATCTTCAGGTGATAGTTTCTTCTTGTGAACGTCTTCCTCTAGTTGAACAATCATTCTCTTCTTAATATCCTCCTTATAGGGTTCAAACAAGGCATGACAAGATTTTATCACATTTTGACGTATATGCATAGGAAATTTTGTGCATCCGGGAAGACGTCGGATATTGCATTCATTAATATGTCATCGTTATAGGTTTTAATGACCCTCGGAAGGTGATTTTCCCGGAAGAGTAATTTCAATTGTTGTAATCCCCAATTATAATTATAATCCTTATATTTTTCCACTAAACACCAAGCCAATGTGAATGATACCTTGTCCGATGTTTTCCCCACGATGTTGAACAACGACATATTGTATTTGTTTGTCTTGTAGGTACAATCCATCATAAGAACACCAAACATGTATGAGCCAATTTTGCAAGCAAAGTATGCGAAATGAATATTTGAAGGGGCTTGTTGTCCGGCCCTCTTTTAATAATACGCGTGTAGTCGTGATCCCAAATAATCTTCTCAAATTCTTGCATAACGCTCCTCCCTTCCCATTCCACCATCTAATAGTTGCTTGTGCGCTATAAATTGTACTTAGAGAAGACACGTTCCTCCGATCCTTTTAATCGTTGAAGCCTCTGAGAATTTGTCTTGGTTTGATACATGTTTTGGTCAATCTATTTACATCCTCCATTTCATGAGGTTTTATCTTCGCAACTAGGGAGTGACCAACAAAATCTTCCGGATCCGGGTGGTTATGACGGCCGAACCACACCGCACAATCCTATTCCTTGTCCTTGTCTCTTAAATGGAATACAAGATTAAATGGGCATTTATCCTTCACGATTCTTGTATACCCTATTAGTCTTCTTTGGATATACATAACCCTTTCTCTTGTGGTTATTCTTCTCCTTGTATACCCCACTTCTCTCGCAAGCCATCTTAAAACGAATCTTTGAACCTTGGGTATTCCTCACCAACACACACATGTTCTTAAGAGTCGTCTCTTTAGCCCATACAATTGCTTCCTGTTAAAATTTTATTCCCTACATAAGGACAACAATGAGAGATTATAAAGGTTCATTACAAGCAATCCATTAGTAAATTTCAAGATACTAGGTGAAAAGTATTCTTTGGTAACATACCGGAGGCATTTTATAGTATTCCGACGTATCCCGACCAAGCGGTCTTGTATTTGTTGGATCAATATATGTCACAGCCTAAGGATCGAATGAAAACAATAAATTAGTTCCAAAAAAAATTAATATACTATGCCGGACCTCAGTTCCGGCATTGACGAACTGAACCGAAACGGAAGACCAAATTTGAAACGCTTCCGGCATAAAAACTTCATTTGAAATCAACGCCGGAAACCTAAGTGCCGGCATGGTTGTTATCTATGATTCCACGCCGGTAATTTTTGCCAGCGTGGTCTATAATTAATAAACCATGCCGTTGGTTAGCTTTGGAAGACACTGCTTCCTGTATGTTTTTTAAGCGGTACTGGCATGATAACTTTAGGATTGAACCATGCCGGTAGCATATTCAGTAGAATATTCCGTGGTAGGTAAAAGTAACTTTTGTAACGGCATGGATTTTTCGGTTGGATACAATGCCGGCTTGGATTTCAAAATGGGGGATATTGTTGGCCGGCATGGATGTAGTATGAATACAATACCGGGAATGTTGTTGCCGGCATTGTATTCATATTACGTTCATGCCGGCACCGAGCTATTTCAGCTGGAAAAATGGTGGATTTGTTTTGGGGTAAAAACTGATTCTGCTGGTTTTGGAAAATTTGGATGTGTCGCCGAGAAACGAAACTAATCCCTAAAAAAATGCACTGCACGGAAGTACTTTAGATTCGAGAGATCAATTTGTACAATTCTGGCCTAAACCAAGACATGGCCATTCCATACTTGCTTCGGTCACAAAGTGAAGGAGAAAGGGTTGATCTTAGGGAGGGAAGCGAAGAAGGTGTTGAGATCAGAATGGTTAACTCTGAAGGTGTGGCTATTTTATGACTTGTATCAGAATATGGAACTGTCTTGCAGAATGTAAGCTATCAGTTCTTGGTGTTTTTCTGGATACTTGTGTTGTCAACCAAAAACTCTCTTGTTGGTCGAAATAGGTTGAAAACCTATTTATACAAGTCATTGAGACCCCTGATCTCGTAGGAAGTGGAGATAGTTAAGTAGTGGAAAAGTGGGATTGTGTAGAACCGGTTTACGATCATGTTCCCATTGTGAGGGGAAACTGGTCAGCCTTACACCCACTATTCTCTTACTGCTATTTAACTGTCCGCCCTCTCCTGGCACTTTCTTGTAATGGGGGCATTGCACGCCTCACGCTGTAAACCACCATACCAATACCCTTATGAACATCCCCCAGTTTGTGACATGTTTGATGTCTCAAGTATTTTAGTGGAAAATATGCAGCAGATTGCTGAGTGGGTCTTGTGTGCAAGACCTAGTTATTCTCACCAATCACGCGCAGGTTAGGCGGCGGGTAATCATGTGTGGTGAGATAAGTCATGAGACTTGCCGCAAGAAATAGTGTGTGACGCTATTAAGTTATCCTTGGTTGGTTGCCTAAGATTTAATCTAGGCCGGTTAATTCGGCTGGAGAAGTTGGACGGCCAAGATTGCAATTTATGGAAGGGGGTGGCCGTTGATTATGGCTACATCTTGTTGGCGCCTAAAATAGGAGTTGGTCTTGTAGTGGCATGGCGGCATGGTGCCTTCCAGTGGCATGGTAATGTGGCTGCGGCCGCTATATCTTGGCATATTGGTGTTAGACTCAAATATGGGTCAATGATATTTGCTCTAGTTGACGTATCAAACTTAATTCCTTGGTGATGATATTTGGCATAGGGCGGCGTAATGGCCCTAGCCAAATTAAGGTTTGGCATATCAAAACCCTAAGTGGCGCGCGCGTCTAGGTGGCGTGGCACGTCGGCATCTTGGCAAATACTGCCTTGACCGTTTTGATCAAAGAAACCATGGCAAGTCCATAACGTGGGCATTGTCCATGGACGATCATGGGTAATCATAATATGGCGTGGGCGCCATTCTTTAAGGTCTCCTGGGTCCTCCCACATGGCTTGTGGCATGTTGTGGGGCCAGAGTGGCATAATCGGACCATGACTAGAAAAATAGGGTTCCCCTTTGGTTTGACCAAAGCCATTGGCATATTGCTGTCGCGGAATGGTATGTCCTGCCAATTGGTATACTGGCACAATTTGGCAGGTTGGATAGCCAATTGGCATGGCGCCTGTGATGATTACCAGGCGCGGTTTGTGATGGCTTATTGGCAATCCCAACACTTTGACGATGATTACATGCGTGATCCTTGCGCTGGCATGGTGAAGCATGTTTGGTCGCGTTGGGAAGCGACTAAACTTAATAAATCAAGTGGTCAAATCGCACGGCCGTGATTGTTTTTTGGAGACTGTCTTGGGCCGTTTAGATTAGGTTCCTAATGGAATTAGGTGCATCGACCAACCAACTTCCAACTTTATTAAAAGTGAGTATGGCCGGTTTTGATCGATCTGATTGGTCGATGGGAGAGGGGGGCGACAAGAGAAACATGGAGTGTGGCCAATTCCCATAGGCAGCGTTTATTAGAGTGGATTGGACGGCTGTGTGGCGTGTCCGCGCCTCTTTCATCATTTCTCTTATTTGCCAGAATTCCTCTTTCGTTTCTTATTTTCTAGTAGGAATTTGCTCCTACTAGCTCCATGGCGGATTAGTTTCCTAGTTTACCTAGGTTTGGCCTCGACCAATAGGATATATATATTTGCACGAGGCGCAAAAGACCTAATGTTTGCAAATTAATTAGGCCGAAAACTTTAATCTTGTGAGTTATCACAAAATTGAACAAATTTAACAAATTTTGTGTGTTGACACAAAATTCTTTTATTCTTAGGGAGCAGTTAACGCGTCTTCTGATTTAGCATTTTCATTCAGACCTTAATTTTGATACTTCAAGAAATTCGTGCTACTCAGCTGAGAGTGAACACTAATTGTCATGTCATACCAATATTAAAGGTTCAGCTGGGGAACATAGCACAGGAAAATACTTAATAAATCATACACTCATGAGTAATGTAGGCGAGAGTTTACAGAATGTTTGGGATTGTTCCTACATGCACCATTCTGAATAAATATGCTGAGTTGATCAATACATATATGAGTAGAGAGGCCCGGGCACTCATTAGTTTTAAATGGCTCAGTCCTTTTGCAGACATCGATTAAATACAGGGTTTTACAATTTATGTCTTGAACTAAAAACCACCATCAACATTAAGTCCCCTGCTTAGCACGTAACAGTGACATTTTTACGGGGTAAGCACTAGACGGTGACAGACGAATATAAAACCGAAAAGGCGAGACATGTAGAGATTACCAGGAATAGTCTGACCGTCCTTTGGATGGTGATCTTGGCGTGATACTAGTTCGGCCTTGGAGAGGTGATCTTGATGCGCTACTTGCTTGGTCTTGAAGCGGTGGTCTTGGCGCGTGGTTTGTTCGGCCTTGGAGTGGTGGTGTCGCGGGACCAACTACCTTTCTCCGTGCAATGGTACAAAAAGGAAACCCCTTTTCTACTCAAAATCCAAAAACGTTATGCGTATAAAATGGAATCATCCCTCTATATTTTCCTTGTTTTATTTGCTCGCCTGCCTGTGCTTTCGTATGCAGCGGCCGACTCCTCTTCGTTACTGTCACCAGCTCCATCACAAGCGTGCCAATTGTCAGCGGCAAGGTAAGTTCATCTTGTCTTCGTATTTTAGCTGTGAGTGTAATATCCATGAGTAGTTGATCAAACTTGGACATTTAGCTCGGTGTGAATGACTTTCTTTGTTAGTAGCGGTAGAGCGAGCGTCAACGGCAACAAAGCAATATCTAATGGTTATAATCAACAGCAAGGCGATCCAAGAGAACTCAAGGTAGGTGCTCTTTTCTCTTTTGCGCATGTAACCACCCAAAAGTACCATCGATCTTCTCCAGAATCTGTAATAACGTTCTGACTTCAGAATAATGAGTATCTAACCTCTCCAGTGGATTCAAAATTTACCAAACTTCATTGCACTCCTGGGATGGATGGATGAAGTATATGTTCAGCAATCAAAATCTTCCGGAGCCTTTGGGTGAAGTAGACGAGCTGAGAGGTGTTCTGTCATCGTCGTGCTCCTATCAAGTCTTCAAGGACTTCGTTCCGAGCGACATCCTTTGAACCATCTTCTGAATCTTAGACTATTGTATCGAATTGGATGCGATGAGAAGTCCCCAGTTACACTTCTGTCTGGTCATAGATCTGATGGTATGGACAGATATGTGAATATCTCTGTGGCGTGATTTTGGAGTCTTTGATGCACGTGTACGGCTTCATGTTAAGAATTCCTGATGCTCGTAAAGCTTCGACAGTGACGATGTTGCCATCAGAAATAACCTGGTTGAGGGAAGTGAAGACATCCCATGCTGGTATTCCCCATGTGTAATTAATCTGAGCCTATTTTCTCGTGGAAGATGCTCTTCTACTACATTCGCTGGTAAGGTGGTGAATGCGTTTACACTTTTAAACCTGAAGGAGGCTTCAGTCCCCAAGTGTAGCCTACTTTGATTGTATCACCTTGAATCCACACCTATGAGATTTGATGCAAGATTATTGTACTCTACTGGATGCGATGTTGGGATGCTTGGAACATCACATTGATGAAATATTCTGGATAACGAAGAGGTAGAAGTGGGAGAGTTATGCTGTTAATCGTGGCTCTCCATGTTTCTTCAAGAAAAATGTTTCAGCCGCGTCTATGGAGTTATCTCATTAATCTTTGATTGTTGTCGGGGATGGACTGCGATGAGCATTCCCCAGTCGCACTTCTCTTTAGTTACTGAAGTTGTTTTCTCTAAGTAGGCTAGGGATCCGTCGCGGCCTCGTAAAGTGTTGCGGGCGCCTTCTAGACAGAGAGGTGATGATATCCTTACGCTGAACCTTTGAAGAGTAGATGACCTTGTCGTGGCTATGACTTTTTGGTTGACCGTGTCTTCTGAGCTTTGACAGTGAAGGGATTCAGTGTAGATCCTCAGTCCCCAAGTATGGTTTACATGTTTCTATCTTGTATGGTCAGTGGGTTGACCATGATAAAGATATCACCATATTGCATCCGTACTGGTGACTCTATTACTTCTTCCATGTGAAACTAAAATATGGAGAAGTACGAATTACCTTTGTAGTGGTTGTTGCTATGGGGAAGCTCTAGATGGTATCAACAAATGAGCAGCAAAGGTTCTTGGCAGCAGCTGTGATCATAAGAGACTATATTGTCGTGGGAACAAAATGGGTTGAATTGAGTTGCATGGGAGTCCATGGAAGCAAAGGGATTGGCTGGATGTGTAAGCGAGTAAAACTGTCCACGACCACGAGCTTTGGCAAGATGGGACAAAAGGTGGCCACAACTACGAACCTTGCCTGGTTGCGATCACGATCCTTGACAAGGAGGAGTGTGGCGTCTACGACACGATCCTTGGAAGGAAGGAGTGGCGGCTACGACACGATCCTTGAAGGAGTGGCGGCTACGGGAACGAACCTTGGCAGGAAGGAGTGGCGGCTACGGGACAATCCTTGGAAGTAGGGAGTGAAAGATATGGTGTAATCCTTGAAGGAGTGGCGGCTACGGGCACGAACCTTGGCAGGAAGGAGTGGTGGCTACAGGACGATCCTTGGAAGGAAGGAGGCGTGGTGGCTACGGAAACGATCCTCGGCAAGAAGGAGTGGCGGCTACGACACGAACCTTGGAAAGAAGGAGGCGTGGTGGGTACGGACATGATCCTCGGCAAGAAGGAGTGGAGGCTACGACACGATCCTTGGCAGGAAGGAGTGGCGTCTACGGGCACGAACCTTGGAAAGAAGGAGTGGCGTGGCATCCACGACCACGGACCCTGGTAACACACAAGGATTTGCTCGGACATTATGGCCCAAAAGAAGGATTCCTCCTTTTAATATAACTCATGTCCGTGAGGTTATTTCTCCTTATCCTTCTTTTTTCTTATTTCGGCGAAGTAGCTCTTCCATGATTCTCTGTATGCGGCAGCTTGCCTATTGTTGCTTGCCTGCAACCTTGGTGTATTGACTTGATGAAAATTTCAGATTCGTGTCTTCTTGCCAAAACGGCCGCAAAATCTTCTTCTGGTATCGGAATGAGGTGATTGACCTCTCATTCTTTTGATAAGAGGATAATCTAACTTTTTCCAAAAGAATTTATTCATTCGGAGTCCGTTTGGTGAGTGAAAAGTACCTGACACCGAGAATTGAGAACTTTCCAGGAAGAATTCTGTAGGTTTTTAGCTGTCACGTAATCTAGAGTTTAGGCTTCTATTTATAGATCATTCATAAGATTGATGTGCCATTTTAGTATGTTGTAGAAGACTTCCATACGAATCGTTTGGTATATGTATCACTCCCAGATTCTTCACCAATTAGCACCAGTTTCAATTCTTCCGGAGGGCAGTAAAAACGTTTCTAACGGAGTTCTTGCAAAACGACCCATAAACTTTCTAAAAAGCATGACATGTCCGTGGGTGACGCTGATGATGAGGTGTCTTTCTTTGTGAGTTAACTGTTGATATGTTAGCACCAGCAGTATACTTGGAAATCGAGGGCTTCAATTCTGGATCTCTTGACGTAGTCATCAAGATGCTTGTTATTTTGCTGGAACATACCGGCGTAGGTTATTCCGGTAGGAAATTTTGAGAACTCTTCAGCATTACCCGCTTCCCTGGGCAAAGGAAATATAGGAAACGTGAATCTTTTTGGTGCAACAACTTTTCGAATCTTCCTCTGGGTGAAGTTATCTCGGCTGCGGATTGTTTCTTGACATGATAGTGTGGGCACCGTTATCTTCTTGAGGCTTCTCTCTTGACGTGTCGGATCCAGTAGATCTAAAAATGTCTCGGTCTTGCTTTTGCTTAGGTCGGCATAATAGGAGAAACCCCATGAATGATTTGAAGATGTGTCAAGCCTCCTTTGTTATTGTAGATGTATGAATTCCCATAATTGCGCCATGGTCTAGATCTACACATTTTGCTGATGAAGTGATAGCAGATACTCCTGACCATAAAATGGTAGTAGTGGTGGAATGGAGATAGACCCTCCCTTTCGTGATCTCTGCAGGTGCCTTTCTAGGACTCTACTGGTGTTGAGATTTGTTGTCGACTATCTCCATATCGGAACAACGGCTAAGCGAATCTTCTTTTTATCTCCCTGAGTGTGGACCCTGGAGACATTAATATCGGTGATAACTTTGAGGCGTTTCCGACTTGCTCCGTATAACACTTATGGTGTTGCAGATGTGGCTACCCCATTAGGACCTCGAGAGAAGCAATTGTGCCCTCCTAAGTAGTAATCACGTCTTCATGTGTATTCATGCGGCTTTATGGTCCTTTCATCTAGGAGATTTACTGGTGCTCATCTATCCAAGGAATTTCCAGTAGCATTGCATGAAGTAGCATTTTTGTGAGGCTTCTTAGCGAGCGGAACACCGGAATTGAAATTGGTTGTTGAACCTAAATTGAGTTTAATGATTGAATTGGATATAAGGTCCACCCTTTTGAAATTGAGAAAAATAGAATGAATCCTGAGAAACTGATTTTGCAACCGAGAGATTAATTTCCCACTGTGGTCTCCAGTGATTTTGGGGTAAAAACTGATTCTGCTGGTTTTGGTAAATTTGGGTGTGTCGCCGAGAAACGAATCTAAACCCTAAAAAAATGCACTGCACGGGAGTATTTTAGATTCGGGAGATCAATTTGTACAATTCTGGCCTAAACCAAGACATGGCCGTTCCAGACTTGCTTCGGTCACAAAGTGAAGGAGAAAGGGTTGATCTTAGGGATGGAAGCGAAGAAGGTTTTGAGATCAGAACGGTTAACTCTGTAGGTGTGGCTATTTTATGACTTGAACTGGCTTGCGGAATGTAAGCTATCAGTTCTTGGTGTTTTTCTGGATACTTGTGCTGTTAACCAAAAACTCTGTTGTTGGTCGAAATAGGTTGAAAACCTATTTATACAAGTCATTGAGCCCCCTGATATCGTAGGAAGTGGAGATAGTTAAGTAGTGGAAAAGTGGGATTGTGTGGAAGCGGTTTACCATCACGTTCCCATTGTGAGGGGAAAATGGTCAGCCTTACACCCACTTGTTTGAGGGTGAAAACCGTTTCTGCTGATTTTGGTAATTTTGGGTGTGTGGATGAGAAACAAGTCTATACCCTAAACAATGCACTGCATGAGAGTACTTTTGATTCGAGAGATCAATCTGTACAATCCTGGCCTAAACCAAGAAATGTTCGTTCCAGGCTTGCTTCGGTCACAAAGTGAAGGAGAAGGGTTGGTCTTAGGGAGGGAAGCGAAGAGAGTGTTGAGACCAGAATCGTTGATTCTGAAGGTGTGGTTATTTATGACTTGTATCTGAAAGTAGAACTGGATAGCAGAATGGAAAGCTACCATGTGAATTTCTAGATACTGTATTGTTGCCGACCCAAAAAACCTGTTCTTTAGTGAAAATAGGTGAAGCCTATTTATACAAGTCATATTGAAACGTACCCTGGTCTCGTAGGAAGTGCAAACGATTGAGTGGTGGAAGAATAGAGTAACGTGTAACCGTCGGTCATTATGCTTCCATGATGAAGGAAGTGAATTCGTGTAACCGTTAGACATTATGCTTCCATGGTGAAGGAAGTGAATTCGTTTACACCGTTACTTTTCACCACCACTAATTGTCCCGCTTCATGATACTTTCTTGTTACGGGCGCATTGCCCGCTCTCTGTAAACCGCCAGACCAATACCCTGATGAGCATCCCCTAGTTTGTGACATGTTTGATGTCTCGAGTGTTTTCGTGGAAAACATGTAGCACTTTGCTACGTTTGAAAGTCAAAGTCAAGGGACTTACCGCAGGAAAATAGCATGTAATGCTATTAGGCTCGTTTTGGCTAGTCGCCTAAAACTTGCCACAGGTTTGTCAGTTCGGTGGCGAACTTCGATGGCTAAGATCGCATCTCATGAAAGAGGGTATCCGTTGATTATGGCTACCTTGTGTTGGCGCCTGATAATGGCGCGATGGCGTTTTGGTGTACTCCAGTGGCAATGTGGTATGGATGGCATGGCTCGTGCATGCCAGTGGCACGGTGGTGCAAGTGGCGCCTGGCATAGCCATGACCACTAGATTTAGGCAGCTGGTCGCCTGAAACTTTCCACAAGTCTGTCATTTCGGTGGTGAACTTGGATGGATGAGATTGTAATTCAGGAGAGAGGGTGGCCATTGATTATGGCCACATTTTGTTGGCACCTGTTAAGGGCATAATGGCATAGCCGCGCCTGTGACGTTGTGGCGTGGCCGTGCCTGTGGCGTTGTGGCGTGGCCATGCCTGTGGTGTTGTGGCGTGGCCAAGGCTAAAGTGGCTCGTGGCATGTTACTGCGGCAGAGTGGCATGTTGGCATGCCGATTAATATGTTGTTGTGGCAAGGCGTGCTTGGATTGCCAGTTAGTACGGTGGCGCGGCAGGGCGCGTTTGGCCTTTAATGTATGGTGCCGAGTTTAGAGAGACTTTATTGGTCAAGAAAGGGGACGACCAAACATAAGGCGCGACCACATCTCTAGTGCTTGTGGCGCATTTTAAAGTGACCTGATTAGTCGGTAGGAAAGAGAGGGGCCATCCAAGCATGGGCATGGCTACACTTCTTGTGTGAGTGTGGCGGCTTTAGAGCGACCTGATTGGTTGATGAAAAATGGGGCCGACAAGTATGGGCCCAGCCACAACTTATATGCGTGTGGCGAGTTTAAAGCGACCTGATTGGTCCAAGAAAATATGGCCGGTTTAGGATGGGACGTGGCCAATGGAAAGTGGCGCCAGCTGGCCTAAGGCATGGCCACGCCTCCCTATGCTGCTGCGGCTCCCTTTTTCTGATTATTGGCAAGGTTTTGCACCTACTAATCTATGTCGGATTAATTTCCTAGTTTGCCTAGGCTTACTTTCGACAAGCAAGGTCTGGTATACTGCGCAACGCGCAAAAGTAATTGATTGAATTTTATGTGTTCACACAGAGTTTTTTAAGTTCATTGCCAGAGAGCAGCATGCTTTCTGATATTGAATACCTTATGCAAAGACCTTATCCCTTGATATTTGGAAATTCGTGCTACTCTGCTGGGAGTGAACACAAATTGTCATTCCATATGAACATTAAGGGTTCAGCCGGGGAACATAGCATAGAAAGCATTCAAAGAAACTTATATTAAGCGAATATAGGCAAGGCACCGAAATTTACAAAACATCTGAGATGGTTGCTACATGCGCAAATCTAGATAAATTTCATGTAAATATATTGAATGGCTCAATAAATATACCAGTCGAGAGGTTAAAACTCATTTTTATGTTTCCTTACAGAGTAACGTCACATCAGATGCAAGGTTTTACAATTTTAACCCTAAGCTAAAAACCACCATCAACACCACTATTATCTTACTGATATTTAACTGTCCGCCCTCTCCTGGAACTTTCTTGTAATGGGCGCGTTGCACGCCGCACGCTGTAAACCGCCAGACCAATACCCTGATGAACATCCCCCAGATTGTGAAATGTTTGATGGCTCAAGTATTTTAGTGAAAAATATGCAGCAGATTGCTGAGTGGATCTTGTGTACAAGACCTAGTTATTCTGACCAATCGCGCGCAGGCTAGGCGGCGGGTAATCATGTGTGGTGAGCTAATTCATGAGACTTGCCGCAAGAAATAGCGTGTGACGCTATTAAGTTATCCTTGGTTGGTCGCCTAAGATTTAATCTAGGCCGGTCAATTCAGCTGGCGAAGTTGGACGGCCGAGATTGCAATTTATGGAAGGGGGTGGCCGTTGATTATGGACACATCTTGTTAGCGCCTAAAATAGGAGTTAGGCGTGTAGTGGTCTAGTGGCGTGGCGGCATGGCGCCTGCTAGTGGCATGGTAATATTGCCGCGCCAGTGGCATGGTAATGTGGCCGCACCAGTGGCATGGTAATGTGGTTGCGCCAGTGGCATGGTAATGTGGCCGCGGCCGCTGTATCTTGGCATATTGGTGTTAGACTCAAATATGGATCAATGATATCGGCTCTAGTTGCCGTATCAAACTTAATTCCTTAGTGATGATATTTGGCATAGGCCGGCATAATGGCCCTGGCTAAATTAGGGCTTGGCATATCAAAACCCTAAGTGGCGCGCGCGGCTAGGTGGCGCGACACAACGGCATCTTGACAAATGCTTCCTTGGCAGTTTTGATCAAAGAAACCATGGAAAGGCCATAACGTGGGCATGTCCATGGACGATCATCGGTAATCATAATATGGCGCATGCGCCATTCTTTAAGGTCTCTCGGGTCCCACATGGCTTGTGGCATGTTGTGAGCCCAGAGTGGCATAACCGGACCATGACTAGAAAAATAGGGTTCCCCTTTTGTTTGACCAAAACCTTTGGCATATTGCTACCGCAGAACGGTATGGCCCGCCAATTGGCATACTTGGAAGGTTGGCTAACCAATTGGCATGGCGCTTTTGATGATTACCAGGCGCGGTTTGGAATGACGTGGGCCTATAAGCCTATAATGGCTTATAGGCAATCCCAAAAATTTGACGTGGATTACATGTGTGATTCTTGCGATGGCATGGTGATGCCTGTTTGGTCGCGTTGGGAAGCGACTAAACTTAATAAATCAAGTGGCCAAATCGCACGACCGTGATTGTTTTCTGGAGACTGGCTTGGGCCATCTAGATTAGGTTCCTAATGGAATTAGGCGCATCGACCAACCAACTTCCAACTTTATTAAAGGTGTAGTGGCGGGTTCTGAGCGATCTGATTGGTCGATGGGAGCCGGCAAGAGAAACATGGAGTGTGGCCAACGGCCACAGGCGGCGCCTATTGGAACGGATTGGACGGCTGTGTGGCGTGGCCGCGCCTCTTTCGTCATTACTTTTATTTGCCAGAATTCCTCTTTAGTTTCTTGTTTTCTAGTAGGACTTTTCTCCTACTATCTCCATGGCGGACTAGTTTCCTAGTTTACCTAGGTTTGGCCTCGACCAATAGGGTTGAGATATTTGCACGAGGCGCAAAAGACCTAATGTTTGCAAATTAATTAGGCCGAAAACTTGAATCTTGTGTGTTATCACAAAATTGAACAAATTTAACAAATTCTGTGTGTTGACACAAAATTCTTTTATTCTCAGGGAGCGGTTAACGCGTCTTCTGATTTAGCATTTTCATGCATACCTTAATTTTGATACTTCGGGAAATTCGTGCTACTCAGCTGAGAGTGAACACTAATTGTCATGTCATACCAATACTAAGGGTTCAGCTGGGGAACATAGCATAGGAAAGTACTCAATAAACCATACACTAATGACTAATGTAGGCGAGAGTTTACAGAATGTTTGGGATTGTTGCTACATGCACCATTCTGAATAAATATACTGAGTTTCTCAATACATGTATGAGTAGAGAGGACCGGGCACTTATTACTTTTAAATGGCTCAGTCCTTTTGCAGAAAGCGCATTAAATACAGGGTTTTACAATTTTATCCCTGAACTAAAAACCACCATCAACAGGACTCAAAGAAAAAAAATCAAATTTTCAACACACTAGCACCTTTACCTGAGTATTGGGAGTGCTTGTATGTTGAGCTAGTTTACTCTCTTAGGTTGGCTCTTCAAGAAACACTTCATGCTCATAAAAATCATGATCCAAGGGTGTTGGTTCCACAAACACTTGCAATTATGAGTTGTTGTCATTAGCAGAAGATTGAAGATATGCTACTTGTAGTTGAGCTAAAGATTCAGCAGCAATTCTCTCTTCACAATCATCCTCCATTTTCACCAAAAAAAGTTCCCTCTCAAAATTTTTCCCTCCTTCTACTCTCACCTCACTCACCCAAATACATATAAAATACACATTAATCATTTATCAAATAATCTTATGAATTTATAAATTATAATTAATCACTAAACATGATTAGTGAGGGATAGATTAGGAATTAAGTAAAATACATAGATAAGGGGTGACCCTGATTTGATATTTAAATGCAAGTTTTGTTCTTTTCCTCTATCCCCCATTTGATATAAGTATCCCCATTCGCGCGTTCATAAAATAACCTATCCTAGACTTGTTCCGGGACAAAAAGCTTTGTTTTTCGGTTTTCGATAAAGATTATGAAATTATAAGTTATTTTTCATAAATTTTGTTTTATATATTATAGATATTAAGTGCAAAAAAATTTACGATCAATCACATCCAACGTTGACATTGGATCGAATATAAATATTAAAATCGAAATCACTCTTACAAAAACAAATGTTGTTTTGCAAATCTGGCGGCCCTGAATGGGTTCTTTTTTGCCATCCACGGCCACCTTTTGCTCTAAAAGTTGAGAGAAATTGAGAGATAAATCGTGGTTGATAATCAACCCACGTTTGACTCCCACATCCAACAGCTCAAATTCTCCCATCATTGTTATCCCCGTCCGTTACAATTCATCACTCTATTTAAGGAAAAAAAAACGAATTTCTTTAAAGTCCCAATAATAACTCCCCCATAAGTTACATGCAAGCACATCCCTACATAAACCCTAGACGAGTTCATCATCGATTCATCATACCATGTTTCCGTCGCATCATTTCTCAACATACTAGGCAATTGGAAAAAAAAAAAAATTCTTTTTGAAGTCTTGGGGATGATCATACAAGAGTCTTTCCATGTAGCAGCTTCCACTCATAATACAAGTCTCCATAAGTATTGGAAGCCTTGATCAGGTTAGTGATTTTTCTTCTATTTCTATTTTCCGTTTTTGTCATACTTTTATTAGTTGAAAATTGATGTTGTTCATGGTCCACATGATTTTCTATTTTCCTCCCAGATGGAAAACCTCTGCAATTCATGAGATTTAAGGTATATCTCTCATGGGTTTTTTTGGTGTTACATGGTTAAACTAGAAAGTGCTTCTGATAATGGGTTTGTTTCTGATTGTGGTTTCTTTTGAATATGGATTTGGTGTCTTGATATAAAAGAATTTCACAGATTGTATCTGAAGCTCATAAATGAGTTGGATAGTTTTGTGATGAAATTGATCCTGGATTTGATCCTCGATTTCATTTTGGATTTCAGTAAGAGCACAGAGCTAAGACAACTGGGTTGATCAGAAGGATTCTCAATAGTTAATTGCTCAATTTTCTTTTGTATCTTAATAAGAGATTACGCTTTCATGAACTTGGTTGTTGTAATGGTTGAATTGGTTATGCTGTATGTCGCTAAATTACTTTTCTCCTTGACCAGAAACATATGCTTTCCTCAATTTTGTATCCGTTGTTATTGCTTTCCTCTTTAAATAATACATGTGCTTTTATGGTTAAATTTGTGGCCCTGTTGTATCTCCTGTTGCTTCTGCATATACTTTTTCCCAGTTTTCTACTAATCATTCTATAGTATAACTGTTTTATCTGCAGATATGGATTTAGAATAATAACACCGGACTTCGGCAAATGATTAATCTCATATCCATTGCATAGGAAAATATGCAATAAGCATTTTTTTAAAATAACCAATGGACATGCTATCTACTGATGATCTTAGAATAAAAGGTATGCAATAAGCATTGTTTTCAAGGCTCTACTTTAACCTGAACCGTGAATTGCTACATTTTTTCTGTTGTGTATACATGTTCAATTTAAGTTGAAATGTTTGATTCGTTCATGGGCAATTTTATTTGTTTTGAATATAAAGAGAGTAAATTTGCAATTGTGAACAAATTTATCTACTCAATTTATTATTTTATCTGAAAATTAGTTTTTTTATTTCGATTTGATTTGAAAAACAGGTTTAAGAAAAATTAAAATAAATCATGTCTACACGGGTTTGATTTGAGATTATTTTATGCATTAATGGGTAATTTCTGTCTTCAAATTTCAGGTAAGTAAATTTTGAAGTTGGTGGGGTTTCCGTGGAGTCATTATTTGGGCTTATGGAAGATATTGCGCAGAGATGCTTATTGCTCTTTTTAATGAAGGAGTAAGTAGTTTTACTATTTTCAATCTCTGGATGACATTCGATTAAGATGTTTTCTTTCTTTTTTAAAAAAAAAAAAAAAAACTAAAACCTTGGCATGACTATGATGGGAATTGGAAACATCCTTCTTCATGTAATGGTTAACCTAACAATCAGTCTATATCGAGGAAACTAACGCAGGGAATGTCGTTGCTTTTCTTATTGCTCCGTTAGCACCAAATCAAAGGTACCATATTAAAGTATTTAACCCATTTGCTAAAAACTCGAGCGTTTTTGGCTTTCACATATTTGAATCTCTGATGATAATTATAGTGTTTGTGTATAGTACGAAAAATAACTGCTGTAATGTTACAATTGATTACTTTTCTATCAAAAATAACGGCTCTAAATTTCATTTTGCTGGAATGGTAAAGTAAAATGATAGTTTTTGTGCGTGCAATTTTTTGTTTCTGTAAAGTCCCCTATAAGACCTTCAATCATATTCCTCAAATGGATTAAGGGCAGGCATGGATGACTTAAGACGGATTTTGAAAACAAAATTAGTCATAAAAATCCAAGGTGATCAAACTTGTGGTACAAAAACCCCACTCAAATGTTGTGATCCATTAAAACTCCATCGTAAACAAAATTGATACAAAAACCCCAAATTTTTTAAAATTGGTACAAAAACCCCAAATTTTAATATTGGTTTCATCAAATAATATGATGAAACCAAAATAAAATTTGATGAAACCAATATTGAAATTTGGGGTTTTTGTGTGTTTTTTGTTTTTTTGGGGTTTTTGTGTTACTTTTATTTTCATGAGTTTTTTGTGGATTGATAGTGACACCTTTGGGGTTATAACTCGCGGACCGTTTTAAAAAATTAGAATGAACTAGACTAGAAGAGGGACATCGAAATCGTCAGTTTGAATACGTGACCTATGGATATAAATGTGAGTTTTTATAACCAACCAACTGATATTTTTATTTAAGTGTTGAGATTTGGCCTTTTTGCGATATTCATACGATCTTACAGTGTAAATGAAATAACCTAGAATGATGTTGCATAAATGATCTATATGTCGCAGTATCATTAATCCGCAAGTTTTTTTTTTCCTTCTGTTGATGAGTTTTTTAGCGTTGAAGGATGTCTATAGGAAGATCTTATTGGCATGAGGGTTTGCGTGTTATTGACTAGAATCTGTTAATAGGGTGAAGAGCCCATGTAATCAATATTTAATTGGTGGATTTAAAGCAAGTAGTAAATTGTTAGGATAATGTGTCGTATTGATAAGCACGTAAGTGTTATATTTTATATTCATATTTATATTAGTTGGGACTCGATATTTTGTCTAACAACACTATTTTAGTGCTTTTACAGAAAGTACAGGCAATTCCAATCAACAAAAGAATAAATGGCTAAATTTGAAGCTAAATGGTGTTTGCGACAAAAACGACTAAATGTGTCTGGCCTGGTATTTCTATATATCAGCAGCTCTTTACATATCACGTCACCAAGGAAGTCTGGAGCTTATTTTGGCTGCCAAGTTCGCAAATTATGTTGCCGCACCACCTAGCTATTTCACGGCCAGAAGATAGTTAGTGGATCAAGCTAGCGCGTCAATCCCACTGGAGGTTAAACAAAAGATGGTTTAGTGGATATTTACATGCAAGTTCACTAAGAATTAGAAGGGTATACACGCGAGATGTTGAAGTTCTGAGCACATTTGTGCATTTCCTGACCAAAAGTACATAATATTGGGGCGTACACTAACTGTGTCTAAGCCCTTTCTTCTTATCACTTGAATTTTGACCAAGAGCATAAAATGAAATCTGATTTGCTCTGGAACTGAAGTCTCTCACAGCAGCAACATGTCTTTGTTTCATATCATTTATGGTGTCGACTGTTAGTGTTGAAGAGGAATGAAAAGGGATGAGTCGAAGGCAGAGATGGTGGCTAATTTCCTTGTAACATGTACCAGCGGTGTGCGTTTCCTAATGTCCTACAACAGCTGACTATATGGAGTTGGTCGTGGTTAATCTGTTGCAGCCAATGGATGCCGAGATGGAGAATGAATTGGTGTTGTTGCTGCCGTTAATCATGGAAGCCAGGGATTTTGAGAAGAAGGTGCTGTGGCTGGAGAAAGTATGTTGTGACGTGCTGGTGCTAAACTTTCATGGAGAGCTTGGACGTGATTGAGATGGAGATGTGGGATTCAAGGCATCGATTGAAAACTAATTTGGCAGCAGCAAGCATGGTTCTGAGATGGGTTAGAGCAGTCGAGTAAAAGCAACACAGAACTGTTGTTGCCAATGTTACATCTGAGGGTTAATGATGACGAGATAAGAGAGTGGCTGTTCGAAATGATCTTGGTTAGGCAGTGACTGTAGATAAATCTGCAGATGCGTATGAAAACGGTTGAAGCTTCGTGTCAACTGAAGCCGATGGAGCAAAGTAGTTTCTGTCATTGGAGAAATGTTGGTGAACTGTTGGCACTCGAATGGAAGAATATGACATCAAAAGCTTAGATCAAAACTGGTGGTGACCGACTGCAACTGGAAGAAGAATGGAAGTTTATTGTTGTCGTCGTAGCTGGCAGTGGCGGTGCTGTTTCTAGTGCCTGATGATAACAAAAGCAAGTGAAGCTGTTCTTGAGATCGTCTTGGCTGGGAATTTAGACGAAACATCGATGTGAACTGAAACGTAGGGTAAGAAAGGCGTTGTGTGTGTTTGTTCAGCGACTGTTGCTGGAGTAATGGTAAAATGGACTGAGTCTGCTTCTGTGGAGTTACCGGAGCTGTGTGCATTCGATAGTGAGGCACTGCAGCTGAGAATGAAGATGGATATGATGGCTGAACTATCTGTGGTGATTGAATTCAGTTATTGGAGTTGGTCAAGGAAGTCGCAGCTGATGGTTAGACGGAGTTGCGAAGGAGAAACTCGTCTGTTGTTGCTGGTTTGTTGATGTGGCCAAAGAAGATAGTGCGTGATTAGGGAGACAAATCCAGGTGTCGGGTTCGGAATAAGAAGGTGTTAGATTTGGTAACGGGTGCTGGTTATGGACTGGGCTTTGGTAATTTTTGCTGGGTCCTCATTGGAATGTCGACAACACCTACCAATATACATCTCCACAGAGACTGAAAAAAAGGAGGCCGGTTTTGGTGGAATCATCTTTGGTTCTTCTCTGTTAGTGATAGACGGAGGAGGAGGCTGGCGGCCAGGGAGGAGGAACTTGGAGCGTGTGCATAACAAAGGGAAGAGGAGAAGACGTTTCTTTTGGTTTAATCTCTCTATCTTTTATTGATGTATTGCTAGATTTCTTTTGTAGTTAGGGTTTTATGGAGAAAACTACTTCTAGCATTAAGACCACTTGAATCGATTTTGAATAATTTGGTATTAGGCTATATGAATTGAATTTCGAAATCCGATAAATATGGTTTATTGATTTTACAAAGAATACATGTTGTTGCCTCACCGGCTTTGAACGACACAACGACCCAAGTTCATTAATTCATTTAGGTTACAATTTTATGTGTTAGTATTTGATAATCCATGCTTAGGTTGATTCTTTTGATGAGTTATGCTTAGACGAAGCAAATAATAATTGTAAATCTATAAATTATGTTTTCGATAATTCTCTCGTCATTATAATTTGATAGGTCATGCTTAGAAATTTCATAGGATATACTTAGGAGATGCGAGTTTATGATCGGAAATTATATCAATAATAGGTGTTGCAATAGAACAAAGTTGTAAACACATATTTGGAATTAGAGTTCATTTCGGTGCACAATTATAAAAAGTAGTGGAATTCATAGACCCTAGTTACATACTCCTTCTCATTGTGTTTTATTAATCTTCGTTTCTTTTGTTTTGTTCTTTTTAAATCCTTAATTCTAAAAATCCAAAAACATCATTTTTGATTAGTCGATTAGAGATATTGGTTATAGTATTCCACCGCTTCTCGTGGGAACGACCCGTACTTGCCTCTGTCTACATTGTAAACACCGTGCGATTGCGGTTATCACATATAGGGTTCTCTCGAAATCCTATCAATTCTTGGCGCCGCTGCCGGGGAGCGGCTGTGGAGTATTGTAATTAGTATTTTTTATTTTGTAAATAGTTAGGTTTTTATATTATTTTTGTACAGTATGTTTATTTTATTTTAGGATTTATTTTTTTCATTTGACTTGTTTGTGTTTTAAAACTTTGATTTCAGGTATCTTTTTGAGGATGATGAGTGCTTCTCAGGAGACGTCATCTAAGATGATACTTGGAGAATATATGCGTTGGTCACGACATAATGAAGTTCTTGCTCCACATATGATAAGCGAAGAATCACCTATAATGATATATGAGAAGTATTACAAACATACACCGCTTAGTTTGGAGCAAAGGTTGAGAGTTCTAGCATGCCAACAATTATATACAGATGATGATTTAGAGGAACCTGTTTATACAGAAGATACTATTGTTGAGTCTAACGACTTAGAGACAGTAGACATTCATAATGAGGTACCTTCTAGTCATTTGAATAATGAAATTCCTATAAATCACTTAGTCGATGAGTCAATTACTCGTGTATTGTTGCTCCATTGAGCACATGTTTTGCTGACTCATCTTGTGATTTCCTCATTGCTGATGTGAATGTGGAGGCGATCGATACTGGTCAGGTAACTACTGATTTTGAACCAATTTCAGTTTGTTTAGCCCACTTTGCAGATTTCGATGATCCTATGCTTATTGACATTTTCAATGCATTGCGGTCTTCAATGGATAATCAAGGTAACTCTACAACGGAAGTTATTTCCACAGACTTAAAACCAGATTTAGGAGTTACTGAATTTGATAAAATTGAACCATTATATACAGGTTTAAATTGCTGTGTTGATTTTGATAATTCTTTGGCTTTTCACATCGTCAATACATTGCTTCCTATGATTTCTAGTGAAGATAATGTGTCTAACGACTGTATTTCAACTGATTTTGAACCTGATTTAGAGTGTGCTTTCCGAATAGAAACTAATATACCTTCTATGTTTGTTCTCCATGAGAGTGATTCATCTATCTCGACTAAGGACTATTTTCAATTAGGAATGGATTTACACATCTTTTCGAATGTTTTTAGTGTTTGCAGGTTCATATTTGCAGCTGACCTGATTCGTTGGATTGATCCCCAACTTTTCAGACTTTATATATATGCTTTGCTGCTTACTTTGGTGCAACCTCACCTTGTTTGAGGTTCTTTATACGCGTAAACATCGATACAAAGATCATGCTTCATATATATGCTTTGCAGGTCAACCCATACAATTTCGCTTCATGGGAGTCAACCCATACAATTTCGCTTCATGGGAGTCAACTCATCAGATTTGTTTTCTCTCCTCTATCTTTTATTTGTTTACTTTTTTTTGCGTATTATTTTACGAATTTCCCATCTTAATTTCTACGTTGGATGACTCAATTACATTGAGGACAATGTCATGTTCAAGTGTGAGGGTGTGGCATTTTCATTAGGAGTTTTGACTAAAAAAAAAAATCAGTTGTTTAGCGGGTCTACAAAAAAAAATATATACATAAAAAATGAAATAAAAATGATCAGCTGTTCAGCAGACATCATTATACCACTGTGTAGTGGATCCGTCTAGCTGTTTAGCAAACATTTTTGTACCACTGTTTAGTGGACTCATCTCGCTGTTTAGCAGACAACACTCTTCATATCCAGCTGTGTAGCGGATATATTATTTGTTTTGCTCGAGGACTAGCAAAATATAACGTATGCCGGGCAAAGGTTGTAACCAAGATACCCATGTAATGCTAATGGGACCCGACTCAACAAGCGCATTTCTAACTATCCATAACCGTGCCATAAGTTATACTCCCTCCGTACCTATTATATAGGCGGAGAAGTAGTATTCTCTTAAAATAAGAAAGTGTTTAGTTTTCATAAATTTCCTTCTACTTTCCAAATTTATCCTTACCTTGTTCCAATACAAATATTATTTTATATATCTCTATCTCATATGTGAAACTTGATTGTATGATACCCATGCATCATTAATAAGAGTGTATGTGGAAAAAACAACTTTGGAAGTGGAGCTCCGCCTATCTAATGGTACTACAAAATTTTTAAACTCCGCCTATATAATAGGTACGGAAGGAGTAACTTATATTGTATATTCTCAATATAAATAAATTGCTCACATCACTGATGGCTATCCAATCATGTATGCAGGTACACAACTTAATTATTGTCAAAGTCATTGCAACTCCAATGTGGTCTACCAACGGGTGGTACTATTTAGGATGCAACAAGTAGCCGACTAAAGCGGTGGTTGGTGAAGTCTGCAGCTACGGGTGTACCAAATGTAAAAACAAGGCCGAGGATCCTATACCGAGGTTCTTTTCAATTGTACATGAATTCAATTTGTTTTAGATAAATCTTCCCATTTCCACAATTTCATTTTATTAACAAATAATGAAACCCATTAAATAAATCAATAAAGTACTGTCTCCGTTTTGAGGTAACTGACCATGCCGGATCCATCATTTTTGCTGCCCTAGATAGTGAACTCTAATGTATCGTCCGCGCCACTGCTTCTGACATGGTCATGCTGAAAGTGGTACACTATTGGTTGTTTTCATTACATAAAGTAGTCCTTTCGGACAATCAAAACAATTCCTGTCTGTACACATTTTTACTTTACAAATTATACATATTTTGTCATGCTGTAATCCAAGCCCATGTTGTTATGCCACCGGGAGGAAGGAAAATATTAGGTGGTTGCAGCTTCTGAAGAGCTCTTGAATGGCGGTATTTACTACCAATCGCTTACTGCTTTTAACAATAGAAGCAAGCCAATCCGAGCTTCAGCGCCGACCAGGTTGCCTTAGCCTTTGCGACCCTCACCAGCAAATCACTCAAGTAAACTCCATCCAAAAGGACTAGCATCATGTTTGTTTACTCCTGACTCATCTGAGTCGTCTGGATCTGAATCATCTGGATCTGAATGAAATCACCTGACTCATCTGGATCTGAGTCGATATGTTTGTTTTGAGTCAGATCTGACTCATCTGACTCGGAAATAAGTGAGTCAGTGGTTTGGTCCCATGAGTCAGGGGTATTTTGTTACCTGACTCAAATAAGTCCGAGTCAGGGGTTATGTCTGAGTCAGAGATCGAGTCAGATCTGACTCAAAATGGAAAACAAACGGTCTGACTGCTGATTCGGTCCGAGTCAAGTTGACTCAGATTCAGACGCCGAGTCAGCTGCAAACAAACAAGTTCTAGGTCTAGGTTAGTGCCTAACTTGACGGCAAACTCCACTGTAGATAGCAGTACTGAAGACTGAACGGCAGTCGGCAGGAGATATTTAGAACTAAATTCGTGTCATGAAACATATAAATTACTTTGATTAATATTAGTAGCTGTTTTTTTTTAGTTTATAAGGGTTACATAGTGTTTACATCTCTACATGTTTGGGGTTTACCCTCTTTTTTTTCCCGTCTTTTCCCGATTTGCAATTTATCCCACTTGCTTAGCAGTTCTATAATTAAAGTTGCAGCCTTTGTAATTTTCTTAATGAAGGTAGGTACGTATTATCTTTTTTGTTTCTAACTTTAAGTGTGATGCAATTAGGTATAAAATGAGAATGTTATTGTATTGATTATCTGTTATTAAACATCTTATTTTATGGTTTGCCAAATAACATTATAATACTTTATATTACATATACTATTTTTACAATGTTAAAACTGGCTACAGCTACTCTCATTTCTGTCTCCAGGAACTCTTCAATTCTACATCTATGATCTCTTTCTTAAAATTCTGGCAATCAGTTTATTGTAGGTGTTAAAGGACTAATATGTTGCCGAAACCATCATGTTTTCAAAGGAAAGAGCACGTACATCAGAGGATGTTGTTTCCGGAGCTGCAAAGGTTGTACTTTTCTCTTAGGCAGGTCCACTATTCTCACCTAAACTGCAATTTTGATTCACGGTTTCACAATTGGGATGCTGTTTTGGTACAAGATCCTCCGTGATCTTTTGATTTCTTTTTAGGAATAAAAAAACATGTTGTTTATATTCCTTGCCTCTGTAATTTTTTGTACAAATTTTTTTTTTTTTCAAAAAAGAATTATCAACATGAAAGTATGTGAGTGCTATTAGTTTAGAAGAAGAAACTCAGAACTTTTAACAACAAACTGAAGTCCGGGCCGTTAAGGTACGGGTCATATTCTAGTTTATAATACAAAACGTAAGGGATTTTTATGTCACGGACGGTCGGATAATATTTTGAAAGAAATGCGAACGATCCAACCATCTCAGTCTCATCTCAATCAAAAATATTCGACGGTCGTGCAATTCGTAACCCCCTTCAATTATGAATTTACATGGATTAATTTTTTGGTGGATTTCTTAATAAATTAGTGTCATGGGCTTTTTTGTAGTTCCTTATCACCTCATAATGCAGGAGCCTTAAAACTAATTAATTGGCTATTTAACCAAATTAATACTATTAACATGATCATAAATAGATTAACAGAATTAATGATCATAATTTTATTTTTTAAAAATTAAACTAGGTTAAATTTTTATTTTTATTTATATTTTCTTACCAAAATATTATAATTAACGGCCATAAAAACCACGAAAATCTAATAAATGTTATAAACAAAAGAATATAAGATGATAATCATAAACAATTAGAGAGAAAGGATAAGAAACAATTTTTGTTCACATATATGAGTTGTATCTATATATTACAAGAAGAAAAACACTTATTTACAGGATTACAAGAGAACGGGGGTTAAATGTAGGGCCAATGGGTGTTTACACATCTAAGAATCTTTATATTAGTGTTTACACATCAATGTTTCAAAAATATGAATTTACCAGTAATTTGAAATTTCAAACCAGTTCTACAAATTTCAACATGTTAATAACCATGATCTTACTGCAATTTTCAACTGTGCCATTTTGCAAAAATGGAAAATTAAAATTAAATTTGTGAATAGATGAATCAGGTTGGCTCATTTTCATCCGGTTTCTTCATTGAGCGGCTGCACACTATATGCAATTGAGCAAAAACAAATTTATTTATTTTGTTACCTTTTTTTTTTTTCCGGTTTCTTCATTTGAGCCATTGTACACTATAGGCAAATGAGCAAAAACGAACCTATTTTCGGTTTTCGATTTCATTTTGACATAAACATATGCTTTACTGGTGTCTGTGATTGAAAATTATGGGAGGTTATTGAAAAATAGATTTCGCAAATCGACTGTTCAGGATATCTATATTATAAGAAAACATTGCCTCTCTTTCGGGATAAATCGGCCGTTCAAAAGAAGTGGGACAAATACGTGCGTCCAAAAATAGTTTGCCTTAATTGCCGATTTATATCAACTAATCTAAGCGACCTTATTATCCATCCCTATGCGACCTTATCCATCCCTATAACTAAGTGATCCGTTGGTATTGATCATTAAAATCGTTTTGTTTGTATTTCTTAGTTTAATACATTGACCTCGTACGAATCTAGGGCTAATATGCTCCATCTAATTCTACTTCTTCGTTCTTAGAGTTGCCAGAAACAAATCTGTTTTCTTTTTTTTGTTGAAGTTTTCGTACATGAATTATTTTCCTAGGGTTTTTATTTAGGTTTATCTGAGTAGGAATTTTTTTAGCTACTAAAGGTTTTTGTTTTGCTTGATAACACGAGTATTCTTATTGCTCATCGTCTTTTTGTTGTTAATCGTTATATACATATCTCAGTTGGTAAGCTCATTCAACTTCGTCTGTATAAATTGAAAATATTTCTTCTTAGAATGTTGAAGGATGGCAATAAAGAGATTACTAATACTAATACACACAACTGTTCCCATCAGACGGTGGTTCTGGAGGATGGTCTTCATGAATTTTAGTGAGGCAATGATGTAGTACATCTGCGTCTGTATCAATAATCATTGTTGATCCCTTACGTCTGTATCAACAATGACTGTTGATCCCTTGCGTCTGTTTTAGTTTACTTGCTTTGCTAGTTCTTTACTTTCCTAGTTTAGGTTGAATTTCTTTTTTTAGTTTCTTTTAGTCGGCTCTACAAAACCTATATAAAGGCTAGGTCTCTTTGTTAAGGATACACATCATATTATTATTATTATCAAAATTGATTATCAATCTTTATTTTTAGAATCTTGATCCTATAATCAGTTTTCTATTAAGTTTCTGACGAAACTTAAACCTATCCCTGTTACCCTTATCTGTGCTACACTAGTTGATATCAGATACAGAGTTTTTAGATTCTTATCTAGAAACAGATCCTTACCCAGCTTCCGCAAACTCAAAACCCTAATATATAAAAAATAGTTATCTTATTCTCGTTTTTGGTCATGGAAGTAGTAACTATGAAAGATCTTCTGCGGCTTAAACTAGAAGTATCAGCAAGTGTTAGAGAATGTGATTACAATTTCATAAAGAGCTTTTTTCCAAAGAAGATACATATAAAACATACCAACATCTTCTTAACATGAGAGCTGCAAAGCGGAATTTGAAAAATATTGAAATACTGATTGCTAAAGCGAAGACTGTTGAAAATTTGGAGATTGTTTTGCATGTTTCAACTCAAGAAGAATCATCGTTTTCTAATGCTTTTGTAGTTGTTTCAGCTACCTCAGTTACCCAAGATGAGATGACAGTTACTGCGCCAGAGGACGTGATGAAACCTACTTCTCCACTGGTTGAAGAGAACGGAGAAGAAGAAAATCAGTTGGAATTTTTGCATGATTCAATGGAGTTTATTGTTTCATCTTCAACTCAAGAGGAGTCATCGGTTTCTACTAATACTGTTGTTGTTTCGACTACATATTTTCATGAACAAAAGAGCGTTGTTTCTAAAGAAGAAGAGGAAGAAAATCAAGCTAACAAAGTTTCGTTTTTAGCTCACGAGGATTCAACGTCATCTGAAGACGATGAAATTGTTACAATTACTTCTATTGGCGTGGACAGTATTGAATCAAATTCTGAGACAGACGAAGTATCGCATGTTTCACAAGAATTTAATGGTAAGTCTTTGGAACTTTGCTTACTAGCTTCTGATGTTGATATACCTGTTTTCTCTAGGGTTGAAAATAATCAAGTTAGTGATCAACTGGATAAACAAATAGTATTGCATACAAGCCCTAGTAAGACTCAACTCATTGGGATAAACGATGAGAATTCTTTGGTGTAGTTTGATATATTTGTTGATATGCATAAACATCTGTCTCTGAAATATGCATATATTGAAGATTATATTGGTAGACAAGTTTTAGCTGAAAGGTTATTGTCGGTTTTGAAAAGCCTCATGTGCAATGTGCATTCACATGATAAGTTTAGCAGTAAAGAGACGTTTATACAATGGTCTACACCGAAGGGGATTGGATGGAGTTTTCCTAAACTTCTTTCTACCACAATGACAGCGTCGCTGTATGATGTTCAACAAAATGTTGCAACTGTAACAATAAAACACTCTAATAAAGATGTTAGAAGTAAAATTTCTGGAAGCTAAATAAACACTCAAATGGACAGCAATCAGAGGACAGAGTCACGTGTTCAACACGCTGTCCTTAACACAATAGTTGACCGGTACGCCTCAAGAATGAGTGATGCCTATACCCTGTGGTCAAGTTTTATCTAGGATAAAACTGCCCGTTGCAAGTATTGTTAGCACTACAATACTTGGTCACTCATATGAACTCAACAGAAAAGCACGGAAGAAAAGAAAAAGACCACACAGAGGGAGAGAGACGAAAAGAAGAGGATAGTAGCTCATCTAGACACAAATGAAAATGAAAGTTTCGAATTCTTTTTATAGGCAAACAAAAAGGGTGAAATCAATGCACATTAATATGCGAATCAATACTGCATGCGAAATAATGCTGCCATGATGTCGACAAAATTCTGTCATCAACATTCAAAAACCGGTAAGAAAATGTTGACATCCATGCAAATAAATCCGTTAAGAAAAATGTTTCTGGTAAGATAATAAATTCACCCGGGTCACACGCCCCCCATATTTAAGACAAAATTTATTTTGATTTTCAAAACGATTAGGAAATAAATCAAAAGAAATTTTTCCGAAACAGGAAAGTCTTGGTTGACCAAAGTCCATAGCGCAAACACGAGCTCGAGCCCTAAGCCCAATCCCTTAGTGGAAAAGAAAATATTTCGCCCCACCCGTTCCACCCACATTGTTTTACTAACTATCCATAAAGGAATGGCTATATAGTGGAACTCGTCTTTAGTTATGCCCAATGTGGGACAAAAGGATCTATTTCATTCACTCATAGAAAATGAGTAAGATCTCTTAGAGACCCAAAGGTCTTAAGTTCCATTCCCACCAAGACCATAAAATCAAAAAATTAAAAACCCATTTTCTCCAACAATCCCCCACAAGAATGAAATACCGATACAAAAATCAGAAAACGGAAAGCGAGAAATACCACTTAGGAAAGAGGTGTCCATGAGGTCTTGAACCTTTGCTTAGTGAGAAATTGCCGGAACTACTTTATGGACAGTGGATGCGATGTCTTGAACTGCCATCGTTTGGTGTAATCCGCGATAATAACCACGCGTGATATCTCTCTAGGTGCTGTCAAGTTCGTGCCGTTGTGTCCTTTTTTGGCCCTGGACAAATCCCGTTTCTCAAAATGCTATAGAGAATCAGCTCTATTCTCATAGGAAGCGACCCACTTCCACATTCAGATAGGTGAGTTCCATCACCAGTGTTTACTGCTACACCCCACTTCAATCTTAAATTGAAACTATAGAACTCATTAAGACTTAGTTAAAAGTCATCCTTCACATGCAGTCACACTATCACGTCTACACCATAGGGAAGGGACATAGAATGAAATTCTCTGATAGTGTTTACCCTGCCCGCCACAATTTAGTTGTGTCATTCAAAACCTTGATCTTGGGATCTCCAGTCAGCAAGGTTGAGTATCCTTCATGGAAAGTTTATTTAATGAGCCTAAGCCCCATCCCCTTAGATGCATTACTAACTATCTCCTTGGACAAACCTTTCGTCAAAGGGTCCGCGATTTTCTCTTTGGACTTAACTCAATCAATGGAAATAACTCCTTTCGAGATTAGCTTTTTCAGGGTATCGTGTCTTCTCTTTATATGAATAAACTTCCCATTATAGTAGCTGTTTTTAGCATTAGCTATTGCAGATTAATTATCAAAATGTATATATATAGCTGGCACAGGCCTATGCCAGAGAGGAATGTCTTCTAAAAAGCATCTTAGCCAAGCGGCTTCCTCTCCTGCTTTATCTAACGCATTAAAATCGGATTCCATAGTGGATCAGGCTATGCAAGTCTGTTTGGAACTCTTCCAAGAAACAGCCCCACCTGCTAGAGTGAAAACATATCCACTCGCAGACTTGGATTCCTCTGAGTATGATATCCAGTTTGCATCACAAAATCCCTCAAGGACGGCAGGATACCTTTCATAATTCAAACAAAAGGTCAAAGTGTATTTCAAATACCTCAGCACTCTAAAAATTGCATCCCAATGTTCCTGCCCTGGATTACAAGTATACCTACTTAACCTACTCACAAGATAAGCAATGTCTGGCCTAGTACAGTTCATCAAATACATCAGACTTCCTATAACTCGTGAATATTCAAGTTGTGATACTCCATTACCCCTATTCTTTTTGAGTTTACAACAAGGATCATACGAAGTATAAGCAGGTTTACAATCAAAATGATTGAATTTTCTAAGCACAGATTCAACATAATGAGATTGACTAAGACTATAACCGTTGAAATTTCTTCTAATTTTCATCCCTAAGATTACATCTGCGGGGCCTAAGTCTTTCATGTCAAAGTTCTCATTCAGCATGCTCTTAGTGGAATTAATTACATCCATGTTTGTACCAAGTATAAGCATATCATCAACATACAAGCATACAATCACACAGACATCATTCACAAGTTTAGTATAGACACACTTGTCAGATTCATTGATTTTAAAACCACTAAAAAACATTACATGATCAAATTTTTCATGCATTGTTTAGGTGCTTGTTTCAATCCATACAAATATTTTTTCAGTTTATAAACTTTGTTTTCACAACCTTTCACTACAAAGCCCTCAGGTTGTTCCATGTAAATTTCTTCATCTAATTCACCATGTAAAAAAGTTGTTTTTACATCCATTTGATGTATCTCTAGGTTATGAACCGCAGCTATAGCAATTAACATCCTAATGGAAGTAATTCTCGTAACGGGTGAGTAAGTATCAAAGAAATCTACACCTTCCTTTTGTTTGTAGCCTTTAACTACTAACCTAGCCTTGTATTAGTTCCATCTATGTTACGTTTCCTCCTGAAGATCCATTTACATCCTATGGCCTTACACCTTGGAGGTAAATCTACTATCTCCCATGTATCATTTTCTTTAATGGATTCCATTTCACTAATAGAAGACTCTTTCCACCATGAAGCTTCAGAAGAAGTCATGGCTTCTCTATAAGTCTGCGGATCAGACTCTGCTAGTGTTACGAAGTCAGGTCCAAAGGAGGTTTTGGTTCTATCCCTTTTACTTCTCCTAGGATCAATTTCTACTTCATCTTCCTCTAAAGGTAAAGTCTGACTGGTTGAAGGGACATCTAAGGGATCAATACCTTTCTTACGAGAGTCAGGTTTTAATGGAAAAACATTTTCAAAAAACACAGCATCTCTAGACTCCATAATAGTATTCACACCAATTTCAGAAATATCAGAACTCACAACCATAGATCTATATGCAGGTGTATGCTCCGGATACCCTATGAAGACACAGTCAACAGTTTTGGGTCCTATCTTGGTTGCTTTAGGTATAGGGATCTGAACCTTAGCCAAACACCCATACACCTTGAAGTATGCTAAAGAAGGTTGTCTACCTTTCCACAATTCATATGGAGTTTTATCTGATCCTTTAAAAGGTACTCTGTTCAGGATATAGCAGGCTGAGAGGACAGCTTCCCCCCACAAGTTCGAAGGTAATCCTGAACTAATTAACATGGCATTCATCATCTCCTTAAGGGTACGGTTCTTATGTTCATCTACGCCATTCGACTAAGGTGAATAAGGAGGGGTAATCTCGTGTATTATGCCATGTTCTACACAGAAATATCCTATAGAAGTTATGTACTCACCACCACGGTCAGACCTAATGGTTTTAATGGTAGTATTCAATTGGTTTCAACTTCTATTTTATACCTCTTAAAGGCTTCTAAGGCATCATCCTTACCTCTAAGAAAATATATGTGAGAACCTAGTACAGTCGTCTACAAAAGTAACAAACCATTTCTTACCACCTCTAGTTTGAACCGATTTCATGTCAACTAGGTCTGAGTGAATTATTTCTAAGGGTTTAGAATTTCTATGAACAATTTTGCTAAAAGGTTTTCTAGCAAATTTTGATTCTTCGCATATTTCACATTTGTGTTCATTTTCCAAACTAAATTTGGGTATGCAGCCTACATTGGCTAGTTTAAGCATTGACTTATAATTAACATGTCCAAGTCTACCATGCCAAACATTCAAAGACTCACAAACATAAGCAGAAGAATCATTCTTATTCATAACAGAAGAGTTTACATTTAGCTTATACAGACCCTTAGTCTTATAACCCTGCCCCACATAATCCTTACCCTTAGTTACAACACATTTCCCAGATTCTATTACAATTTAAAAACCCTTATCATCTAAAACAACACAAGAAACAAGATTTTTGCAGATGTCCGGAACATGAAGAACTTCGTTCAATGTGATAGTCTTGCCAGAAGTGAGTTTGAGCCCAACTTTGCCTTTTCCTACAACCGCAGCTGCAGATGAGTTACCCATATAGAGTGTTTCTCCTTCCCCTACCTTATTATAGGAGGTGAACATATCTTTGTTTCCACAGACATGTTTGGTAGCACCAGAGTCTACCCACCAGTCTCTCACATTTGTTACCAAATTTACTTCAGACACCGTGCCAGGAAATTCATCTTTGTTGTTTTCAACCAAATTAGCATTATTTTTCTTTTAAAGGTCCTTACGGTTTCTACAGTGAACCGCCATATGACCAGGATTTCCACAAGCATAACAATCACCCTTAATTTTATTAATGCTAGATTTAGGTTTCTGAAACATACCTTTCTTGCCTGGAGGTTTCTTGGAGTTGTTTCGGTTCTTTTCAGCATTGGAACCTTTGTGTTCAGTCACATGAGCTTTGTTAGAATGTCCCTTACAGAAGATACATTTTTGTCCTTGGAGCACAACAATTCTTCAACTTGAATCTTCTTACCCAAATCAACCATAGTAAATTCAGCAGTTTCATGTCTCAGTTTCTTCTTGTGCTCCGACCAGGAAGTAGGAAATTTCTCGATAACAGTAGACACTTGAAAAGTTTCATCAATCACCATACCTTCCGTAAGAATTTCATTCATAATTTTCTGGAGTTTAAGGAATTGATCAACCATAGATTTGTCATTCACCATTTTATACTCATAAAGCCTGGCTACTAAGAATTTCTTACTTCCGGCAGTTTCAGCTTGGTATTTTGCCTCCAAAGCAGCCCATAAATCAAAAGCAGAAAAGTTATCCTTAGCATTGTAAAAGTCATACAAAGCATCCTCTTAACAATTCAGAATATGATTTTTAGCCATGTAGTTTTGCTTACCCAATCCTTAAAGTCAAGTTCACGTCCCATATCCTTCAATCCCTCATCAAAAGCAACCAAAGCATAATGATCTAACTCATGATAACTCAGAAAAAATAACATCTTCGATTTCCATCTTTTGAAATCTTTCCCAGAAAATTTTTCAGGCCTTTCAACATCGTTCTTACATATTGTTACAGATAGAGGAAAGACAAATATTGTGCTAAGATTGTTGCAACTATAACTAAAACACTCAAAGAAAGATGTTAGAAGTAAAATTTCTGGAAGGTAAATAATCACTCAAATGGACAAAAAACAGAGGACAGAGTCACGTGTTCAACACGCTGTCCTTAACACAATAGTTGACCGGTACGCCACAAGAATGAGTGATGCCTATACCCTGTGGTCAAGTTTTATCCAGGATAAAACTGCCAGTTACAAGTATTGTTAGCACTAAAATACTTGCCCACTCATACGAACTCAACAACAAAGCATGGAGGAAAAGAAAAAGACCACACACAAGGAGAGAGACGAAAAGAAGAGGATAGTAGCTCTTCTGGACACAAATGAAAATGAAAGTTTAGAATTCTTTTTATAGGAAAACAGAGAGGGTGAAATCAATGCACATTAATGTGCGAATCAATACTGCATGCGAAATAATGCTTCCATGATGTCGACATAATTCTGTCATCAATATTAAAAAAACGGTAAGAAAATGTCGACATCCATGCAAATAAATTCGTAAAGAAAAATGTTTTTGGTAAGAGAATAAATTCACCCGGGTCACACGCCCCCCATATTTAAGACATAATTTGTTTTGATTTTCAAAATGATTAGGAAATAAATCAAAAGAAATTTTTCCAAAAGGAAAGTCTTGGTTTACCAAAGTCCATGGCGAAAGCACGAGCTCGATCCCTAAGCCCAAGCCCTTAGTGGGAACAAAAATATTTCGCCCCACCCGTTCCACCCACATTGTTTTACTAACTATCCATAAAGGAATAACTATAGAGTGGAAATCCTCTTTAGTTATGCTCAATGTGGGACTAAAGGAACTATTTCATTCACTCATAGAAAATGAGTAAGAGCTCTTAGAGACCCAAAGGTCCTAAGTTCCATTCCCACCAAGACCATAAAATCAAAACATTAAAAACTCATTTTCTCCAACAATCCCCCACATGAATGAAATACCGATACAAAAATCAGAAAACGGAAAGCGAGAAATAACACTTAGACAAGAGGTGTCCATGAGGTCTCGAACCTTTGCTTAGTGAGAAATTTTCGGAACTACTTGATGGACAGTGAACGCGATGTTTAAAACTACCATCGTTTGGTGTAATCCGAGATAATAACCACGCGTGATATCTCTCTTGGTGTTGTCAAGTTCATGACGTTGTGTCCTTTTTGGCCCTGGACAAATCCCGTTTCTCAGAATGCTCTAGAGAATCAGCTCTATTCTCATAAGAAGCGACCCACTTCCACATTCAGATAGGTGAGTTCCATCAAGAGTGTTTACTGCTACACCCCACTTCAATCTTAAATTGAAACTATAGAACTCATTACGACTTACTTAAAAGTCATCCTTCACATGCAGTAACACTATCACGTCTACACCATATAGAAGGGGCAGAGAATGAAATTCTCTGATAGTGTTTACCTTGACCTGCCACAAATTAGTTGTCTCATTCAAAACCTTGATCTTGGGATCTCCAGTCAGTAAGGTTGAGTATCCTTCATGGCAAGTTTATTTAATGAGCCTAAGCCCCATACCCTTAGATGCATTACTAATTATCTCCACGGACCCATTCGTCAAAGGGTCCGCGATATTCTCCTTGGACTTAACCCAATCAATGGAAATAACGCCTTTCGAGATTAGCTTTTTCAGGGTATCGTGTCTTCTCTTTATATGAATAGACTTCCCATTATAGTAGATGTTTTTAGCATTATCTATTGCAGATTGATTATCACAATGTATAAATATGGCTGGCACAGGCTTATGCCAGAGAGGAATGTCTTCTAAAAAGAATCTTAGCCAAGCGGCTTCCTCTCCTGCTTTATCTAACGCAATAAACTCGGATTCCATAGTGGATCGAGCTATGCAGGTTGTTTGGAACTCTTCCAAGAAACATCCCCACCTGCTAGAGTGAAAACATATCCACTCGTAGACTTGGACTCCTCTGAGTATGATATCCAGTTTGCATCACAAAATCCCTCAAGGACGGCAGGATACCTTTCATAATTCAAACAAAGGTCAAAGTGTATTTCAAATACCTCAACACTCTAAAAGTGCATCCAATGTTCCTGCCCTGGATTACAAGTATACCTACTTAACCTACTCACAACATAAGCAATGTCTGGCCTAGTACAGTTCATCAAATACATCAGACTTCCTATAACTCGTGAGTATTCAAGTTGTGATACTCCATTACCCCTATTCTTTTTGAGTTTACAACAAGGATCATACGGAGTATAAGCAGGTTTACAATCAAAATGATTGAATTTCCTAAGCACAGATTCAACATAATGAGATTGACTAAGACCACACAGAGGGAGAGAGACGAAAAGAAGAGGATAGTAGCTCTTCTGGACACAAATGAAAATGAAAATTTCGAATTCTTTTTATAGGCAAACAGAGAGGGTGAAATCAATGCACATTAATGTGCGAATCAATACTGCATGCGAAATAATGCTGCCATGATGTCGACATAATTCTGTCATCAACATTAAAAAAATGGTAAGAAAATGTCGACATCCATGCAAATAAATCCGTTATGAAAAAAAAATTGGTAAAAGAATAAATTCACCCGGGTCACACGCCCCCCATATTTAAGAAAAAATTTGTTTTGATTTTCAAAATTATTAGGAAATAAATCAAAAGAAATTTTCCCAAAAAGGAAAGTCTTGGTTGACCAAAGTCCATGGCGCAAGCACGAGCTCGAGCCCTAAACCCAAGCCCTTAGTGGAAACAAAAATATTTCGCCCCACCCGTTCCACCCACATTGTTTTACTAACAATCCATAAAGGAATATCTATATTGTGGAACTCCTCTTTAGTTATGCCCAATGTGGGACTAAAGGACCTATTTCATTCACTCATAGAAAATGAATAAGAGCTGTTAGAGACCCAAAGGTCCTAAGTTCCATTCCCACCAAGACCATAAAATCAAAACATTAAAAACTCATTTTCTCCAACATGAATGAAATACCGATACAAAAATAAGAAAACGGAAAGCGAGAAATACTACTTAGGCAAGAGGTGTCCATGAGGTCTTGAACCTTTGCTTAGTGATAAATTGCCGGAACTACTTGATGGATACTGAACGCGATGTCTTGAAATGCCATCGTTTGCTGTAATCCGCGATAATAACCACGCGTGATATATCTCTAGGTGCTGTCAAGTTCGTGCCGTTGTGTCCTTTATGGCCCTGGACAAATCCCGTTTATCAGAATGCTATAGAGAATCTGCTCCATTCTCATAGGAAGCGACCCACTTCCACATTCAGATAGGTGAGTTCCATCAAGAGTGTTTACTGCTACAACCCACTTCAATCTTAAATTGAAACTATAGAACTCATTGAGACTTATTTAAAAGTCATCCTTCACATGCAGTCATACTATTACGTCTACACCATAGAAAAGGGGCAGAGAATTAAATTCTCTGATAGTGTTTACCTTGACCCACCACAAATTAGTTGTCTCATTCAAAACCTTGATCTTGGGATCTCCAGTCAGCAAGGTTGAGTATCCTTCATGGCAAGTATATTTAACGAGTCTAAGCCCCATACCCTTAGATGCATTACTAATTATCTCCTTGGACAAACCTTTCGTGAAAGGGTCCGCGATATTCTCCTTGGACTTAACCCAATCAATGGAAATAACGCCTTTCGAGATTAGCTTTTTCAGAGTATCGTGTCTTCTCTTTATATGAATAGACTTCCCATTATAGTAGATGTTTTTAGCATTATCTATTGCAGATTGATTATCACAATGTATAAATATGGCTGGCACAGGCCTATGCCAGAGAGGAATGTCTTCTAAAAAGAATCTTAGCCAAGCGGCTTCTTCTCCTGCTTTATCTAACGTAATAAACTCGGATTCCATAGTGGATCGAGCTATGCAGGTATGTTTGGAACTCTTCCGAGAAACATCCCCACCTGCTAGAGTGAAAACATATCCACTCGTAGACTTGGACTCCTCTGAGTATGATATCCAGTTTGCATCACAAAATCCCTCAAGGACGGCAGGGTACCTTTCGTAATTCAAACTAAAGGTCAAGATGTATTTCAAATACCTCAACACTCTAAGAAGTGCATCCCAATTTTCCTGCCCTGAATTACAAGTATACCTACTTAACCTACTCACAACATACGCCATGTCTGGCCTAGTACAGTTCATCAAACACATCAGACTTCCTATAACTCGTGAGTATTCAAGTTGTGATACTCCATTACCCCTATTATTTTTGAGTTTAGAACAAAGATCATACGGAGTATAACCAGGTTTACAATCAAAATGATTGAATTTCCTAAGCACAGATTCAACATAATGAGATTGACTAAGACCACACAGAGGGAGAGAGACGAAAAGAAGAGGATAGTAGCTCTTCTGGACACAAATGAAAATGAAAATTTCGAATTCTTTTTATAGGCAAAAAGAGATGGTGAAATCAATGCACATTAATGTGCGAATCAATACTGCATGCGAAATAATGCTGCCATGATGTCGACATAATTCTGTCATCAACATTAAAAAAATGGTAAGAAAATGTCGACATCCATGCAAATAAATCCGTTATGAAAAAAAAATTGGTAAGAGAATAAATTCACCCGGGTCACATGCCCCCCATATTTAAGACAAAATTTGTTTTGATTTTCAAAATTATTAGGAAATAAATCAAAAGAAATTTTCCCAAAAAGGAAAGTCTTGGTTGACCAAAGTCCATGGCGCAAGCACGAGCTCGAGCCCTAAGCCCAAGCCCTTAGTGGAAACAAAAATATTTCGCCCCACCCGTTCCACCCACATTGTTTTACTAACAATCCATAAAGGAATAGCTATATTGTGGAACTCCTCTTTAGTTATGCCCAATGTGGGACTAAAGGACCTATTTCATTCACTCATATAAAATGAATAAGAGCTGTTAGAGACCCAAAGGTCCTAAGTTCCATTCCCACCAAGACCATAAAATCAAAACATTAAAAACTCATTTTCTCCAACATGAATGAAATACCGATACAAAAATAAGAAAACGGAAAGCGAGAAATACTACTTAGGCAAGAGGTGTCCATGAGGTCTTGAACCTTTGCTTAGTGATAAATTTCCGGAACTACTTGATGGATACTGAACGCGATGTCTTGAAATGCCATCGTTTGCTGTAATCCGCGATAATAACCACGCGTGATATCTCTCTAGGTGCTGTCAAGTTCGTGCCGTTGTGTCCTTTATGGCCCTGGACAAATCCCGTTTATCAGAATGCTATAGAGAATCTGCTCCATTCTCATAGGAAGCGACCCACTTCCACATTCAGATAGGTGAGTTCCATCAAGAGTGTTTACTGCTACAACCCACTTCAATCTTAAATTGAAACTATAGAACTCATTGAGACTTATTTAAAAGTCATCCTTCACATGCAGTCATACTATTACGTCTACACCATAGAGAAGGGGCAGATAATGAAATTCTCTGATAGTGTTTACCTTGACCCACCACAAATTAGTTGTCTCATTCAAAACCTTGATCTTGGGATCTCCAGTCAGCAAGGTTGAGTATCCTTCATGGCAAGTATATTTAACGAGTCTAAGCCCCATACCCTTAGATGCATTACTAACTCTCTCCTTGGACAAACCTTTCGTCAAAGGGTCCGCGATATTCTCCTTGGACTTAACCCAATCAATGGAAATAACGCCTTTCGAGATTAGCTTTTTCAGGGTATCGTGTCTTCTCTTTATATGAATAGACTTCCCATTATAGTAGATGTTTTTAGCATTAGCTATTGCAGATTGATTATCACGATGTATAAATATGGCTGGCACAGGCCTATGCAGAGAGGAATGTCTTCTAAAAAGAATCTTAGCCAAGCGGCTTCCTCTCCTGCTTTATCTAACGTAATAAACTCGGATTCCATAGTGGATCGAGCTATGCAGGTATGTTTGGAACTCTTCCGAGAAACATCCCCACCTGCTAGAGTGAAAACATATCCACTCGTAGACTTGGACTCCTCTGAGTATGATATCCAGTTTGCATCACAAAATCCCTCAAGAACGGCAGGGTACCTTTCGTAATTCAAACTAAAGGTCAAGTTGTATTTCAAATACCTCAACACTCTAAGAAGTGCATCCCAATGTTCCTGCCCTGAATTACAAGTATACCTACTTAACATACTCACAACATACGCCATGTCTGGCCTAGTACAGTTCATCAAACACATCAGACTTCCTATAACTCGTGAGTATTCAAGTTGTGATACTCCATTACCCCTATTCTTTTTGAGTTTAGAACAAAGATCATACGGAGTATAAGCAGGTTTACAATCAAAATGATTGAATTTCCTAAGCACAGATTCAACATAATGAGATTGACTAAGACCACACAGAGGGAGAGAGACGAAAAGAAGAGGATAGTAGCTCTTCTGGACACAAATGAAAATGAAAATTTCGAATTCTTTTTATAGGCAAACAGAGAGGGTGAAATCAATGCACATTAATGTGCGAATCAATACTGCATGTGAAATAATGCTGCCATGATGTCGACATAATTCTGTCATCAACATTAAAAAAATGGTAAGAAAATGTCGACATCCATGCAAATAAATCCGTTATGAAAAAAAAATTGGTAAGAGAATAAATTCACCCGGGTCACACGCCCCCCATATTTAAGACAAAATTTGTTTTGATTTTCAAAATTATTAGGAAATAAATCAAAAGAAATTTTCCCAAAAAGGAAAGTCTTGGTTGACCAAAGTCCATGGCGCAAGCACGAGCTCGAGCCCTAATCCCAAGCCCTTAGTGGAAACAAAAATATTTCGCCCCACCCGTTCCACCCACATTGTTTTACTAACAATCCATAAAGGAATAGCTATATTGTGGAACTCCTCTTTAGTTATGCCCAATGTGGGACTAAAGGACCTATTTTATTCACTCATAGAAAATGAATAAGAGCTGTTAGAGACCCAAAGGTCCTAAGTTCCATTCCCACCAAGACCATAAAATCAAAACATTAAAAACTCATTTTCTCCAACAAGAATGAAATACCGATACAAAAATCAGAAAACGGAAAGCGAGAAATATTACTTAGGCAAGAGGTGTCCATGAGGTCTTGAACCTTTGCTTAGTGATAAATTGCCGGAACTACTTGATGGATACTGAACGCGATGTCTTGAAATGCCATTGCTTGGTGTAATCCGCGATAATAACCACACGTGATATCTCTCTAGGTGCTGTCAAGTTCGTGCCGTTGTGTCCTTTATGGCCCTGGACAAGTCCCGTTTCTCAGAATGCTCTAGAGAATCAGATCTATTCTCATAGGAAGCGACCCACTTCCACATTCAGATAGGTGAGTGCCATCAAGAGTGTTTACTGCTACACCCACTTCAATCTTAAATTGAAACTACAAAACTCATTAAGACTTAGTTAAAAGTCATCCTTCACATGCAGTCACACTATTACGTCTACACCATAGACAAGGGGCAGAGAATGAAATTCTATGATAGTTTTTACCTTGACCCGCCACAAATTAGTTGTCTCATTCAAAACCTTGATCTTGGGATCTCCAGTCAGCAAGGTTGAGTATCATTCATGGCAAGTTTATTTAATGAGCCTAAGCCCCATACCCTTAGATGCATTACTAACTATCTCCTTGGACAAACCTTTCGTCAAAGGGTCCGCGATATTCTCCTTGGACTTAACCCAATCAATGGAAATAACGCCTTTTGAGATTAGATTTTTCAGGGTATCGTGTCTTCTCTTTATATGAATAGACTTCCCATTATAGTAGCTTTTTTTAGCATTAGCTATTGCAGATTGATTATCACAATGTATAGATATAGCTGGCACAGGCCTATGCCAGAGAGGAATGTCTTCTAAAAAGCATCTTAGCCAAGCCGCTTCCTCTCCTTCTTTATCTAACGCAGTAAACTCGGATTCCATAGTGGATCGATCTATGCGGGTCTGTTTGGAACTCTTCCAAGAAACATCCCCACCTTCTAGAGTGATAACATATCCACTCGTAGACTTGGACTCCTCTGAGTATGATATCCAGTTTGCATCACAAAATCCCTCAAGGACGGCAGGGTACCTTTCGTATTTCAAACTAAAGGTCAAAGTGTATTTCAAATACCTCAACACTCTAAGAAGTGCATCCCAATGTTCCTGCACTGGATTACAAGTATACCTACTTAACCTACTCACAACATAAGCAATGTCTGGCCTAGTACAGTTCATCAAATACATCAGACTTCCTATAACTCGTGAATATTCAAGTTGTGATACTCCATTACCCCTATTATTTTTGAGTTTACAACAAGGATCATACGGAGTATAAGTAGGTTTACAATCAAAATGATAGAATTTCCTAATCACAGATTCAACATAATGATATTGACTAAGACCACACAGAGGGAGAAAGACGAAAAGAAGAGGATAGTAGCTCTTCTGGACACAAATGAAAATGAAAGTTTCGAATTCTTTTTATAGGCAAACAGAGAGGGTGAAATCAATGCACATTAATGTGCGAATCAATACTGCATGCGAAATAATGCTGCTATGATGTCGACATAATTATGTCATCAACATTGAAAAACGGTAAGAAAATGTCGACATCCATGTAAATGAATCCGTTAAGAAAAATGTTTTTGGTAAGAGAATAAATTCACCCAGGTCACACGCCCTCTATATTTAAGACAGAATTTGTTTTGATTTTCAAAATGATTAGGAAATAAATCAAAAGAAGTTTTTCCAAAAAGGAAAGTCTTGGTTGACCAAAGTCCATGGCGCAAGCACGAGCTCGAGCCCTAAGCCCAAGCCCTTAGTGGAAACAAAAATATGTCGACCTACCCGTTCCACCCACATTGTTTTACTAACTATTCATAAAGAAATAGCTATATAGTGGAACTCCTCTTTAGTTATGCCTAATGTGGGACTAAAGGACCTATTTGATTCACTCATAGAAATTGAGTAAGAGCTGTTAGAGACCCAAAGGTCCTAAGTTCCATTCCCACCAAGACCATAAAATCAAAACATTAAAAACTCATTTTCTCCAACAATCCCCCACATGAATGAAATACCGATACAAAAATCAGAAAACAGAAAGCGAGAAATACCACTTAGGGAAGAGGTGTCCATAAGGTCTTGAACCTTTTCTTGTTGAGAAATTGACGGAACTACTCGATGGACAGTGAACGGGATGTCTTGAACTTCCATCGTTTGGGGTAATCCGTGATAATATATCTCTCTAGGTATTGTCAAGTTCATGCCGTTGTGTCCGTTTTGGCCCTGGACAAATCCCATTTCTCAGAATGCTTTAGAGAATCAGCATTATTCTCATAGAAAGCGACCCACTTCCACATTCAGATAGGTGAGTTCCATCAAGAGTGTTTACTTCTACACCCCACTCCAATCTTAAATTGAAACTATAGAACTCATTAAGGCTTAGTTAAAAGTCATCCTTCACATGCAGTCACACAATTATGTCTAAACCATAGAGAAGGGGCAGAGAATGAAATTCTATGATAGTGTTTACCTTGACCCGCCACAAATTAGTTGTCTCATTCAAAACCTTGATCTTGGGATCTCTAGTCATCAAGGTTGAGTATCCTTCATGGAAAGTTTATTTAATGAGCCTAAGCCCCATACCCTTAGATGCATTACTAACTATCTCCTTGGACAAACCTTTTCGTCAAAGGGTCCGCGATAGTTTCCTTGGACTTAACCCAATCAATGGAAATAACGACTTTCGAGATTAACTTTTTCAGGGTATCGTGTCTTCTCTTTATATGAATAGACTTCCCATTATAGTAGTTATTTTTAGCATTAGCTATTGCAGATTGATTATCACAATGTATAGATATAGTTGGCACGGGCCTATGCCAAAGAGGAATGTCTTCTGAAAAGCAACATAGCCAAGCGGCTTCCTCTCCTGCTTTATCTAACGCAATAAACTCGGATTCCATAGTGGATCGAGCTATGCAGGTCTGTTTGGAACTCTTCCAAGAAACAGCCCCACCTACTAGAGTCAAAATATATCCACTCATAGACTTGGACTCCTCTGAGTATTATATCCAGTTTGCATCACAATATACCTCAAGGACGGCGGGGTACCTTTCATAATTCAAACTAAAGGTCAAAGTGTATTTCAAATACCTCAATACTCTAAGAAATACATCCCAATGTTCCTGCCCTGGATTACAAGTATATCTACTTAACTTACTCACATCATAAGCAATATATGGCCTAGTAACGTTCATCAAATACATCAGACTTCCCATAACTCGTGCGTATTCAAGTCGTGATACTCCATTAACCCTATTCTTTTTGAGTTTACAACAAGGATCATACGGAGTATAAGCAGGTTTACAATCAAAATGATTGAATTTACTAAGCACAGATTCAACATAATGAGATTGACTAAGACCACACAGAGGGAGAGAGACGAAAAGAAGAGGATAGTAGCTCTTCTGGACACAAATGAAAATGAAAGTTTCGAATTCTTTTAATAGGAAAACAGAGAAGGTGAAATCAATGCACATTAATGTGTGAATCAATACTGCATGCGAAATAATGCTGCCATGATGTCGACAAAATTCTGTCATCAACATTCAAAAACCGGTAAGAAAATGTCGACATCCATGCAAATAAATCCGTTAAGAAAAATGTTTCTGGTAAGAGAATAAATTCACCCGGTCACACGCCCCCCATATTTAAGATAAAATTTATTTTAATTTTCAAAACGATTAGGAAATAAATCAAAAGAAATTTTTCCGAAACAGGAAAGTCTTGGTTGACCAAAGTCCATGGCGCAAGCACGAGCTCGAGCCCTAAGCCCAAGCCCTTAGTGAAAACAAAAATATTTCACCCCACCCGTTCCACCCACATTGTTTTACTAACTATCCATAAAGGAATAGATATATAGTGGAACTCCTCTTTAGTTATGCCCAATGTGGGACTAAAGGACCTATTTCATTCACTCATAGAAAATGAGCATGAGCTCTTAGAGACCCAAAGGTCCTAAGTTCCATTCCCACCAAGACCATAAAATCAAAACATTAAAAACTCATTTTCTCCAACAATCCCCCACATAAATGAAATACCGATACAAAAATCAGAAAACGGAAATCGAGAAATACCACTTAGGCAAGAGGTGTCCATGAGGTCTTGAACCTTTGCTTAGTGAGATATTGCCGGAACTACTTGATGGACAGTGAACGCGATGTTTTGAACTGCCATCATTTGATGTAATCCGCGATAATAACCACGCGTGATATCTCTCTAGGTGTTGTCAAGTTCGTGACGTTGTGTCCTTTTTGTCCCTGGACAAATCCCGTTTCTCAGAATGCTCTAGAGAATCAGCTCTATTCTCATAGGAAGCGACCCACTTCCAGATTCAGATAGGTAAGTTCCATCAAGAGTGTTTATTGCTAAACCCCACTTCAATCTTAAATTTAAACTATAGAACTCATTAAGACTTAGCTAAAAGTCATCCTTCACATGCAGTCACACTATTACGTCTACACCATATAGAAGGAACAGAGAATGAAATTCTCTGATAGTGTTTACCTTGACCCGCCACAAATTAGTTGTCTCATTCAAAACCTTGATATTGGGATCTCCAGTCAGCAAGGTTGAGTATCCTTCATGGCAAGTTTATTTAATGAGCCTAAGCCCCATACCCTTATATGCATTACTAACTATCTCCTTGGACAAACCTTTCGTCAAAGGGTCCGCGATATTCTCCTTGGACTTAACCCAATCAATGGAAATAACGTCTTTCTAGATTAGATTTTTCAGGGTATCGTGTCTTCTCTTTATATGAATAGACTTCCCATTATAGTAGTTGTTTTTAGCATTAGCTATTGCAGATTGATTATCACAATGTATAGATATAGCTGTCACAGGCCTATGCCAGAGAGGAATGTCTTCTAAAAAGCATCTTAGCCAAGCGACTTCCTCTCATGCTTTATCCAACACAATAAAATCGGATTCCATAGTGGATCGAGCTATGCAGGTCTGTTTTGAAATCTTCCAAGAAACAACCCCACCTGCTAGAGTGAAAACATATCCACTCGTAGACTTGGACTCCTCTGAGTATGATATCCAGTTTGCATCACAAAATCCCTCAAGGACGGCATAGCACCTTTCGTAATTCAAACTAAAGGTCAAAGTGTATTTAAAATACCTCAACACTCTAAGAAGTGCATCCCAATGTTCATGCCCTGGATTACAAGTATACCTGCTTAACCTACTCACAGCATAAGCAATATCTGGCCTAGTACAGTTCATCAAATATATCAGACTTCTTATAACTCGTGAGTATTCAAGTTGTGATACTCCATTACCCCTATTCTTTTTGAGTTTATAACACGGATCATACGGAGTATAAGCAGGTTTACAATCAAAATGATTGAATTTCCTAAGCACAGATTGAACATAAAGATATTGACTAAGACCACACAGAGGGAGAGAGACGAAAAGAAGAGGATGCTAGCTCTTCTGGACACAAATGAAAATGAAAGTTTCGAATTCTTTTTATAGGCAAACAGAGAGGTTGAAATCAATGCACATTAATGTGCGAATCAATACTGCATGCGAAATAATGCTGCCATGATGTCGACATAATTCTGTCATCAACATTAAAAAAACGGTAAGAAAATGTCGACATCCATGCAAATAAATCCGTTAAGAAAAATGTTTTTCGTAAGAGAATAAATTTACCCGGGTCACACGCCACACATATTTAAGACAAAATTTGTTTTGATTTTCAAAATGATTAGGAAATAAATCAAAAGAAATTTTTCTCAAAAAGGAAAGTCTTGGTTGACCAAAGTCCATGGCGCAAGCACGAGCTCGAGCCCTAAGCCCAAGCCCTTAGTGGAAACAAAAATATTTCTCCCCACCCGTTCCACCCACATTGTTTTACTAACTATCCATAAAGGAATAACTATATAGTGGAACTCCTCTTTAGTTATGCCCAATGTGGGACTAAAGGACCTATTTCATTCACTTATAGAAAATGAGTAAGAGCTCTTAGAGACCCAAAGGTCCTAAGTTCCATTCCCACCAAGACCATAAAATCAAAACATTAAAAACTCATTTTCTCCAACAATCCCCCACATGAATGAAATACCGATACAAAAATCAGAAAACGGAAAGCGAGAAATACCACTTAGGCAAGAGGTGTCCATGAGGTCTTGAACCTTTGCTTAATGAGATATTGCCGGAACTACTTGATGGATAGTGAACGCGATGTCTTGAACTGCCATCGTTTGGTGTAATCCGCGATAATAACCACGTGTGATATCTCTCTAGGTGCTGTCAAGTTCGTGCCTTTGTGTCCTTTTTGGCCCTGGACAAATCCCATTTCTCAGAATGATTTAGAGAATCAGCTCAATTCTCATACGAAGCGACCCACTTCCACATTTAGATAGGTGAGTTCCATCAAGAGTGTTTATTTCTACACCCCACTTCTATCTTAAATTGAAAATATAGAACTCATTAAGACTTAGTTAAAAGTCATACTTCACATGCAGTCACACTATTACGTCTACACCATAGAGAAGAGGCAGAGAGTGAAATTCTCTGATAGTGTTTACCTTGACCCACCACAAATTAGTTGTCTCATTCAAAACCTTGATCTTGGGATATCCAGTCAGCAAGGTTGAGTATCCTTCATGGCAAGTTTATTTAACGAGCCTATGCCCCATACCCTTAGATGCATTACTAACTATCTCCTTGGACAAACCTTTCGTCAAAGGGTCCGCGATATTCTCCTTGGACTTAACCCAATCAATGGAAATAACGCCTTTCGAGATTAACTTTTTCAGGGTATCGTGTCTTCTCTTTATATGAATAAACTTCCCATTATAGTAGTTGATTTTAGCATTAGCTAGTGCAGATTGATTATCACAATGTATAGATATAGCTGGCACAGGCCTATGCCAGATAGGAATATCTTCTAAAAAGCATCTTAGCCAAGCTACTTCCTCTCCTGCTTTATCTAACGCAATAAACACGGATTCCATAGTGGATCGAGCTATGCAGGTCTGTTTGGAACTCTTCCAAGAAACATCCCCACCTGCTAGAGTGAAAACATATCCACCCGTAGACTTGGACTCTTTTGAGTATGATATCCAGCTTGCATCACGAAATGCCTCAAGGACGGAAGGGTACCTTTTGTAATTCAAACTAAAGGTCAAAGTGTATTTCAAATACCTCAAGAATCTAAGAGGTACATCCCAATGTCCCTGCCCTGGATTACAAGTATACCTACTTAACCTACTCACATCATAAGTAATGTCTGGCCTAGTACAGTTCATCAAATACATTAGACTTCCTATAAATCGTGGGTATTCAAGTTGTGATACTCCATTACCCCTATTCTTTTTGAGTTTTCAACAAGGATCATACGGAGTATTAGCAGGTTTACAATAAAAATGATTGAATTTCCTAAGCACAGATTCAACATAATGAGATTGACTAACACCACACAGAGGGAGAGAGATGAAAAGAAGAGAATAGTAGCTCTTCTGGACACAAATGAAAATGAAAGTTTCGAATTCTTTTTTATTGGCAAACAGAGAGGGTGAAATCAATGCACATTAATGTGCGAATCAATACTACATGCGAAATAATGCTGCCATGATGTCGACATAATTCTGTCATCAACATTAAAAAAACGGTAAGAAAATGTCGACATCCATGCAAATAAATCCGTTAAGAAAAATGTTTTTGGTAAGAGAATAAATTCACCCGGGTCACCCCCCCTCCCCACCCCCATATTTAAGTGACAAACCATTTCTTACCACCTGTAGTTTGAACTGACTTCATGTTAACTATGTCCGAATGGATTAACTCTAAGGGTTTAGTGTTTCTCTGAAAATTCTTACTGAATGATTTCTTAGCATGCTTAGATTCTACGAAAATCTCACACTTATAAATTTTATCTAAAGTGAATTCGGGTATGCAGCCTACGCTAGCCAGTTTATGCATTGATTTGTAATTTACATGACCAAGTCTACCATGCCAAACATTCGATGACACACACATGTAAGCAGAAGAATCATTCAATTTCACTTCAGGACAGGTTACATTAAGTTTATAAAGACCCCCAGTCTTATAACCCTTACCCACATAATCATTGCCCTTAGTTACTATAAGTGCTTTACTAACTATCTCCTTGGACAAACCTTTCGTTAAAGGGTCTGCGATATTCTCCTTGGAACTTGTCCAATCTATGGAAATAATGCTTGTTGAGATTAGTAATTTCAAAGAATCATGTCTTCTACGCATATGTATAGACTTTCCATTGTAGAAGTTATTCTTATCTCTACCTATTGCAGATTTGTTGTCACAATGTATAGATATAGCTGGCACAGGCCTATGCCAGAGAGGAATATCTTCTAAAAAGTTTCTTAGCCATTCGGCCTCCTCTCCTGCTTTATTTAACGCAATAAACTCCGACTCCATAGTTGAGCGAGCTATACATGTCTGTTTGGAACTCTTCCAAGATACAGACGCACCTGCTAGAGTGAATACATATCCACTTGTAGACTTAGACTCCTCTGAGTCTGCTATCCAGTTTGCGTCGCAACATCCCTCAAGGACGGCCGGATACCCTTCGTAATTCAAACAAAAGGTCATTGTGTTATTCAAGTACTTTAGCACTCTAACAAGTGCATCCCAATGTTTCCGCCCTGGTTTACAAGTATACCTGTTTAACCTACTCACATCATAAGCAATGTCTGGTCTCGTACAATTCATCAAATACATCAGACTTCCTATGACTCTCGAGTATTCAAGTTGGATAAAACCTACACCCTTATTCTTCATGAGTTTGCAAGAAGAATCATATGGAGTGCAAACAGGTTTACAATCAAACTGATTATATTTCTTAAGTATGGATTCAACATAATGAGACTGACTCAGACTATAGCCATTAGAAGTTTTTCTAATTTTCATCCCTTATATGACATCAATGAGGCCTAAGTCTTTCATGTCAAAGTTCTCATTCAATAGTTTCTTAGTGGTATTAATAACATCCATGTTTGTACCTAGTATAAGCATATCATCAACATACAAGCATACAATCACACAGGCATCCTTGAAAAGTTTAGTATAAACACACTTATAAGATTCATTAATTCTAAAACCACTAGAAATCATCACATGATCAAATTTCTCATGCCACTTTTTAGGTGCTTGTTTCAATCCATACAAAGATTTCTTCAGTTTATAAACTTTCTTTTCACAACTTTTAACTATAAAGCCTTCGGGTTGTTCCATATAGATTTCTTCATCTAATTCACCATTCAAAAACGATGTCTTTACATCCATCTGATGTATCTCTAGGTTATGGACAGAAGCTATAGCAATTAACATCCTAATGGAGCTAATTCTACTCACTGGTGAATATGTATCAAAGAAATCTATACCTTCTATCTGTTTATAGCCTTTCGCTACCAACCTAGCATTGTATTTTTCAATAGTTCCATTTATATTACGTTTTCTCTTGAAAATCCATTTACAACCTATGGCCTTAGACCCTGGAGGTAAATCTACAAGTTCAAAAGTATCGTTTTCTCTAATGGAATCCATTTCACTAATTGAAGCTTCTTTCCACCACGGAGCTTCAGGACAAGTCATGGCTTCTTTATAAGTCTGAGGATCAGACTCGTCTAGGTATGTAATGCAACTAGGATAGGTTTTCTTAGTTTTAACCCTTTTACCTCTTATAGGTTCTATTTCTGGTTCATCTTCCTCTAAAGGTAATGACTGACTGGTTGACGGAAATTCTAGGGGATCATCTAAACATCTCTTTCGAGAATCACGTTTCATAGGAAATACATTCTCAAAGAACTCAGCATCCCTAGACTCCATGATAGTATTCAACCCTATGTCAGAAATTTCAGAACTCACAACCATAAACCTATGAGCACTAGAATGCTCAAGATACCCTATAAAAACACAATCAACGGTTTTGTGTCCTATCTTAGTTTTCTTAGGAGGAGGGATGGACACCTTTTCCAAGCACCCCCATACTTTGAAGTAAGCATAAGATGGTTGTCTACCTTTCCATAACTCATATGGAGTTTTATATGATCCTTTAAAGGGTACTCTGTTCAGGATGTAATTGGCTGAGAGGATAGCCTCCTCCCACAAGTTCGAAGGTAATCCCGAACTAATCAACATGGCATTCATCATATCCTTAAGGGTACGGTTCTTACGTTCAGCTACACCATTGGATTGAGGTGAATAAGGGGTTGTAGTTTCATGTATTATGCCATGTTCTTCGTAGAAATTTCCAATAGGAATTTCATATTCACCACCACGGTCAGACCTAAAAGTTTTAATGGTAGCATTCAATTGGTTTTCAACTTCACGTTTATATATCTTAAAGGCTTCTAAGGAATCTTACTTCCCTCTAAGCAAATAAACATGACAGTACCTCGTACAATCATCTATAAAAGTGACAAACCATTTCTTACCACCTCTAGTTTGAACTGACTTCATGTCAACTAGGTCTGAATGGATTAACTCTAAGGGTTTAGTGTTTCTATGGACATTCTTACTGAATGATTTCTTAGCATGCTTAGATTCTACGCAAATCTCACACTTATGACTTTTATCTAAAGTGAATTTGGGTATGCAACCTACACTAGCCAGTTTATGCATTGATTTGTAATTTACATGACCAAGTCTACCATGCCAAACATTCGATGACACACACATGTAAGCAGAATCATTCAATTTCACTTCTGGACAGGTTACATTAAGTTTATAAAGACCCCCAGTCTTATAACCCTTACCCACATAATCATTTCCCTTAGTTACTATAAGTTTTCCAGACTCAATTGAAACTTTAAAACCTTTATCATCTAAAACAGAACAAGAAACAATATTTTTGCAGATGTCTGGAACATGAAGAACTTCATTCAATGTGAGAGTCTTGCCAGATGTGAGATTCAGGCCGACCTTTCCTTTTCCTGCAACCTCTGATGCAGATGAGTTACCCATATGGAGTTTCTCGCCTTCCCCCACCCTCTGGTAGGAGGTGAGAAGGTCTTTGTTCCCACTAACATGCTTGGTAGCTCCAGAGTATACCCACCAGTCCATCACATTGGTCACCAAATTAACTTCAGACACTACAGCAGAAAACTCGTCCTTGTTCTTTTCAACCAAGTTAGCATTATCCTTCTTTTCCTTACGATGTCTACAGTGAACTGCCATATGGCCAGTAACTCCACACGTATAACAAGCACCCTTAATTTTAGTAATGCTAGACTCTGGTTTTCGAAACATACCTTTCTTGGGAGGACCAACTTAGAGTTACGATTGTTACTCTCACCTTTTCTAGCTTTGGAAGATCTGTGTTCAGTCATATGAGCTTTGTTACTCATGTCCCTTGCAGACGACACGTTCTTACACTTGGTGCACAACATCTCTTCCACTTGAATTTTCTTTCCCAATTCAACCATGTTGATCTCGCCAGTTTCATGTCTTAGCTTTTTCTTGTACTCAGACCAAGAAGATGGTAACTTCTCAATTACCGCGGATACTTGAAACGTCTCATCAATGACCATACCTTCAGCAAGAATATCATTAATGATCTGTTGAAATTCGAGGAATTGATCAACAACATGCTTATCATTCGTCATCTTGAAGTCCATAAACTTCGCCACCAGAAATTTCTTGCTCCCTGCAGTCTCCGCTTGATACTTTGCTTCTAACACAATCCACAAATCATAAGCACTGAAATTTTGTTTAGCATTGTAAAAATCATACATCGCATCTTCCAAACCATTCATGATATGATTTTTCGCCAGAAAATTACACCTCTTGTTATACTCGATCGCCTCCTCAGTTAAACCTTCAGCATTCATCAATTCATCATGTGGAACAAGTACATAATCCAGTTCATGATGGCTTAGATAAAATAGCATCTTGGATTTCCATCTCTTGAAATTCTTTCCGTTAAACTTCTGTGGTCTTTCAACGTCGTTCTTTCCCATTGTTACAAGCGTTAAGATTGTTGGAATCTTGCAACAATAGAAGAAACGTCAGATGTACCAAACAATAAATATAAAGAACCGTATCAAAAAACTCTAGCACGAACAAATTGAAGAGGGCATAATCACAGGTTCAACAAGTTGTCCTTAACACATTAGTTCGCGGGTATACTCTGAAGTAATGCTAAACCCCAACGTGCGAAGATGTGTCCAGGGTAAGACTGCCCGATATAACTTGAGTTAGCACAACACAAGTTACCCACTCTTGAACTCAGCAACAGGGATGGAAGTAAAACGCCGCACAAAAAACAACAAGAAGAAGAAAAGTAGACCTAGAGATAGTCGCTGCTTGTGTATTTTGAAAACAGAATTTCGACTCATATTTATAGGATGAGATACTTGCAAATAAAGTTAGGTTCTGGTTTTCTTCAAAAATAAATAAAACTCGTAAAAGGAATTTCCCACAAATAAAACTTTTAAGAAAATATTTTTGGAATTAATTTCCTAAAGAAAAATTCGCTAAAAATAAATACGAGTAGAAGAGGAACTTGGTGCATGGTATACGCGCATGGACATGGGTCGAAACATGTATTTTTCGCCCCACCCGCTCAACCCACATTACTTTACAACATATCCATGAGCACATGGTTATATAGTGGAGCACCTCTTTAGTTTTCCACAATGTGGGACCAAAGGTTCCATTTCATTCACTCAAAAATGAGTGAGTATCCTTAGACCCTTAGGTCATGAAATCAAACCACACCAAGACCAAAAATCCATTTATTAAATAACTCATTTTCTCCAACAGTACGCAACCTAAAGTTTACAAACCAAAAACTTATTTTGTTTAACATAAACGATGAACTACTTTGATCTTACAAAATCAATGGTGTTGAACTTGATATTCGATGGAAACTTGATGATGGCACGTTTATAGGACAGTCTCTTTACCTCCTAAGAATACACAAAAAGGTTGAGCCCGTCCGGGGTGATACCTAATGTGTGTATATATTCTCTAGAAAAAATTGTGTCTGCAATATCGACTCATTTAAACATGATTGTTTGCATTGTGCAGAAGTTGCTAGGAAAAACTATCAAGGTACGATTTCCAATATGAATCATGTTTCTTCGTATACGTTTATATTCTTGTAAAACAATCTCTTACTGCGATAGGTTTCATTACTAATATTGGATTTGCACAATCGTTTTTGGTTTATGAAAACACACATATATATATATATATCAAATATTTACCAGACATCTGTCTCCAAGATTGGATCCTCCAGCTATTTGTGATTTGCACAAGAGCTTCTAGAAATTTTGTAATTATGGGTTAACGAGAAGGATTTTCTAAAGTGGCTCAGAAGATAAGTTTGACTATACGGATGTGGAGGGATTGAAGAAGTTCAACAAGACAATTCGTCTTCAACCTAGTCCCAACTAGGAAGGAAAATTCTCTAACTCTTCTTACCGATCAGGAATCTATGGGCTCAAAGCTTGACGAAACCAAGGCCATGGTCAAGTTTCAATTGAAGATGAGTTTTGCAGTAAAGAACCTCAGAATGGAGGAGAAGCAAATCTTAGTGTGCAAAAAATCTTAAACTTTTCCATATCATTGTTGAAAAAGAATCGGCTAAACGCTCCGTTGTATTTATCCGCATTACTCTTTTTTTTTTTTTTTAGATTTATCGTTTTTACTCCCTTGTTTTTTTAAAAATAGACAAAAATTTCTATTTTAGGGTACGTCAAAATAATAGGCTGGTTTCCTAATAAAGAAAGTCGAAGATTGTCATTTTACTGTTTTGCTCATCATTATTTCCTCTACGCGTGGTCCACAGAAACCAAAGAATACGGTTTCTCTTTAATTTCTGAAACATCAGCTCACCATATTATGCCACGAATCAAATCTCACGTGTTATAGCTCTGGGTTTGTACTTTTTCTTTGTCGCCTCCCCTCACCTTTTTTATTTAACTCAGATATCCACCACCGTCGCCACCATCTTCCTCTTTCTTGTCCATTACAGTTGATAACCTCTGACGATTCTTCAATGATCAAGGTGTATAATCCATGCTGGTATTTGTTGAATAATTATTTTGAATTGGCGTATTATTTGGATTCGACTGAGAAAGAACCGATTGAATCGGCATCAGATGAATCACCGCCACCATATCTTTTCTACTCCTCATATTTCAACGAGGTTTCTCCTTCCTACGAAGATGTTGTGAAAAATCAATGTCTTTCCTTGCTATTATTTCCGATCAATGGTAACAGACCTAAACAATTGAATCACTATTTCAAATAAAATTTCATGGTTTTCTAAATCAGGGGTTTCCGATGATGGAAATGGATATAGAGAGACATTAAAACAGTTTGAGAGCTTTCAATTTGTACATCAGATAAACAAATTGAACCTCTTACTCCAGAAATTGAAAGAGTGGAAAATTAGGTAAAAAAAAAAGTAATCTGACGGCACATGGATATACATTGTTTGCGCGTGATTTTATTTTTGCAATAACCGCCGTTTCATGAACTCTGAACAACTATGCTTCTGGTGTTAAATATTCTCGAGGTTCACTTACCGGCATCGGCATAACGTTCAGCGAATAATCTTTCTAGAGTACTATATTTTCTTTTTAAAATAATAAAGGGCAAACTAGTAAAGATACGAGAAAAATGACTGTAATGATTGGATTTCTTAAATATTGTGCAAAGTCAAATCAGCCTACTTTTTAGAAACTGAGGGAGTAATTAATAAAACCTGAGTAAAATTGGTAGATTTTCTAGAAAGGTTAAAATAGGAAGATTAAGTAAATGAAAAATCTAAATTACCCTGTTATTGATTTTAAATACAAAATAATCGTAAAAGAAGAACGCACGATTGGGGGATAAAAAATGATTGGGGGATATGAATTACTTCCATAAACCTGTAGTGTTTGTTAGGGGGTGTTTTTGGGTATGAAAATACTAAAATACCCTTTGGTTAATTAAAAAACATTATGAAAAGACTATACTACCCTTTCCTCTAAAACTTAAAATCTAAAAACCAAATTAATTTATTCCCCATTCTCCACAAATCAGTACCGACACTCTTCTAGGTTTAGGTTTTTGAAAAAAAAAATGCTTCCATCTTCTTCTTCATCCGTTCTGCATCGACGATTAATCGTCGATTCAAAAATTTCTTCGTCGATTAACCTACCCGAATCATAACAATGCCTCCACGAAAGAAACCAAATGCCCAATCGAACTCAAAATCGATTGGTGAATAGAAATTAAAACAAAGACTTGCTAAGATTTTTCAAGAGCAATAAGAAGAAGAAGCAGCGAACTCGGACAATCAACCTCTCGCAAACATGGTTTCTGTGAGAAGGTAAGTGATTTTAAACTACTTTATGAGTGTTTAAATCGATTTATAACAATGGCTTTAGGTCAGAATCGCGAACCCTAACTCAAACAGTTGAGTTACAGAGAGTATCGGCACTGAAATATGTATGAATACAATTCCGGTATTGGGTTACGACATTCAATCTAGAATGAATACAGTGCCGGTATTAAGTTACGGCTTAGATGTTAGCATGAATGCAATGCCGTTTCCAAACCCAGAATCGCCTGAACCTGAATGATATGTACCGGCATAGAAATTGGGTTGAATACTTTGCCGGTTTTAGGTTACGACATTCTTTAATAATAATTCGGGTATGTCGGTAGTGGACTTAAAACTTACAGGAACACCTATGAATTTGTCACTAGTACCGGCATAGGTTTTAGGTTGCATTGTATGTCGGTACCCAATTACGACATGGAATTGATTTATTTAGAGAGTGTTGGTAGTGATTTTTTGGTATCCAGGAGAATTACATATGACTACCGTCATTGTCGATAGTTAATGTTCACTTCTGGAACAGTGTACCAGCAAGAGTTATTTGCTAAGTTTCTATGTCGGGAGCTATGTACCAGCGTGGTTTGTTTAAGTGAGTTTATGCCGGTATTAAAACTGAAAATGAGTTGTCTTATATTCATTTCGTGTGCTTATGATATAGGTCAAAAGCCAAGGAAGCTAACAAAAGAAAAACTAAAGATGTTGTCGCTAAGAGAAGAAGGAAGGACGGTCTTGATACTCCTCAGTCTCTGGCTCCTCGAGATAAAAATGAAGGTCGCAACAAGCGTTTGGGGGCTGATACAAGAGGGATAATTTGGGAGAGTGGTGGTGACTGTAGTCGACTTGTAATCCGTGAATCTACTGGAACTATTTAGGACGATGAGCATGATGAAAAGGAAAGTGAGGAGGAAGATGATGAGGTTATCCAAGTCAATTAGCAAGCCAAAGCGAAGTTGGTGGGCCAAGTCAACAACCAACACAAGGAAATGGCAATAAGGGCAAGGGCATAGTCAAAGTAAAAGTTAAAGGTTCTCACCTTCCTCACATTGATGACATGATACCTGACCTTGAACGTGGTAGAATTTGGGATGAAGCTCCGGTAACGAAAAACTATTTGGATACAAGGACTCGTGGGATCGTACTATCTATCAAACCTATGTAAGCATTTTTTTTTATCTTTTGCATATGTATTGTTGTGTATTTATGTAAAATCTCTTAATTGTATTGTCTCCTAATTGTAGGATCATAAGAAGGTTTTTCGTGTTTGCATAACTGGTTTATATGTTTTGGTTCAAAATTATGTGAAGCCTGATTCTGTAACTGTCAATTGCTTCGTCGAAAGGTATCATGGTGAAACTGATACCATGCACTTCCCTTTTGGGGAGATGACCTTCATCCCTGGAGATGCTCAGAACATTATAGGCTTGAATGATATCGGAAAATCAATTGCAGAAGGAGTTGAGTGTTTGGACCTAGAATGGTCGAAGTTGCACGCTCTGACTAACAAGCTGTTTGGTTGGGACTACAAAACTTATGTGGAGAGCTTCTATCTATCCAAGTCTACTAGGACAAAGACATTCAAGCTGACGCTGCTTAAGAAGAAGTTTGAAAAACCAAAAGAAAGACGTCTGGAGGATGGATGAGACCGTAAAACAAAACTTACTGATTCTTATATGTATCATTCCACATTGGTATAGGTGTGGGCTTATGAACACTTCCCAACATTGTTCAAGGACTGTCCCTTCTTGAAGATCACACACATTGACGACCCCGAGGATCCTAGAGCCAAGAGATACGAGTTCAACAATATTCCCATGCCGGTAACAATAATCGACTGATCGATATGAGATTGGCTCTGGACGCGATGAGTACCAAAGATGTTGTATTCGACCCTTACAAGGAGGCTAGAGGAAACCACCAACTTTTGAGGTTTGGTAACGTTGCATTTTACAATGGGCCGTTGTTCCACCAAAAAAGATACGTTATGCCTGATCCTACACATGTGATGCACCAACTTGGATATAAGCAATTATCACGTTTTGATACGGCCTCACTTCAATTTTATGTTCTTGATCTTTCTCGGTGCTTTTCAACTCCCAATCGGTTTCATGTAGAGTATCATCCAAATCCGAAACCAACACATTGGAGGGATAGGGAACCACATCGTTTGGTGGATATTAGTAAGTGGGATATTACGGAAAATGGTGATGAAGTTGATGACGACTACATGGAATATTACATGGGATGGTCACATCCTTATGTCGTGCGCCCAAATGACGTCCAAGTTCCACCCCAGAAAAACCCTCACATTCCAACTCCTACAAAGCCACCACCTACGATGGCGGAACTTAATAAGACCGTTGGAATGCTAGTAAGTATTGTTAACTGCTTAGTTGTTTAATGTACACATAATCTTATATTAGCATATATATATACTAATTATGTGTTGGATGTATGAAACTGGCGGCGTCGTCTTGGCAAGTTGAAGAAGATGATTGGTTGCAAGTACGAGGAAGGAGAGATGCTATCCCTTTAAGAAATGAAGGAAGTCGAGGAAAAGCTTGATAGAATTGAAGAAACCGACCCTAGTGCAAAAGATTTGTTCGGGGAAACTAGGAAGAAACCGGACCAAAAGAAGCAAAAGACCAAGTGATTAACTCTTTAGTTGTGTTTCTTTATTTGGATGGTGGTTGTTACGTCTTGAACAATTCCGAACTTGTTTTCATTTGTACCTCATGGTTAACTCTTTAGTTGTTTGGTTTGCTTTTGGTTTATGATACTTGGATTAATAATATTTAAACACAATCAGTTGTTTGGTTTATGTTGAACATGTTTATATTTCTAGTGAAATGTTATCTTTGCAAGATTTATTTACGACTGTTGCCAGCATAAATAAGTTTAGGTTCTACAGCGTCGGTACTGTTTCCGGCATGAAAGATGATTATGATTCCATGCTGGTTTTTGGTACCGGCAGTGAAATTGTTTTATAAAACCATACTGGAACCAGAAGATAAAAAATTCCATGTTCATGTATAGATATTGGAAGGTACCGGCATAGTAGTATTTTCAAAAACCTACGCCGAAATTATGATTTTCTCAAATTTTCATAATTGTCAGAAAACCGGCAGTGTAAGCTTGATTGACTATGCCGGAACTTTGCTTAGGATAAAACTACAATGCCGGTTTTGATTATAAATACATTTAGAATGCTCTTTTATTTCATTCCTAAGTAATCTATTACATTGGATTTGAAACTTTAAATTAAAACATACTAAAAAACATGGAGTGGATTAAATTTGGTTAAATATGATATCATAATCTATTTCCATCCCTTTTCAACAATTGCAGAACCTTTGAGCCTTTCACGAATCTCTTCGAAGACATCGTCCGGAATGGGGGTGTCAAGGACCATCTTCATTGGTTCTTCTCCTCTTTCAACATATTCCTTTCCCTTCATATAACACCCATCACACCCATTGATAGGCTTGCATCGGCCCTTGTGGTTTTCTCTTGATTCTGCTAGTTCAACAGCTTTGTCAAACCATTGAAACTCATCGCAATTTGGGTGATTCAAACACCTTAGAAACATTCTTCCATTTTCAGCATCATCAGTTTTTGCAATCCAAAACCGGCGTGTCCCATCACAACTTCTACACTTTGAATAAATAAAAGGACAGTCCATGGCTAGATGAGAAGGTGACTTGCAAATTGGACACCTGCAATGATGATTCTGTAAGAGAAGATTATATTAGTTATGCGTCATAGTAGTGAAGATTTTAACTGTCCATATATTGTTAGTAATGTTCAATCTACTTACTTTGCAAATAGAGCTTGATGATGAATCTTCCATCGCTTGTGAAGATTTAACCGTGCTTGATTGATCTATTTTTTGGTCCTTGCTTTCTTGAGATAAGGATTTGTATTATTTGGTGGGTTATTTGTGTAGATTTTTCCAAAGGAATGGGAGAGGTATTATATAGAAATGAATCTCCAGCGGTCTTATTTTTCAAAAACTAGCCGTTTTTTTTTTAAACTCACAAATACCGGCATGGTCGCAATTATATATTCAATGCTGGTATAACGTACCGGCACTGAACCATGTTGTTCAACCATGTCGGTAATAGTTGCATATTTCTCTGTGGAGAAATTCACTTGTACCGGCATGAACATCTAACGGTAAACTATACTGGAACTGGGTGCCGACATCCTATGTCACATTTACTTCAATGCCGGAGTTTGGTTGATTTCAAAAAAAAAATAGTCGTTGAGGTTTTTCTCTATATAAGGAGAGCTAATACTTGGACCCAAAAGCCCAAAACTCGTGTGTTCTTATATATCTCCTTGAGCCTCTTAACTTAGAAACCCTAAACCCTAGAATAATCATCTATAAATAGCTTAGTATAGTATCTAATCCCACATACAACAAATGACATCGTTCGACTCCGAGGAAGATTTAGCAATCACCCAAGCATGGTACGCCGAAACTCATCCTTCAACTATAGATAACAACACGCGGGATTCCAAGTGATTGAAGATTTTTAACAAATTTATTCACGATTACAGTAACCCGAAAGGAATAACTGCTCAACAGATCGACCAACGACACGACATCATCCTAAATGCGGTGGTTGAGTATCTAAAAATGAAACACCGGATCGAGCATGCTACCCGCAATAGATTGTCCCCTTCGGGAGTGATTCCCTATTAGTGTCTATTTTATGTGGAGAGAGGGTATGAGTACAGAGTTTCTTAATAATGCCCCTCAACAGCTTGTAAGTATCTTTATGATTAATTCGACACAATCCACTCTTTTTCAATTTTTATGTAACAAACTAAGTTTTGTGTTGTTGAATGCCAACGTGAACCACATTGTAAGCAAAGTCACGGAGTACCACCAGCTGGGTGAATCGGAGACGGATTCTTCCTAAGAAGATTGATAGGTTTAGTGGTATTTGGTTAGGTTTTTAGGGTAGTTTTTGGTAAGGTTTTGTGGGTACATCTCTATGTAAACCCTCACGAGACTATAAATCGTCCACTTGAGTCACCAAGTGGTTTAAAGGCTTGATGCACGTGCTAAGTGCATTCGTGCTTCCTGCGACAAGGATTACATTTGAAATAAATTATAGTTCCGGCTTACTTTGTTAACATAATTCAATACTGTTATGTTTCCGGTATAGATAGTATATATTATCCTATGCCGGAATTTAGTGTCAAAAATTTGTGTGCAATAAACCATGTTCCGGCTTTGAAATTATATATATTATTATGCCGGTACACACTATCGGCATGGTCGAACATCCTCCGTTCACTGCCGGAATTTAACATTCAATGCGTAACGGCTATTTTTTTAAACCATAAACCAGTAAAGACCATTTACGGCGTGGGATCTAAGTTACTGACAATGCCGGAATGATAAAGTGGAAAAGAGCCGTTGTGTCCTCATCTATTTAAAGGAATGGATACACCCATTGCACTTGATACCTAAAAAAAAATGTGAGCTCCAACACATATCTCTGATGGAAAATCAATCACCAACTAACGATTTCATCATTGCCATAGAAAAAGAAAAACTTAAGAAGAACAAATTATCCACTCCGATAGGAAATCAATCATCATCCACCACCAACTCAATTCCCATTATACTAGAAAAACTTAGAAGGAAGGAAAAAAACACCAAGTCAATTGCCGCAATGGAAGAAGAGATACTTAGAAGGAAAAGAGAAGAAGAAGAGGCATCAATAGAAGCAAAATATCGCAAAGAAACTAAAGAGATAATCGAACGTGTAAACCAAGCGAAGATAGAAGCGGATGTTGAGGAAGAAACCGAATGGATTAAAATTTCTTTGTAGTATCGGATTTGCCGGAAAATCACCGCCCTTTAAACCTCTTTGGGGGTCTTGTTGCGGATGGTCCTTATATGTCGAGGTTTGAGGATGGTAAGTGCAAGAAACGCAAAATGGATTACTGGGATGAATTTGTAGCGAATCGTACAATTTCCCTCATAAAATTATGTCGCAAATACAACGAGTTTCTCGCAAGATACAAAGGGAATAGGTGGCAAGCTCAGGACGCATATACTAAGTGGAGAAAATAGTCTTTTAGGCATTTCGAAGCCGCTTTCTTTGTTGAATCTCGTTACAAGAAATAATGTTAGTTACAATTAGCTTGAGATCTTTCATTTCACGTGTAACGTTGTTTATGCGGTTAATGTTTTTAAGTTTATTTCCTTAAGATTAGTATGAGTGCCAGTTTGGGTTAATGTTGTTTTTTCCTTAAGTTTATTTCCAGTGCCGGCATTGAAAAAGAACCAAATACTATACCGTTACTAGTGCCGGTATTGTAGACACAATTTAAAATTATTGTCAGAATGTCGGCATAAAATTGTACCATATGTCCATGCCGTAATTATGACTTTTACAAACTCAATTTATGTGGCAGTTACAAACCCCTTAGTTCCACTTATGTGACGGTTACAAACTCCTTCATCCCACTAATTTGACGGTTACAAATCCCTTAATACCATTTATGCGTCGGTTACAAACTCCTTAATTCTATTTAAGTGACAGTTATAGAAAGAAAACTATTCAATCTCTATTTGTATTCGATCTCCCTTACGGATACATCTTATCAGAAATTCTCTCATGATTTTCCTTAATGCGAAGCAAATGAGAACCATACTCTGGTAGTTTACGATCCAATACCCATTCTTGCACATTGGAGTGAAAGGGGAGAACGAAGACTTGTGTTGGATAAAGTTGGTTGGGAATTAGCGGAAAACGGTTATGAGACCGAACCAACCTTTTTCATAAGTCACTGGAATTACTCGCATCCTTATGTTGTACGCGCGGCTGACATAGAAGTTCCTCCACAAGCAGCACCTCCCTCCATAACTGCGGCTGAACTTACTGTACCCGGACTATAAAATATCCTTACGTTGTTGGTATGTACTTATTGTTCATTTCCTATTCTTTCCATCTATATCTATGAACTTATATAAGTCTACACATACTAATTATATTTTTAAAAATATGACAACATCGTCGGCGGATAGGAAGTTCGTCAAAGTTCTTTAAGAAAAAGAACAAGAACGGAGATTTGTTGACCCTGAAAGAAATGGAGAAAGTCGAGGAAAAGCTTGACATAATTGAAGATCCAGAGGCAAAAGAATTGTGGGGCGAAAAGAAGAAGAGGGCACACAAGAAGCCAAGGACCGAGTGATCGTGTATTTATTCTATAGTGTTAGTTTGGTCTTGAACAATCTAGTGTTGGTTTATGTTTGTTTGTGTGTCTTGAAAAATGTGTTTGTTTGTGTGTATTGCTAAACTATTTTCTTGATTTGGTTTATGTTCGATTTTTTTTAGGTTTGGAACCTCTTAAATTGGAGTTTGTCCTTTTATACAATCTAGTGTTGTTATTTGATTTATTATGTTGATAAACCAGTGCCAAGTTACCTATTTTACAGAGTTTGAATGTGCCAAAACTTAACATATTTCCAAATTTTTCTTAAGTACTGGCATGTTCGAAAGGGGAAATATCAATGCCGGCACTCATAATTTTCAAAATCCCAAAAATTGCAGAGTTTCGGCATTGAATGTATTTTTGTCAACCATGCCGGCAGTCTGTAACTCTGGGTGCAAAATATTTTTGTCTGAGTACCGGCAGTGTTTTTATTCTACTTCCAATGCCGGCACATTTACTAATATCTCTGGATGTTTTTCAGGATTTCCGGCACTGTTTCAAAAGGTAAGTTATACGCCGGCACCTAAGTCTCGGCATTGTCATAATGAAACATAACCATGCCGTCATTGGAATCAAAATGTGATTTAATGTTTAAAATTCACACTTCCAAAAAGAAAACAAAATATTGCATATTAGTGAACCACATATATCCAAATTACTCATCATCGCTTCCACACGTATGAAGTTGCATCTCCTCCTCTTGGAGAGGTTTCTTTGATAAGGCCAATGCATCCCAAAATTGGTGATTCTCCTCATACAATGCCATCCATCCCTTCCATATATTGGGATCTAGATTCTTGTTTTTAACCATCCCACAAACAGGTGGCAATGGAAAATTTTCCTTGAGTTTTAGAATAACGAAATGATTACCGTTCACGAACGCCAAAACAACTCTTCTCTTCTTAAGGGATACTTCGCATTTTTTCTACTTTGGTGTAAATGTTACTTCCACGGTGGGGGTAAAATAATGAACAACACAATTAAATGTATCCGCTACTAGATTCCCATAAAACGGCATTTTCATCCAATATTCAGAAGGAAGAAACTTCATCTCCTGCTCGGCTCATAACACTTGAGCATACATATCATCAAACCCCTCGCCTTGACCAACCAATTGCTCATAAAAGCTCCTCTTTTTCACAAGTTGTTCGGCCATCCTCTTTCTATCATATCGACATGGTGTCATTCCTCTACTAACCGCCGTCTCGAAGATTCCTAATTGTTCGGTCACGGCATGATAGCCATAATTTCCATCTCCATCGACATCCTCCATATACACAATATACTCGCGAATAACCGCAGAAAGTTTCTCTACGTAAGACTGTATTTTGGCATGGTAATGTTTATAAGTCTTACCTGTTTTGGAATCCTCAAATATCTTCATATTACCAACTTTTAGCTTAATTATATCCAATCCATCCTCTGCAATCTCTACATTTCCAATGTCTTCAGTATGTGTTGGGAGTTCGTACTTCCTTGGCATACCCCTTCGCCTTGAAACCGAAACTACATCAACTTTGGTCGTGCCTGCGGAGTTTTCACCATGGTGTTGTTGTTTACTAGATATGGGTCGCTTACATTTGCTATCACTTACTATGGGTGGGTTTTCAGAATGCTCACCTTGTTGTTCTTGGTATCTCAATGTTGGTACCTTTGGCGGCCCACCTCTTTCCTTTGGAACCTCTGCTACATCAACTATGGGTGGGGCCTCGGAATGTTCACCTTGTTGTTCTTGGCAGCTCAATGTTGGTACCTTTGGCGGCCTACCCCTTTTCTTTGGAACCTCCGCTACATCGACTATAGGTGTGGATACGGAATGCTCACCTTGTTGTTCTTGGTATCTCGATGTTGGTACCTTTGGCGGCCTACCCCTTTTCTTTGGAACCTCCGCTACATCGACTATAGGTGTGGATACGGAATGCTCACCTTGTTGTTCTTGGTATCTCGATATTGGTACCTTTGGCGGCCTACCCCATTTCTTTGGAACCTCCGCTACATCGGCTATAGGTATGGATAAAGAATGCTCACCTTGTTGTTCTTGGTAGATCAATGTTGGTACCTTTGGTGGTCTATCCCTTTTCTTTGGAACCTCCGCTACATCGACTATATGTGTGGATACGGAATCCGTCGTTTGTTGTTGACTTGGTAGCGGTTCCTTCCTCGGCCTACCCCTTTTCTTTGGAATCGGCGCTTCTGCGAACCTTGCTTCCGAAATCTCACATCCGGTTAGATCTTGTTTCTTACTTGCACGGAGTTCATATTCACGTTGACTTATTTCTTTCAATTCTTTCCTTTGTTTTCTCCTTGATATTTTGGTTTGTGGTCTACCGGGAGGATCTCCCTTTGCTCTTCACTTTGTGTTGTCCATGGGAGTGTAATTATCCTTATTTGGCTCAACAAGACTTGCCGGCTAACCGAGTTACCACATGAGTAAGCTTCGTAGAATTCCTTTGCTTCGTTCGTATCCCAAGGTGATTGTCCGGGATCTTCCGTAGGGGGAGGTTCGAAAGATAGTTGCTTCCAAAACGGATCGATAACCTCAATAGGTATCACTTCTTCATACTTCACAATCATATGACGACACGGAAGCTCCAATGAAGACATGTTGGTACAAATACACACATCATCCGGTTTGCCGTAGTGGATCTCCCATATCATTTGTCTCATCATATGTTTTATTGCCCATTGAGAGACGTTGAACTCTATTCCTTGGAGCAAATTAACATATGGTAAATATGAAGTCATCCTTTTCATTGAGATTTTCTCAAAAGCCTTCTTGATCCTATCGATATCACTCTTAAAGTATTGCTCCAGTGCCTCGGTGATCGTAACCACGTTTCCTTGGCCGGACCGGATTAAATCTTTAAATCTCCCATGAGCGTCCTTCGCTATGCTAGTTGCTTCATTCCCCTAGTGTCTATACCGGTTTGTCCATGCATGCACAAATATTTCCTTGAACTTATCCAACCATTGAATCCGACAATACCAGATGGCAGTCGGATAAACTTCATTCCAATCTGCAATAAAATTGTACAATATCTTTTCATACATATCCTCGGTAAGAGACCAATAAACTTTCTCTCAATCTCTTAGAAATTCCAACCACTTTTTATGATTTTCCTCGTGTTATTTGTCCACGCGCTCTTTGATCTTGCCTCTCACATCTTCTTCTTCTTCGGGTGATCGTTTGTTCTTGCGAACATCTTCCTCTAGTTGAACAATCATTATTTTCTTAATATCCGCCTTTGTAGGTTCAAACAAGGAATGACAAGTTTTTATCACATTAATACGTATATGGTATGTACATAGAAAATTTTGGGCATCCGGGAAGACGTCGGATATTGCATTCATTAATGCATCATCTTGATCGGTTATGATGACCCTCGGAAGAATATTTTCCCGGAAGAATATTTTCAATTGACATAATTCCCAATGATAATTATAGTTCCTCTCATTTTCCATTAAACACCAAGCCAATGTGAATTTTACCTTGTCCGATGTGTGCCCCACGATGTTCAATAACGGTATATTGTATTTGTTTGTCTTGTAGGTGCAATCCATCATAAGAACACCACAACATGTATGAGCCAATTGTGAAATCATAGGATGCGAAATGAATATTTGAAGGGGCTTGTTTCCCGGACCTCTTTTAATGATACGCGTGTAGTTGTAATCCCAAACTATCTTCTCAAATTCTTGCATAACGCTCCTCCCTTCCCATTCCACCCTTCTGATACTTGCTTGTGCGCTATAAATTGTACTTAGAGAAGACATGTTCGTCTTATCCTTTTCCTTGAAGCCTATGAGAGTTTGTCTCGTTTTGATAAATGCTTTGGTCAATCTCTTTACATCCTCCATTTCATGAGGTTTTATCTTTGCCACTAGGGAGTGACCAACAAAATCTCTCGGATCCCGGTGGTTATGACGGTCGAACGAAACCTCACAATCTCATTCATTGTTCTTGTCATTTAAACGGAATACAAGCTTAAAGGGGCAATTATCCTTCCTCGTATGAGTCGTGTATACCATATTAGTCTTATTTGGATATACATAATCCTTTCTCTTGTGGGTATTCTTCTCCTTGTATTGCCCACTTCTCTCGCAAACCATCTCAAAACAGCTTTTTGAACCTTGGGTATTCCTCACCAACACACACATGTTCTTAAGAGAAGTCTTTTTAACCCCAAGCAATTGCTTCCTTTGGATCTTTTATTCCCTACATAAGGACAACAATGGGAGATTATAAGGTTCATTACAAGCAATCCATTGGTAACGTTCAAGATACTAGGTGAAAAGAAATCTTTGGTAACATACCGAAGGAATTTTATAGTATTCCGACGTATCCGACCGAGCGGTTTTGCATTTGTTGGATCAATATATGTCACAACCTAAGGATCGAACGAAAGGAAAATATATTAGTTCCAAAAAATAAAAATTTAATACTATGCCGGTATGCAGTTCCGGCATGCTCGATCACAGTCCCGGCATTGTCGAACTGCACCGGAACTGAAGACCAATTTTGAGACGCTTCCGGCATTCTCAATATATTTGAAAGCAACGCCGGAAATACTGGTTCTGGCATGCTCGTGATCTAAGTGACCACGCCGGTAGATTGTTCGGCGTGGCACATACTTAATATACCATGTCGGTATTTGGCTTTGGAAAACACTCCTTCATGTATGTTTTTTTGTAGGTACCTCCATGGTAACGTTAAAACTGAACTGCGCCGGCAGGTGTTCCGGCATGCTTGTTATCTATGGTTCCACGCTGGTACACAGTTTCGGCGTGGTAGTTAATAAATTTTACATGCCGGTATTTAGCTTCGGAAGACACTGCTTCCTGTATGTTTTTCATGCAGTATCGGCATGGTAACCTTATAATTCAACCATGCCGGTAGGATATTCTGTGATAGGTAAAAAGTAACTTTTGTACCGGGATAGTAATTTGGTTGCGTGTTATGTTGGTTTTAGTTTCAAAATGGGGGATATCAAGGTTCCGGCGTGGTCGTAGTATGAATACTATGCCGGTATTTGTGGTTCCGGCATGGTATTCATACTTTGACCATGCCGATACCGATATTTTACAGCAGCAGCAATGGTGGATTCAAAGAAAAAAAAATCAAATTTTCAACCTATTCGCATCTTTACCCGAGTATTGGGAGTGCTTATATGTTGAGTTAGTTTACTCTCTTGGGTTGGTTCTTCACGAAACACTTCATGCTCATAAAATTCATGTTCCAAGGGTGTTGGTTCCACAAAAACTTGCAATTGTGAGTTGTTGTCATTGGCTGAAGATTCAAGATATGCTCCTTGTTGTAGTTGAGCTAAAGATTCAGCAGCAACAATTCTCTCTTTACAATCATCCTCCATTTTCACCAAAATAATTTCCCTCTCAAATTTTCTTTCCCTCCTTCTACTCTCACCCAAACACAAATAATAACACACACTAATCATTTATCAAAAATCTTAAGATTCTACTAATTATTATTAATCACTAATCCAGATTAGTGAGGGGTAGATTAGGAATTACATAAAATACTTAGATAAGGAGTGACCCTGATTTGATATTTGGATCATGTTTTTGTCTTTTTCCTATATTCCTCAATTATTTTTTATATCTCCCAATCACGCGTTCTAAAAAAACCGGTAAACACTAATTTTAAAAAGTTTCATATGTATACATTAATTTGGAGAATGTATGATGTGTAAACGTCCCATTTTTATTAAATATAGAATTTAAGAGAGAATTAAATACATGCACCCATTAGTATAGAAGTTACAAAAGGTATAAAGGTAATGGGAGACGTGAAGAGGTGAAAGGGAGATGAAAAGGTGGTGGTGTAAATGTGGTGTAAATCCACACAATATTTATTTACAACAACAAATTATTTATTAATTTTTATGATTAAAAATAAGTAAACTCCACCTTTTATTTTTCCACGCATAATCCAGGTATACTGGTTATGGTCTTTAGCTCTTCCGTCGTAGTATCTATCCACAAAGGGTCATGTCGAACACCGATTTGTTTGATTTTTAGTTGCAGGTTATCAACATGTATTCACATATCATCCACACAAGATCCCTGACTCAAAATCGGCTAGTTAGGTAATGCCTTTTAGATTACCAACTGAAGATAACACAATTGAGAAGTATATCTTTCATTTTTGTATGTCGATCATTCATTTCTTAAAATTTCAAGCCTGTGTTGTATGATCAAACATTGTTAGTCCGAACGTAGATGAAATAAAAAGGGTTCATTAGTTATAACCATAGGTTGGCTGAAACCTAATTGTTAATAGTTCTCTTATTTTGTGAATTTTAAACACCAGTTTTGCGTAGAAAGAAATCGTGTATATACGTGTTTAGTTATGCATATTACAGTAAATACATAATTTTAGAATATTAATGGCTTCCTTTTTTTTAGAAAACAACTAGATTTTGTGCCCAGGCGTTCTTTTTTTTTTAACCATATTTTTGATTTGGTAAAATTCGGTTTCGGCTTCACTCGCCTCGCCCCGATTTGAGAAGAACAGATGAATATCACTCAAATACCATTAATAGCTATTGTCATCCTTTCCTACACATTGAAATCAGAGGGAACTTGGGAGTGAATCATCCAAATGATAATGTGTACAACGTAACTTATTAGGGTTGACTATAAACTAAAACTTCATTCATACTAGTTCATTTCTCAAAATTATTAATATGTGGATGTGAAAATTTCATATTAATTTGCTTTGTCAGATGTATCAACATCCACTGATGCATCAATTAAGGGCAACCTAACTAACTACAACCCAGTCATCCTAAATTTGATTAGCCGACTTTATTATTTCTTAAATCTTTATGCTCACCATTCACCATCATGCGCTTGAAATTACTTCCGAAAGTCAAAAAGCTGCAGGCACACACATTTCTCTTCTATTACTTCCTAAACAACTAATTTGTTAGGCATCTTTTTCTTTTAACCATATTTTTGATTTGGTGTGACGTGGCTTCACCCCACCCCGTCGTTCATTTTGTATTAGGTGTCGTGGGACTTCGTCCCGGTCCGTCCGGATGCATTTTTAATTTGGTGTTGCACGGGTTCGTCCGTCGCGATGTATTTTTGATTTGGTGTGGCTCGGTTACGTTTCGCCCCGTCACTTAGGATTTTTGATTTGGTGTCGCGCGGCTTCGCCTTGCCACGTCTCTAGCTGATTTGTTGATATAGAATGTGCATTCACGTAATTTACATCATCCAAAACTCTTATTCTTTGTTTATGTAAAATCCTAAGTGACGGGCACAAAAATATGAGGACGTTCTCAAAATATTATGGGGTGATCATAAGCTTGCTTTGCACTTTTTATGGTTTCTTTTGCTCTTTTCTACAACTCTAATTTACACCTAAATCCAACCCAAATCACCAAGTTTGAGCCCATTAATCAATCCAAGGGATAGCCTGGTTTATACCCTATTTTATACCTTATGAACGTCAAGCCGAAAGAAAGCATCATTTGAACCATGTTCATGTAGTCATCAGAAGACTAAGATATACAATTGCTTATATTTGTTCATTATTCTCCTATAAGTAGTATTTTTACTTGACAATTTGTTTCCCTTATGTATATACTAGCTGTAGAAAACATAAATGCATTAAAAAAATTCTACAGTTAACCACTTTTTTGGTGGTTCAGCTGTATTTTTCTTTTACACGTTGCCCTTTGTGTATTTTTTTTAAAGTTTTCCTGATAGTACCTATCTATTTATCGTCATCACCCTCGTCTCCTTCACTTCACCATCACTATTTTCAAACAATGTTTGCATTTCGTCACCGCTATCTTCAACCTTCATTTTCAAGCCTTGCAGATAAGTATCAGGGACGACCATCTCTTCATGCCACAGGGTGCAGGTGTTTGCCAAGGTGCGCAACTCGTGCTATATATAGTTCATGCATGTTACGAATCAAAATCACTTTTATATCATACTTGGACAACATAATAACAGTACGCACTCCAACTCAATTAAGAGCAAAAGAAGTATAGAACACATCTCACTCACCAGGCCACACTATAATCGAAAACATAAATACATGGTTAGAAAAACCTTTAATTTTTTTTTTCCTAATAAAATGGCTAGGAAAACCGAAAACACTTCCTTGCGTGCACACATCACTAAAGCATAAAGAGAGCACCAAATAGAGCTTTTAGCACAAACTCAAAGCCAAGTACAACTTGAAGGAGGTTTCTAACTAGTATGAAGCTGCGAAGCAATCAGCATTTAGGAGTCTAGGACCATAGAGTTTCATTGTTGTTTCTACCGACATCAACACCTGAAGCAATTATCAAGCTCAACAAATTAACTATCCAAGATTTTCGTCCTTTTTTTATTCTCCCCGCACACAAATAAATCATCACCCAATCACTGAATGAAGTGAAACTAATTTATGCTGGATGTACTACAGTATTTAGGGAACTGCAGTTTTTGTTGAGAAAAAGATAAGTTTTCCTGTCAATAATCTAAAGAATCCATCAAAATCATTATACGACCTTCTAAGCAATAAAAAACAAACGTTCGCAGGCCGGACATGTAACAAAATAAGGCTACAGATGATCCTTTTTTTTTTTGCGCTGTCTATATGATGCATAATTTATAAGCATACCTATAAATATTCAGAATAGAGCCATACCAGGATAGCACTTTATGTAGGCGGTATAGGTGGAGGAAGGGAAAGAGGCACTTCGATGGCTGGATTGCTGGTTGAGCCCCCCCATCAAAAGATAAAGGATATCATTCATATATGGTGTTCAAAATTCTCAAAGTAGGAGATGGTAAATTAAGGCAGAAATACAGGTACGGCAGTTCGATGCGTTGTATCTCTCGGTAATCTCCCTAGGAAGACTTTCAAAAATCTGAAAGGGCTTATCTGTCAACATGATTCGTGTGTAATCCACGAACTGCACTTGGTACTATAAATGTGAACGTGGAAAATGGTTATTCTACTTAGATTTTCGGAATAGTTTCATTTGGTCACAGCTAAGGAGAAAGGGACTGCAAAAAATTTCATGCCATAAAATGATATGTGCTTATTATATGGACCTCAAACTCTAAGGCCAACTTAAAATGGATGCATACCGTGACATTGTCTGAATGAGAGATCCTTGGTTTCAATTCCTTCATCATATCCCCTCCAGTCTCCCGGACGCTCACCAAAATAATTGACAATCGGTAATTCTGCAATGAAAATGCCCATAAGAAAATGGCTTGATCAGAGTAAAAATTGAAGACGAAGATAGCAGTTACTGGTACGTGCTTAAAAAAAGAATATTGGACATCGAAATACTGTATCCCAGAAAACAAACCCGGCGATCACAATTGCATCAACGGTCTTTTGTTCGTCATCACTTAGATTGCCACGCTTGGTATCAGGACTCCTTGACACCTGTGACCACCACTGGTGTCCAATATAAGTCTTTGAATATTATTGTCATCGCTTAAAAAATCAATGCATTTTTACAGACCACTCAAAAGGAATTAGGGGTCAACAATAAGATAAGATATGGTCACCCAAACCTAAATAGAGTTGATACTTATCAATTTTTTTCGTAATCACAAAATTGTCCTTTAATAATCGGAAGTTAAACAACAATTCGGTAGTTTCTTTTTTTCTGATTTTTGGCGCGACCATAATATGTAGTTGTGATCCAAAATTAGGATCCGATTACTTGAAATCAAAAATGTGATCCGAATTTTTCTTGGATTTGCAGCAGCAGAAACATAATCGGTAGGTAAGAATCTATTTTACCTACCGATTATGGTTGATGTTCTTGGATTTACAGTAGCAGAAACGTAATCGGTAGATAATAATCTATTTTACCTACCGATTATGGATGATGTTCTTAAGAAACGATGAACATCAACCAGAATCGGTAGATAAAATGATTGTTATCTACCGATTATTCTTGATTCAAAAAATTCAATTTTTCTGTACTAAAAATTAAACACAATCGGTAGATAAAGAATACAATTAACTACCGATTATGGTAGTACCAAAATTCGAAAATTGAAGAATTTTTTTTCAAAAATTCATTTTGGGGCCAATTTATAATCGGAAGTTTAATTAACTTAAAATACTACCGAATATGGTAATTCTCATTTCAAAATGCCACTATATAATCGGAAGTTACGTTTACTTACCTTACTTCCGATTGTTATAATTCCAAAATTTGGAAATTAAGGTTTTTATCCAAAAACTCATTTTGAGGCCAGTATATAATCGCTAGTTTTATTAACTTAAAATACAACCGAATATGGTAATTCTCATTTCAAAATGCTACTATATAATCGGAAGTTAAGTTCACTTACCTTACTTCTGATTGTTATAATTCCAAAATTCGAAAAATTAAGGGTTTTTTTCAAAAACTCATTTTGAGCCCAGTATACATTCGGAAGTTAAATTTACTACCGATTATGGTAGTACCAAAATTCAAAAATTGAATATATTCGGAGGTTAAATTAACATAATTTACTATCGATTATGGCAGTGCCAAAATTAGAAAATTAAAGGATTTTGGCAAAATTTCATTTTGGGGCCAATATACATTCGGAAGTTAAATTTACTACCGATTATGGTAGTACCAAAATTCGAAAATTGAAGGATTTTTGAAAAATCTCATTTTAGGGACCCTATATATTCGGAAGTTTAATTAGCACAATTTACTACCGATTATGATCACACCAAAAAAAAAAAAACTATCGAATTATTGTTTAACTTCCAATTATTGAAGGATAATTTTGTCATTACGAAAAAATTTTATAAAAGGCGGACTCTATTTAGATTTGGATGATCCTGTTTATTTTATTGTTGATCCCTAATTTCTTTTAACTGGCCTCTAAAAATGCAACGTATAAAATACCGGGAGAGAAACTTTGTTCTTATGTTTTTGTCTAATTTGATACCTTAAGGTATAAAGGAAACAGGTATTTGCATGCTCTGACCAACACAACTCCAGAGATGCCGAAATGATTCTTTATTGTGCTTAAATGAGCGAAAAATAAAGACGCGAAAGTAAAATCTTGAGGAAAGTCAAAAGTTACCGGTCACTCTCAATTATAACCAACACATGGTGTCGGTCACTCGTTTCACGGGCAACACAAATAGCCTTTGTTATAATTCGCTCATAGGAAACTCTTTCTAACATAATCAAAATAATAATAATAATAATAAATAAAATTGTTAGCCGGAAGGGAAATAATGAACTCACAATTGGGGATACGAAAACTAATTGGGATACGAATTACTTCCCCCAATCAATAATGTTTGCTAAGGAGTGTTTTAGAGGAAAAAAATACTAAAATACCCTTCCCTCAAAGTAAAAATCAAAAAACTTAAAAAATCAAAAAACAAAATCATGTCCCCCATTTCCATCTTTACCTCTTATTAATCTCTTTTAGGGTTAGGGCTTTGAAACCTAAAAATTCCCCATTCCCTTTCAAATTTTAAAGTTTCCCCATTCCCTTTCAAATTGTCTTCTCCTTCTCTGCCGGCTCCTCTCTTTGAAATCGATTTTTTTTTTTTACATTCGGAAGTGATGAAGACTATGCCGGAAGTGATGAATATCATGCCGGAATTGATGAATATCATACCATAAATGATGAAGACCATGCCGGAAGTGATGAATATCATACCGGAAAAGATGAATATCATACCGGAAAAGATGAAGACCATGTCGGAAGTGATGAAGATCATGCAAGATGAAGACCATTCCGGAAGTGATAGAGACCATGCTGGAAATAACTTTTTTTACATTGTCGGAATTGATGAAGACCATGCCGGAAAATGGTGTCGGCATGCTTGGTAACTATCATTCAATGTTGTAACTAAGTGCCAGCATGCTCGATGGAAATCTATCAATGTCGGTACTCAAGTGAAAAAAAAATCAAGTTTCTGGATACTTTACATCATGTGCCGGCAAAGAAATTCAAGCAACATACCATGTCCGGCATGCTCGAGAAGTAACAGACTGTGCCGAAAGTGGACTAAAAACCAGAAAAAAAATATTCAAAACGAACTGAAATTCAATTTTCTAGTAGAATTTTTTTTTCTACGGAACGCTGTCTTGCACTCTTCTAGGGGGGCGTTGCCCCCTAGACCCCCACGACCGAAAACTCTGCGTAGTGGAAACATTTATGAAAATTCCAACAATTGCAGGCATGGTTTTTTGGTTAAATACTATGCCGGCACCGAGCTTTTTCATTTGCAAAAATGGTGGATTCAAAGAAAAAAAATCAAATTTTCAACCTCTTAGCAACAATTCTCTCTTTACAATCATCTTTCATTTACACCAAAAAAAGTCCCCTCTCAAATATTTTTTCTCTCCTTCTACTCTCACCCCACTCACCCAAATTCAAATAAAAATACACACTAATCATTTAAGAAATACTTAGATTTTTACTAATTTTAATTAACCACTTAACCTGATTAGTAAGGGGTAGATTAGGATTTAAAAAAGTATTTAGATAAAGGATGACGTTGATTGGATATTTGGATCCATTTTTTGTCCTTTTCCTCTATCCCCAATTAATTTTGATATCCCCAATCGCGAGTTCAAAATAATCAAGCTCCAATACATTGGACTACCCAGTTAAGAAACAACCTGTGAGCCGTGCACGTTTTGCAATACATCTCTATTGCAATGTTGCTTCTGCGTATCCAGGACAACGTGATTCCTCGTTAAAGAACCTAAAGATGTGATTAGTAAGTGTGGTTACTGCAGAAATTCATAATTAAGTACATGAATCTAATAAATCATGATTAATCCAAAAAATCTACGGAGAAGAAAAGTGGTGACGGAAGAGGAACGGAGGTGAGAAAGAAGAGATTAGGGTTTTTGATATTTTTTTCACGAAAATATTCTTTTGTTATTTTTGTTCTCCCGAAAATTAAGTTGTAGCCCTCCGACCAAAGTCCCGCCAAGTGTCCTATTCGGGTTTAATGTACATATTCTTCTCTAATTAAACGTCCAAAGTCTTTTCTAAGCGATTCTACAAATTCTTTTCTCAACGAATAATAAAGCTCTTTTCTAAGCGAAAGGTGACGCCTCACCATTCAACGTGGGGTCCATATGAGTCGGGATTTTAAAGGAGTTAGATATTTCAACATGTGGATGGAAGGAAAAATAACTCAAACGAGTTCAACCTAGTTTAGTTACATCAAACACAAAATAATTGAATGTCGTGTCGGGCAGGGCTTATTTTTAGTATGCCATATAATAGCCTCGTTTAATTGGGGGCCCCAAAAAACAATTAGGGGCCCTGACCAATTTATACCCACACCATAAATCATAGGGGGGTTTCCAAAATTCAGTGAAAGGTCTATTTTACCCTTTTCTAATAATAAAAACAAAAAACTATTAGTCGTTAACTCTAAGCCCTAATTCATTTTCATTTCTAAACCCAAAAAAAATCAGTTCTATCTTCTTTCTCGCCTCTCCATCACGACTCCATTAATGACTCCAAGATTATTTTTTTCTTCACCCGATTAGAATTCTTTTTTTCTTCACCCACTTAGAAAGTAAGTGAACTAAAACTTACTAATTTACTTCCTATTTGCGTTTAATACGAAGTTTTTTGTTTGTAAAATTCAGTTTCTAACTGAAAAATAACAGTTACAGAATAAGGGTCGTCAACCTCGATACTTATATACCCTAACGACCCTTTTTCTGGGTTTTAAGGTATGAAAAATCGTTGATGTCTAAGGTGTAGGAGATAACGACTCTTTTTCTGGGTTTTAAGATTTTTTTTCCCTAGAATAGAGTCGTCAATGTATTATAGAACCAATTGACGATCCTACTCTGACGACCATTTTTTATACACTAAAGACTCTATATGACCAAAAACTACCTTTCTGTCTAAAAAATGGAAGGATCGTTATTTTAATTTAGTAGAATCGTCATTGTGTATTTGAGAATCTAAATGTTATATTTTACAGAGAGTTTTAGTTTTAGAGTTGTTCTTGTGTAAACAAAACAACATAACGACTCTAAGTGACCTAGCTAAAAAGGGTCGTTAATGTTTATCACACTCCCTAACGATTTTTCATAACCTCGAAAAGTTGCAGGTTTGAGTCGTCATTGATAGTGTCAATAAAATGACGACATTAGAGAGTCGTTTGGGTATACACCCCCGATTATGACGACCCTTACACTGAGTTGTTCCATAGTGTGGATGATTCGACCATTTGAGCAACAACACAGATAAATCGAAGGGTATAAGATGTTTACATGATATTTTTGAGCTTCGGGTTCCTCATTTTGGGGTTGGTTCCTTCATTTTGGGAATGGGATCTTCATTTGCACCAATATTCATGGCTTCCTCTATTAACATCTCTTCATCAAACATCCAATCCATAGGATTAGTTGAGACAATCTCACCATCAACACAATCATGTTTATTATTTGAAGCTTCACCAACATCATTTCCTCCACTAGAATTACTCATTTCAAATAACCCTAACTTTTTCCCCAAAACTCAACTTCTCCTTCCCCACAACACAAAAACACAATTTTTCTTTTATCATAAAATTTACCCAAAATCTGATTTTAATCTAACTAAACTAATTAACATCTTAATTTACCTAATTAACTTAATTAACATTAATAATTTAGGGTTAGCTTAGTCATTTCAAAAATCTTAGAATAAGAGATAATCCATAATTGCTATTTCATGTCCTTTTTAGTCCTGTAGTGCATGACCCCTAATTGTTTTCAGGGCCCCCAGTTAAACCAGGTATAACAGACTGAATGTGGACGTGACATAAACCAAACGAAACCAACCTGGGAACTGGACCATAGTACCATAGTCATCCCTACCCTTAAATAATCCATAAATCCAACTCTAAACACTAATATATACTTTGGGCCCACTTCATTGTGGTAAACTTCGGTCAAAACTAGAAGACGCGGGTAAATATAGAAAACATTGCCCAGTTCATCCCTGATGGCTGATACATCTTAGTGACACATGGAAATGGAACCAACCACGTAGAAAATCCAACCTGATACGTGGAAAACATGCCTTCTCTTTCTTTCTCTCCCACATCTCTATATACACAACTATCGGATTATTCTTTCCTTCACAAAACTAGCCTAGCTAGGTAATCCTCCTAATCAGAGAGGTTGTGAGAGGTGATCAAATCAATAGAGATGGCTTCGAGTGATGAATTCCCAGGAGTAGTACCAAGCCGTAGTGATGGAAATGATACACCAGGAAAACCATTAACAGTGGGATCACAAATGATAGATAAAGGTGTGCACAAATGCTTCAGTCTTTGAAACTAATCAAACAGGTCAATCAACATGTATGTACTTTTGCTATGTATAGCCACGATATGACACGTCAAATCCAGACTCACCATTACGTCACTCGTCTTAATCAAGATTTTCTTCAGTGTGCTGTTTATGATTCTGATTCTACTACTGCTCGTCTCATCGGTACCCTTCATTTTTTTTCTCTCTTTACCATTTTTTTTTATCATTTTGGACAGTCAGATCTGTTCACTACAGTTAAATTGATGTTTGTTATTTACGTAGGTGTGGAATATATTGTGTCGGATCGGATCTTTGAATCGTTACCTGCTGAGGAACAAAAGCTTTGGCATTCTCATGCTTATGAGGTTAGTTGCCGCAGCTATATGTAAATGCATCATTCTTGGTGTTCCACATTGCTTATGATGCGTTTTGGTTTGATTGATGGTTCAGATTAAAACAGGTTTGTGGATGAATCCTAGAGTTCCTGAGATGATACAAAAGTCAGAACTGCAAGACCTGGCCAAATCTTATGGCAAGTTTTGGTGCACGTGGCATGTTGATAGAGGTGATGTTCTTCCGCTGGGTGCACCATCACTGATGATGTCACCACAAGAAGTGAATCTAGGGATGGTGAAGGTATAAAGTATCAAATGAAAGCCTGGTGCAGTCAAGGGCTGGGATTGAGGTACCAGAGAAGATAAATACAAATGCGGATTACTGGAAGAATGCAGGGAAAGGATTCGCTATTGATATCGAACAAACTCCTGAGATGAAACTTATTACTCCTTTTCCATGAACGATTTCATGTGTAGCTAAGAGTAGAACATGGTAGAATAAAATCGGGTGTTAAATGCTGAGAGTTGTGCTGTGTTTTGTCGTGCATTTCTGTCGTATATGTATATGGTTCTGTGTTTTGTACTCTTTAGTCAGCATTATGATTTGCATTTCTAATATGGACGGCTTCCCTAGCGTTTGGGAGGGCTTTCGACCTTCTCTTTTGGTAACAATTTCTCAAACTTTCTGATCAGAACAATCAAGGCAACTCCGCAGACTCGTTCATCCCCTGGTTTCTCCTGGGTGTAGGCAAAACTTAAAGCTCATCCATCATATCTACAACATCCACAATGGTGGAAGCTCAAGATGCCAAAGAAAGCCGAAATACCCTAAATCTCTGGCGCAGGTATAATATCGAACATTTAAATCACACTGAAGTAGGCCGCTGCTCTTGGTATCATACTCGGTTGTAATCTGCGGCGACCAAATTTGACAGCAGTTACAGCAACTATTTTATGCATATTTATGTTTGCCTCAAGAACAACGTATTCCATTAATCAAATATAATTCGGCTGTGGTTACTTAGATTACCGAGATATAACAAAAAATCACACCTCCATTCCCAATTCCAACTTATAGTGCAGAATGTGAAAATTGGGACGAACAATGTGAAATTCCAGCTTAGGCTTGTAGGTTGTGAAAATTGAGAATTTCTTGGCAGCCAGAAAAAATCTTCCCTTTCACGTTTTAAACTTAAATTAAACAAGTTAACTGGAAAACATACAGAGCAAGCAAAAGGACAATTTGGCTGAGCAACAGTGAACCTTGCTGTTTCTACAAGTTAGTAACTAACAGTGCACCTATATTATCCGTGGTTCAATCAATTTAATTACTCCCTACTCTAATGCAAAACTCCACCCAAGCTTTGAGCTCTTCTGTAATAGAAGATCAGAAGACACGGAAAACAGAGATCAATTATATAATTTAAAATTATTACACTGAGAAGAAAACAAGTCTTACATTCCACAAGCAGTTGTGCTTGCATCTGAAGAGAGCTTTAACCTAACATCTTAAACTGTAACATGATCTGCAGGCAGGCGGTAGGTTTAAATGAATTTCGTCATCACAAAACAAAGCCATAGCATAGCTATGGCCCCTTGCACAAATGGTAATTGTTTACGGACTCTTCTGGTGGCATCTTGCATCAACTTCGCAATCTTTGTTTTGTATTCCAAAACCCAACTGCCTTCCACAAACTTTTGACTAGATAACTTAATAGAACAGAAGGGAGAGGGAAATGGACCTCAAGAGAACATCCGGAGGAAGTTGTTCGCATATGCCATCGGCTTGACATCTGGATGAGGCTGCAGTATTTGTACAACATATGGAAAGGAATCAGTTACCTCCCACAGGTGCATCAAGTCCAAGAGACTTGGCAATAAAAACAATAAACTAATGTACGTTCTGAATTTTGTATCACAGTGATTTGTCTAAATATTTGCGGAGTGGATTAGTCTATTTGCGGAGTGGGTTTGTCTAAGTATAGTATAACCCCCCTAAAACATATACAATAGTTGCGCTGGCCTGAGATCGCCAGGCATCTGAGTCTAAGAGTGAACTGAATTAGACCAATGAAGGCCAAATACAAAACCTAACATGATCAAGTTAGGGGCCAGACACACGAGAAGCATACTTGTTGGTTCAGAGCGGAAAAAGTAGCTCCTGAATCTACTTGAAATGAATTACAGCTCATTTAATGTGACTCAATCCCACAAACCACTGTCAGATTAGCATCCACATGAACCCAATCTAACTAGCATAGGTGAGAGCACAAAGAATTAGCTTGACGTGAGCTATTTTTCAACTCTAAAACGAGCCTCATAAGCTTGATTGAGCTATTTTTCGACTCTAAAACGAGCTTCAAATGATACAGTCGACACAAAATGGTGGGCATTCCAAACAGTTAAAAACAGTAACGATCTCAAGTAGAATATACTCACCACAGAAGAGAAAGTGACGATGTTTGGCTTCATATCAGGGGCTTCGAACCTTATATAAGCACCTTTATTACCCATCTGTATCGCGCATCAAACAAATGTCAAGTGCAAAGTAAACATTGTCCTATAATTGAGAAATACAACATTAGCCTGATACTTGGTATCCTTGATGACCTAATTTTGTACAGGAACAATCAATCAAGATATCAATGAGGAAAGGTTGAGTCATTTAATTACTTACCTGATCACAGTAATTTGGAGCAGAAAACACAGTAATAAGTTTACCGTCATGCTCAATCTCATATCCTTCATCCTTCACTTCATGAGATCGAACCACTAGATCTGCGTGGGCAAGTGTGTGCTTTTAGAGTTGGTAAGGGAGGACATAGAAACGCATTGTCAAGAAGTAGTAAAATACCTAGGTTGTTCTCTTGCAAAAATCTCTTTGTGACATCTCCACCAAAAGAAAGACCTACACCTCGTTTACTGGGGCCTCGACCAGGAAGAGGTTGCGGATCACTCCATAGCAACTCACACATCAAACCTGATGAACGATCATGTCATGTTCCTCTCTATCAAATATAATATAATCAGACTGCAAACGTGCAAAGGTAGAAGTTTTTGAATGTGTCTTCCAATAATTTCATATCACGCTTTCTCCAGAAAAATTATGATATCCTATGCAATCAGTATCTGCTGATCACATTATCAGTCTACTAAAAAAAGTGATCCCTGAACTTCGAAGTGACCACATGGAGTAAACATACAAATCAAGCTACAAAATAATATAATCAAAGACGACAAATATGAAATATGATATTATGCAAGAGTTGAGTGGAAAAAGAAAAACGCTGAGAACATCAACAGGAAAAAATAGTTGCATGCATTCGAAACAAATGACAAAAAAAGGGAAACAGCCATCAGAGTTTTCTTTACCTTCTTCTGGAGGTTCACAGAATCGATCAATTTTCCTAATGTCGGAAAGTTTCACCCCATCAACACTAAAAAGCCCTCCATGAACTATGAAAACCTTCCCATTCAAGACATGTGCTAAGGGTAGACAACAGAACACTTCGGCAAAGAGTTCAATAAAAGCCTCGCTCAACTTTGATTTTACCTCGCCTTCAAAACCATAAATCTTGTTCATGTTCTTGCTCTCATGGTTACCTCTAGCTAGATGAATTCCTGAAATTAACAAACAGCAGTCAATACCATGGATACTAGCCAAATTACTTAATAACCAAAAGAGTTTCCTTGGTAATCGACCGGCCGAGGACCTAAATTATCAGGTACGCACGAAATTTTGGTGAAGCATGAAATTTCCTACCATGCTTTACAAAAATCACAGAGTTTCTATCTTTAAATAAAAGATAAAAGAACAGTTACCTGATGGAGACATGCACTTGAACGCAAATAGTGTAAGAATGACCTCAAGAGAAAAGGATCCTCTATCAACGAAGTCACCATTAAATAAGTACGGATTATCTTCTGAAGGGAGACCATTGAGCTCAAATATGTTCAACAGATCATAAAACTGCATGTTCGCCAAAAGATAAGCAGTTAAAACTCCTGGGAGTCTAAGATGATTAAAATGATTAAAACAAAGAAACATGCAAGCGAATTCATATTTTTGTCATGACTGACCATCCAGGTAATCTCAATTTATTTTATAACTGTCCTGAAGGAAATAATTCTATATTAGTGCAAATGAGTCGCGACCTTCTCAACTTGGAAATCTTGGATCGCCATAAACTGAGCACTTAATATCAAGCAAGAACCTCAGGCTACATTGAAGTTGGGGACAGAAACATAAAAAAATGTGCTTGAAAGTTAAAACTTAAATGCAAAAGGACAAAAGGTGTACATGAACCTATCTATGTCATATGGAAGTTGAGAAAATCGAGTTGATAGCGACCTATTGTGGTTTGAGAAAGCTAAGATTCTCTTGTTTTGTTTCCACCCAAAAGCTGATCCTTAAACCAGCTATATGTTGCCAACCATGCAACTACAGAAGTCCTATATCTTTAGCAGCAGGGATCAAACAACCTTTACAGTAGATTAAAGAAGGGGTCAAAAATCCAATTTAATCAATTAACCTGGAGCAGTGTATCCTCTATGGTCAAAATTTTCTGGAAGAGGAATTATGAAAAGATAATTCAGCTTCTGCTTATTAGACGTAAAATCCCAATAAATTTAACTGGACCAACTACCTTTTATAAGGAATTGGTGGATGTGTGGGGCAATAGAGAGAAGGTCTCATTATAACCAAGAAACTTATTCACTTCAAACACTACAGCACCTTAAACGATTAGGTTGTGACGTTAGATGGCCCCCACAGAAACCACGGTCTATGGGGACCACAGGGAAAACTCAAAAATGAGATCCTTAAAACATTTAAATGTGAGGCAAGTAATCCCACATACTACCGACTAGGACAGCCTGACTGCGAGCTTTTCAGGCAACGTGTAGAGCAAGTGAAAGATATTACGATTTCATGTTTTAGGTTACCACAAATTGACTCTATCTAAAACCAGTGAATTAAGCAATAATCTGCTCGAAGCCATTAAGCTTAAAGTCTGAAAGAATCCAAAAGTAAGGCACCTACCTGACCATGCACATCACCACAAACAGTGAAATGTTTTCCTTCTGCTATTGACACATCAACCAAGGAAGGCAAGGCACGCAACATTTCTCTTGTTTGCAATACAATTTGGTACGCATACCTGAGAACATAGTAGAGAGCATTCAGATTCACATTCACAAGAAGCACCAGAGCAACAGTAGTTTTCAAAATTAACAATCCCCAAACTCCCTTTTGCTTATTGTACCAGTTCAGACTGTTGATGATTTTCTACAATTCTGTCCCCCGTGGTTCAAAGGCAAGTTCACATTAATTCAGGAATTAGGGTTGTTTCTTCCATTTGAAACAATGAGGGCATTTAGCTTTACCATATACTCTCCCTCCTTATTCTCTCTATTTTTTTTAAGGACTTATTCACCAGTTCAACATTTTTAAACATAATAAGTTTTTTAGCTTGCATGAGCAACAATCAAGCATTCTACCTTCTGTGTAATGATTTCTGGTTTTTGAAGTCATCCAACATTTTCTTCACGAAATCCAAGGTCAAAACTTCCCCCTCTATTCGGGCACCAGTATACTGTGGCTCCACCTCTGTTAATTAACAGGACAGAATATTTAGTGCATCATATATGTCAAAAACAAGGCGGTGGTAATATCTTCCAAATTTCAGGCTCTTGTCCCTCCACCAGTAAAGCAAGTTATCAATCACAACTATATAAAGATTTCTTTGAATATTGATACACCAAATTAAGAACTTCTGACATTACTTAAAGAACAAACTTCTGAGTAGAAGTTGACAACCATTTTCTAGGACTGCAGGACCCAATGCACAAAAAAATCAACAACAATTACAAAGTACAAACTCCATAAAAGATGAGTGCGGCAACTAAAAAAAATGGAACAAACATCGCAAAACAGAACTCAAAACAAAAAACAACCACCAGGTCATTGAACCGAACACTCCAACTGTTTCTGTTGCCTTTTGCTACTAGAAAACTATTTGTTTGCGCTCCACTAACCACTCTACTGATTACTGCACCACAGGTCACCTACTTGTAGAATGATGAAACACCATTAAAAGTGCTCCCGAAAGAAACATGTGTTTCTGCCTGATACAGTACCTCTAAGGGATTGAACTGCTTGAACTTAACATATTCTACTTATTAAAAAAAAATTACCTATAAAACCAACAGATACTTGACATTCTATGGGAGACCAAACACAGGCAAAAGAGAACCATATCAAACGCACATACTTGCGCACCTCACGAAACAAAACTAGTATCCGTAGGTGAAACCTGGTTAGTCAACCTTTGATTTGTGGAGTGGGAGGACAACCACAGGCTGTCCCTCTATGTCTCCAGCACTGACTTGAGGGAACAATCAACCTAGTTTCGATAAGAGAAGTCATGATAACTATATGCTCATAATATATAGGTGAAACTATGGTATAACACCAAACCTAAATCATTGTTAAATGAAGCCTGCACTGCCAAAATCTTGCCAAGATATGTCTCTCCGCAAGGAAGAGACAAAAAACACAAATGGAGAGGAGTGGGATCTAAATATTCATAAGTTTGTGGGGGAAAAGAATCAACCGAATACTACAATGAATAATAAACATACATCGCAGATGAATAAATTTTAAAGGACATAAGGCGAGGAATTATTTTAGTCTATTAGAACAACATGGTATGGAAAGAGTAATACCTATAGTGTGAAAATCAATGGATTCAGCTACTGAGCATTTTTCTGAGCCATGTACAGCAATGGCTTCTTCAAATTTAAGCTTCATCACAGCCTTCTCACATTCCTTCAACTTCTTAGTAGCATCAGGATCATTGGGACATATTTTCTTGACCTGGTAAATGATAACGAACGTAAGCTAGTGCAAGAAACGACACTATTAAACAATGCATCACAGGAAAGGAAACAGTGATGCAAGAACAAGTAAGCGTCTTTCTAGAAGCCGTTTCAGTAAATCCTCTATTATCAGAAGAGTTACTGCTTTTACCCCCTCAACATTAGATACCTAAGGTGTGAACACGGAACTTATCAATAATCTGAATTTGGATTTATATCAAACTTATGCTCAGGTGGACTGAGTAGCTTCCTAGCAACTACAGCTAGTGAGCATATGCTTGAAATTTGACAAAGGAAAGAAATGGAGTATATGATTTAGAATATGGTTACCACCATGTATCAAGCAGATATCATAGGTGTGGACATTCTCAATAATCAAATACCTGTTGAAAATCTTTCAGAGCATCCTTAAATTTTCCCATTGCAAGATATGCTGCACCTCGCCGGTAGTAACCCTGAATAGAAAGAGCTTTCAGTATACACTAAACAGAATTAAAATATGGCAGAACACCCTTACAACCCAATGAAAAGCAGCCTGCCTTTGAATATTTAGGATCAACTTCGATAGCCTTCGTGGCATCCTGGATAGCACTCCCATATTCCTCAAGTTTCGTGTGCGCAAATGCACGATTTGCATAGTAAACACCATTCTGGCTATTTATCTCAATCGCTTGAGTATACAAGTCAATGGCTTGATTATATTTGTTTCCTGAAAAGCAAAAGTAGCAGTCAGCATACTAATTCCTAAAACATTAAGATGAGAGGTTCATTTTTGGCAAGTCACCAGCAACAAAAAAAAACAACAACAGAGAATAAAAATGTCACATGACTTTCTCAAGTTCTCAACTTTAAACAATCAAAAGAACAAGCTATTTCATCTAAGAGAATACCGAAGAACTGTTTTAGGAGACATTTGACCATTTTCCATTTGCTTAAATTGGAATCATACACATTTCTCAATCAGAGACACACTAAAATGACATACAAACTTATTAGTTATTACCTTTAAACGCTTCATTAGCCAAGACTTTGAGTTCTTCTGCTCTTTTGGTATCCATACTGGCAAATCGAACAAACTGTAATATCTATGAATTCAGGTCCCTTTTTACAAACAGATAACAGATACTGCTATAATACTCCCATCTCCCGTTTGTGCTACAGCATTTTGTAAGGAAACTGCTTCAACAAATTTATTAGAAATGCCATGATATCTTGTAACTGTAGAAAATTTGAAAACTGAACACACGAATCTTATCACAGTTTGAAACTCTCCTCTAATCAACTGTTGTCAATTTCAACTTGCTTTTGTGCAAACCACTAAAGTCCAACAATAAAATGAGATAAATACAGGAGCATGAAATAACACTTGATTGGTGGATGAAACGGCAAGACTTTAAAGGCATGACTTGAAAATAATCAACTTTTGAAAAGATGCTAATTCTGTTCTGGAGATGGGTAAGAACATGAATACAGGCCATGCAAGTTCTCCACAACAACAAGTTCTCATGTTGATTTTATTTCATGTGTGAATTATAAAGAGACAAAGTACTACGTGGGGTAACAAAGTGATGTAACCTATGGGGAAGGCCCAGAAATCACCCAACTTTTGAAGAGAAAGAAGTTCTAGAATACGAATATGACTCTCTCATCGAAGAACTTAACATTTAAGCAACAGGAACTGTGCACATAAATTGGTTATTTATACATCATCATTCTGTTATGGTAGGTTCTAACACATGATATTAATGCATCTATGGACCTGTAGAATCTAAATTCTGGGACTCTTTCAACATTTAATTTCGTATTTACCTGGCTCACAGGATTAACTTAAAAGTATTACTCTGAATTAAGCTCCTTAGAGATAAACATAAAACAAAAAGATTCACCTAATATTCACATATACCGCTAAGTGCAGCTTATGATAAAGATAATCAGCATTTTAATATTGAATCAAACCAAATTAATATCCGGGTGTTGTTTCAAAAGCAGACACATAAAAAAGAAACAAACTTTTTAACTTTTAATCGGAAACACGGTATCACTTAGAACCTGTTAAGATCTAACAAAATACATAATTTACTTTTTTTTAGCTTATTGCATCAACAGAATCAAATAACCAATGAAGGTTCAAACTGTAAAGAATTTATAAGCTCAAATGATTTAAATCAAACTCAACACCAACAAACCAAACAAAAGAAAGCACCTTGAAATCGCCTGTTATGTAGAGAAGAAGAAGGTTGTGGGGTTTAGGAGGGAAAGAGCTCTTCCGCACTGAGATGAGAGAAACCCTAGTTTTGAGTAAGGGTTTTCTTTTTATTATTGAGGTTTGGGTAATTTTTGACACTTCACAAGGTGGCACGGATTTTCTTGACCTAATATGCCCCTCCAAAACTCCAGTTAAAAAAGAAAGTGTCTCAGTAATTTGGGGCAGATAATTAAATGGACCAGAGTTCCACTCTGTTGAGAGCCACTGGTTTAAAATTTTAGTCTGTCATCGTACTACGTTTGGCTCATGTTTACTGAACTGGCACAACTACAGTGATGGTACTAGTTAACTGCAGCGATCTCATACAGTGGATTTTGTTACATTTACCCTCCCGAAATACGGTGTTAAGTACTCCTTCCCACCACATATATATAGACAGAGGTACCATTTCTCTTAGATTAAGAAATGTTTATTGATTTTATACATTTATATATCTTTTCCTGTTTTATTTTTAATTATATTCCCAATATTAGAGACATATACTCAATACGATGATTCCTAAGCAAATAAATAGGGGTAAAATAAGTAAAAAAATTGTTTTGAAATTTGGACTCCACCTATATAGTGGTAAGTGAATCTCGGATGATCATTGGATGACAACAAAATCTTAGCGTGAGCCTAGTTAGTAATTCGGGATTCGGCAAACGTACGGAACAACAAACGTACGAGTATTATACGGTTTTGTAAAATCCAGATTCGGTCCAAAATTCGGTCAACGGGACGTGATTCGTCAGTAATTCGGAACGGCATACGTACGTGTATAATTCGATTTATAAATGTGAGTTCGGCTCTGAAAATTCGGTATCTATATATAACAAATAATTTGTATTTATAAGGTCATAGACCAATTTTTATGCATATGTGTGAGTTATTTAAAGAAAAAATAAACTTAATATGATGATATTAATAATATATACAACATTAGTTATCCAAGAGGACGTCGTATGGTGGTTTAGATGCTTGGTTAGTGAGTTTGAGATCTCTCTCACCTTCACCTTCAAATCTCTTCAGTCGTTTTTGTTTCATAAAAATTACAACACTTTTAATATTCGGTCGTGTATGCTCGGGAGGCAGTAAAGCCCAAAAAATGGAGTCTTTAAAAAGTAAAAGCTAAAGAATTTATGGCGAATTAAGCGGACGTATAATTCGGAATACGTAAAATTCGTGAACGGTTCGCGAATAATCCGGGAATGCCACATAATACGCGACTTGGGTTCGGAGTTGCAAACGTACGCGAATAAGACGGTAAAATTAGTGATACGGAAAAATTTGCGAATGATTCGCGAATCATTCGCGAACTTACTAACCGGAGCGTGAGCACTGTGAGGAGCATGAACAACCGTGCAACTTGCCATTCTTGGTATCTACAAAATTAAGGGTTCCATTCAATAAGTCCAGTTATTAGAAAAAGAGATGATTATCAGGGGAAAAAAAGTTTCACGAGATCTGTTAAATTGATTAACAAAAAAAGAAAAGTCAGACGTAGATTGACCGATGTAATAGAGGGCAACTTTGAATACCCAAGGTGAGAGGTCTGCATTCGAATAACACATTTGGAGGTAGTTGATCCACTGAGGTAGTTCCTATGTCGTGCATTCGGGCATGCCAAACACCTAAATAAGGAATGCAGCCCTTGACTACACCCGACTACCTCCTCAAATTTTGACATGCCAAACGGACCCTAAATGTTCTGGTAATACGCACGCTACACTTTAATAGATTTTACCACTAAGGATCCTCCGTGTTGATGCTAATCTAAAAAAAAGAAAAATCCTAACGTTCTATAAAAGTGATTGGAAGATATATAATGTACTCGATGCAACAAGTTTAAATAGTTATTAGAAATAACATATTTATTTCTAAATCTATTTATTCGAGACACACTTTGTGTATTCTAACTCAGATAAGTATTGTAAACGAGATTACTTTTTAACAAGGTACACTGGATATATTGAATTGATACCGAAACCGAATCTAACCATTAGCATCAAACCCACGTATTGGATTATTAACATATAAGTGTATTTACTTTAATTATAAAGACAAGCTAAATAATGTGGAAGTAAAGTAAATAACACAACACAAGATTTTGTTAATGAGGAAACCACAAATGCAGAAAAACCCCGACCTAGTCCAGTTCTGAATACTCACAAAATTAAGTCGTTATACAAAGACTACTACCAACTTCATGTAGTTGAGACCAAGTAAACTAACTCCAAGTTACTTAGATCCTCCAGTATCCTTGCGCCTATTACTAATCTGGTCAATGCACGTGAATCCTAAAATAGAATTCATTATCTTAAGTTACTCCAGCCGCTGTGAAGATTTCTCGCACTCAACTCCTTTGGATCGTATCTAGAAACAGTGAAGGACTAATCTGTACTTGGTAACCACTCTATCAATCTCAAGAACTAAATCAAATATATGTGTTGAGTTATACAAAGGCTCTTATGTTTAAAAGTTTAAAATCCTTTGTAGCGGTTCAGATCAACTAAGATCTATATTATCAGGATACTTAAATCTTAGCTCAACCTATCAGATTCAAATTCTGAAGAGAACCACTAAATGATAGATCGTCGATGTAGACAACAAGTTATGGAAATCTATCAAAGATAAACCAACTTGTTAGATCCCAGAAAATCAAGTGTGCACAAAGTATAATCACAAAGATCAAAAACCAATAAGAAATTTTCTTGTCTTCAAATCTCGGTCTGCAATGTACCTGCATAAATAACTTAATTCCATTATGATCAATCACGCATATAAAAACGTCTGTTCATAATGGATGTGTTAGAGCACTGCTCGGTCGAACTCTCAAGCGTTGCTATCTCAAGATTGTTTGTCAACTTTAGTTGCCAAAACTATAAGTCTTGATTTCTAGTCTACTTATAGCTAAATCTCGGACTAGGATAAAAAGTGTAGTTAAGCTCTAGATTCCACGACGTTCATCATACAAAGACGAAGAACTACTCAAGGAACTGGTGGAACTTCATCGACTAAAAGGTATGTGGAGACTTGAACTTATCTATCACTCAAAAGTCTATCTACTATATCTCCTATCTTGATACAAAAGTCGTATAGCTATATAGACTTCGATTATACACATTTGCTATTTCGAGCCGAGTTTATCTCGCTTATCTATTTCTCGAAATATGTGTTAGTATGCTTTCGCTTTGGACAAGTTCATCTTTACAAGTGAAGAAAGTCATGTTGAATGTTTCAATCTTTTGAAAATCGCTTTGATGAAAAATAGTGTGTGAATAACCGTTATATAACATCCTCTAAGAATGTTTCAATGATTGAAATGAGAGTTTAGAATATGTAACCATCTTTGGATATAAGCATATAGTGTGTTCGCACATTAGTGTATAAGTCCAAAACCGGGAACCAAATGTATGCATACTTTTGTGTGTGCTAAATGGTTGATGGAGACTGGATAAGTATGCGTACCCGTACGCATACTGGCGGAAGTTCACGACCGTGAATTTCTGCTGAGTTTGGAAATCAAAACCAACTCAATACGGTTACCTAAGTATGCGTACCTGTACGCATACTAGCGGAAACTTCATGTCCGTGAATTTCTACTGAGTTTGAAAACCAAACCAAACTCAAATCCGGTTACTTAAGTACGCATACTGTACACGTACTTAAGTGTGTTACTTTCTAAAATTGGCTTGTTCATGAACTAAAACATTTATATAATAAGGAATGCAATTTGCAAACCATGGGTGTAATGTTCATGAATCGATTCGAGTGAATCAAAACCAATTTTGCTTCGATTGTGTCTTGCATACTTCTATAAGATCTAAGCAATTGAACAACTCTCGAACTAGTTCATTTGAGTCATTTGGAGTAGTTATGGTGAAGATGAATAAGGTTGATATGAAAGTGCTCATATGGCTAACCATTTGGTTAACTACTGTTGAACCAACTAGGTGTACAGTTTAGGTACGGTTACATAAACCTAGATGAACGTGCATTTCATTTGTGTATATGTTGATGGTGGTTTTCGGTTTAGGGCTAAAATCGTGAAACCATATATGTTTATACGCTATCATCCTGCAAATGAACAAAAGCCATTTGAAAGTGATGAGTGCATAAAACTTTTCACTTACATATGTATTGAGCAATTCAACATATTTACGAAATTTATCCAGAATGGTGCATGAAGCAACAATCCCAGATATTCTGTAAATTTTAACTTATTACATTATTCACTAATGCATGGCTGCCTAGTATTTTCCTATGCTATGTTCCCAGCCGAACTCTCAATATTGGCATGACATGATGATTAATGTTCACTCGCAACGGAGTAGCATGAATCTTTTGAAGTGTCAGTATTGAGACCTGCATGAAAACACTCACATATGGTACACCACCCTCTGACAAAGAGATCAACGTGTTTACACACTTTTTTATTAAAAATTAGTGCGATCGAACGCGTTTGAATTCCTTAAGGAAAATATAGACTGTCCATATCAGTCTTAAAAAACGATCGCGGCCACACTATTTGGCCACGCAATTCAACAAGCCTAGCTTACTCCTAGCGGAACTAGGCGATCATCATGATAAACACCGGTGGGCCGACTGACATCCCGACTGGTCGAAATTTCTTTAGCTCACCCGCAACGCCTTTGAACGCTAACCCTAGCATGGGTGATCGTGCTGTTGAAAGATGAGCTCAAACAAGGTAAGATCAGCAAAAACTGTCTCAAAAAACATCACGACCGCCCAACTTAGCTAGCCTAGTTGAACAACTTAGATTTTACCTCGAATGATCAAAAGGGTACTGGCGTGATTACCAACGACCCAACTACATTCTTGGTCAATCGACTTGCTCACGAAAAACCATAAACGCGTTGAATCGCTTGCCCAAAGAAGGGTGATCGCGCGACTTTTAAAACCCTAAATTGAATAAGCGGTGTTATACAACTGCCACAAATCAATCGTGTCCGTCCATCTTCGCCAGCCTAGTCACGATCTAGATCCAGTTTCAGGCGGGCAATGAGGTGCTGACGCGTTCACTGGCGACCCAGATCCATACCTGGTTGATCGAACTACACATAGCAATCCAAGAGCGCGTCAAACCGTTTGCCCAAAGTAGGGTGATCGAGCGCTCTTTAAACCCTAAATTAAGTCAGCAGAGTTATGCAACTGCCGCAAATCATCTCGTCCATCCAAATTCGCTAGCCTAGTCGGATGGTTTAGGTTTATTTTCAGGAGGCCAACAGGGTAACGTTGTGATCATCGGACACCCCTCCTCCACAGGGAGCGATCGACCAAGTGGTAGCTCACCAATGGGGTTCTCAAACGATCGCCCAAAGGTGTCCGGTCATGCTACCTTTTTAAGACGTTCAATTCGCGACTAATTTGAACGAGCTCTAAAACAACGATGTTTCCTGCACATCGATTATTTTAAGCTGCTTGCTTAAAAGTGATGTTTTGACCTAAAAGCACTATGTGCTGCTTTTAGCGGAGAGTCTCACGACTTCACCCATTTACTCGAGACATCAAACATGTCACAAACTGGGGGATGCTCACTGGGGTATTGGTCTGGCGGTTTACAGCGTGCGTCGTGCAACGCGCCCATTACGAGAAAGTGTCAGGAAAGGACGGACGATTAACATCAATGGGAGTAGTGGGTGAAAGTGTGCCCAGTTTTCCCTCGTAATAGAAACGTGGTGATCGCCACTTTTTATACAGCCCCACTTCTCCACTACTTAACTACCTCCACTTCCTACGAGATCAGGGGTGCACTCAATGACTTGTATAAATAGGATTTCAACCTATTTCAACACGGAGGACAAGTGTTATCAACACAAGTATCCATAAACCATATTCTGATACAAGTCATAAAACAGCCACACCTTCATGATTCAACATTCTGATCTCAAACACCTTCTTCGTTTCCCTCCCCATGACAACCCTTCTCCTTCACTTTGTGACCGAATTGAATCTGGAACGACCATTTCTTGGTTTAGGCCAGAGTCTTACAGATTAGTCTCTCGAATCTAAAAGTACTCCCGTGCAGTGCATTTTTTTAGGGTTTGAATTCGTTTCTCATCAACATACCCAAATTTACCAAAAACAGCAGAATCAGTTTTTATCCCAAAACAATATAACAAGCTAATATTCGATCTAACGGTTGAAAGATATTAGCTTGAATCTAATCAGGTTTTCATCTAACGGTGAATATCGAATGCTTTGTTACCAAGGTAACATTGATTGCAAACCCTGATTTCAAGACTATATAAAGGAGAACTCTATCAACTGGGAAACCTAATCCCACACCTCATGTGTGATACTAGTTGTATAAGCTAAAGTTGTACTCCTTTAACCTTAGGTTTCTATCGAGACCTCGTAGGTTAACGACTTGAAGACTTCATTTGGATTGTGAAGCCAGACCCAACTATTTTATTTGTAATTGCGTGATCTGATCTTGTTATTTCTATCGTATTGTGAACAATTATAAAATTGGCTCGAGATTAATTTCTCCAATAGACAAGATAGAGAAGTATTCACAAACATCTTCGTCTCATCGTTTGTGATTCCGCAATATCTTGTTTCGCTAGTCGATTAAGATTATTGTGAGGTGATCGATAATTATAGGCTGTTCTTCGGGAATATAAGTCCGGGTTATCGATTGGTTCTTGTTCACCTTGATCTATCAAAAGACGGAACAAAACTCGTAGGTATTTCTGTGGGAGACAGATTTATCTATTCCTGTAGACTTTTCTGTGTGATACAGATTTGTTTATTAAAGTCTTCGACTTTGGGTTGTAACAACTCTTAGTTGTGGGTGAGATCAACTAAGGGAATCAAGTGCGTAGTATCCTGCTGGGATCAGAGATGTAAGGAGAGAAACTGTACATTGGATCAGTGTGAGGTTGATTGTGGTTCAACTACAGTCCAGACCGAAGTTAGCTTGTAGTAGGCTAGTGTTTGTAACGGCTTAATACAGTGTGTGTTCAATCTGGACTAGGTCCCGGGGATTTTCTGCATTTGCGGTTTCCTCGTTAACAAAACTTCTAGTGTTTGTGTTATTTTTTTTTTGCATTATATATTATTATATAATTGAAATATCACAGGTTGTGCGTTGAGTCGATCAATTTTTAAATCCAACCTTTGTTTGTTGATTGAAATTGATTGATCCTTGAACATTGGTCTTTGGTACCGTTCAAGTTAGTTTCTCTTGTATTCAATTAGACTCGCAGATTGCTATTTGCTTGATTAAGTATTGAATCGAGAAATTGAGATATAACTCCTTGATATACTTTTCTTAAGATTGAGTCTGACTGTCTAGTTGATTCTCTTGAAAGTATACTGGTGTTAGTCCATACAGATTGCTAAGCAAAATATTGGGTGAGGTTGTTAGACCCCCAGTTTTTCAGGATGATCACAAGCTTATCTTAAGATCGAATAATAGATTTGAACTTTATCAATCCTTGCTCTAGTTTGAGTGACCGTATATCAGAAGAAAAGGATCACAGAATAAACAAACTAAGTGAATATCAAGGTTCAGCTACCATTAGTCAGTCAAATTAATAATCAAAAACTAAATAACAATATGATTCTATTTTCCCACCAATGGTACTTCTAGACGTTTCTTGATCACACATAAGTTTTTAAAGAGCGGACGTAAGAGATGTCGCCTGATTAGGTTACTTTCCTCTCAAAGTAAGTATCACGAATAATACCACTAGTCATCTATCACACAAGCTACAAAATGAAGTGCATGTGTCGTGATAAGTTTGTAAGAAGAACAAATTTTACTATTTATAGACCAAGGTAGTTTGGACACCAAGGATTTTCCATAACCGAAAACGTCAAAAAGATATGCAATAAATACCAAGTTTCGATTATGTATAATTTCAAGTAGTATCCAGCTAATATACCGACATCTGTCATGGATGACAACTTAATATTAACTAGCATACAAGTATACTTTACTAATATATTCTCCAGAGATATGCTTTACTTATTGGGAAAGTAAAAACATATAAATTCAAAAGCCTAATAAAAGATTCTCAAAGATTTCATCTTGGGATCTCACCTTGAGTATCAAGGAATACCTTTGAGCAATAAATAAATAAGATTTTAGCACATGTTCAAATACTCATAATGTCAATACAGTGAAGTTTTCTAAATATCAACTCATATTCCGAAATCCATGTAAACACTAAAGTATATACGGAAACCGGATTTGCAATTGCTATTTAGGGATCGCTCCTGCAAGTGATCCCCAAGGTGAGCATCGCTCATGCTAAAGATCCTCAAGTAGGGATTAGACCTGCAAAATATCCATGAGATTCCTTTCAACTATGAAACAAGTTTTTCAAGTCTACTTCCTTATAAACTTATGTAGTTAAACATAGTTTTCTAAGCAAGAATCAACCCAAATCTCAACACACAATCTAGTAATAATTACAAAGGTACTGTTATATCGCATATACAAAGTTCAAAAGATAAATGTTATATTTCGTATTCCAATATACCAAAGTTGTGACACAACTTGTATATATTTCCTTGAAACTTTGATTAAACAATGTAATGATCAAGTCACGAATACTAGAGATTCATACATATAACTTTGCATGTTATGTTTTCAATATAAATGACTTAAAAGCAACATCGATAGAAATGGAAACAAATCTAGTCCATATTATTAACCTCTAACATAAGAATGATATGTTTGTTGATGTCGGTATGTCTTCAGGTTCTTTAGAGTAACACGAGTTTATCTCAACATTTCTATATTTCATATTCTAACCTAACGAAGTTGACTCTAGTAATCTAATTAGCAACTCAAGATTTAAACTAAAATATGAGAATCAAACTTGACATACCAACGCTTGGAGGGTTCAACCGAGCAATGTTCTAACATTAAGATTAGACTCATGATGTTGAAAATCAGTTGGAATGCCCTCCTCTTTGTCTTGAATTTTTTCCCTCCGCGAAAGTCATGTTGATGATCGTTGCTCACATTGTTTTGCTCCTCGTCATTTTTATCTTTATGATGTGTGATTAGATATCCATTGGTCATGTCTTAAAAGGATAAAATGCTGAGTTTCCGCCTCAAAATAGTTTGTTGCTTATCATATTTACACAATATTTAAGGAAATATATCTATCATATAAGTTATGATTTTTCAAAAAAATTTATTTAATTTATTCCCTTAATGTGTAATAATGTAACACAACTTAGAAGTTTCATACCCCTCGAACTAAAAAACTAGCTTTCGTAAATTTTGTATTCTAGGAATGAAAGACTTACGCTATAATTATGTTTGAAACCGAACTAGCTATGTGATCGTATACCAAGTGGATTAACGTTCAAATGTATTTATCTTAATTATAAAGTCAAGCAATATACTGTGTAAGTAAAGTAAATAACACAATATTTTGTTAATGAGAAAAAACTAAAAAAAAAAGGGACCTAGTCCAATTTTGAATACTCTCAATATTAACCGTTTATACTAATTGACGACCGCAACTTCGTATAGTTGATACCAAGTAAATTACTCATATAAGTTTCTTCAGTATTCTTGGGCTTACAAGCAATCAGGTATATGCACATGAATTCCAAGATAGCCATTTGCTTCACCTGCTGTAAAGACTTCAACTATCTCGGCTCCTTTGGTTCGTAACCCTAAACAGTAGAAGGACTAACCATTTCAGTAACCGCCTTATTGTGCACCTTTCAAAGCCGACAATGTTCAGAGATAAGTTAGTATAAAGAATCTTCTATTTATCAGTATAATTTTTTTTGTGCAAAGATCAATATTAGGACAAAAATTATAAAAATAATGTATCTCAGTTGGCAAGCTCTAGTCAAGTAATTTGACGAGGAAAAGCAACAAAACAGTTTGTTTGATCTTTCCACAAGTCTGATATTTATCGAAATAAAGTATTTGTTAGATCTCAGATAATGAAGTGTGCCTGAAGTATCACAAAGATCAAAATACTAAAAAGAAAAGTTTTCTAGTCTTAAATCTTCAAACTATCACCTGCACAAACAACTTGGTTCATACTAATGACCGATCACACAAAGAAAGAAGATTGTTAATGTTGGATGATCACTAGGTCTGTCTTCAGTCTATAATCAAATAAATTTAAAAATCCAAGAAGAAAAAGTTATACCTCATAGTTAAATTATTGTTGGCCTGTAAACATTTCTTGGTATTAAACTATTGATATCTTATAATCTTTAGAGGAAAAAATATAGATTATCGTACTCTCTTCATTTATAAGCTGATCGCGACTTCTAAACCTCTAACATCCTCGATTCTGCCTTGTCGGAATATTTTTGTATCAGGAGAGGATGAACAAAAACCAGGTCGAGCCAATGGTTATGGTTTTGCTAACTTACTGAGTTAATTTTTTTTTCTCATCTTCGCCTAAATATTAGGAAACATAAAATCATATCAATTTTCTTATTACCCTTTCATTCTCCGCATACTCTATTTCACTTAATGCCTGTGTCAATGACCAGATCCCAGAGCCTTGTTCATGTCATGTTTTCTTTATCTACAAGGTGACACATAAATTGATAATAGCTTCCAAATGTTTGGGTGACACTTTCCGTCCCTCAAGGCATGCATCAACAAGCATCCTAGACTAAAAAATATATTTGCCATACTAGGTACAAATAAAATAATTACCAAAGCTTTTTACTATTATATCTCTGTACTCTGCTAGCCTCACTCTACTACTGTAAAACGGAAAATGCTAACCATGGGACAAAACCAAAGGACAAAATATGAGACGATAAAAAAAATATTATAAAAAAGATACGTGGCGCTTCTATGGAGCTCCACAAAAATTACGCTCCATTCTTTTCCAAAAATCGTTTCTATAGCCAAACGTCTAACTCTTTGTAAGGTTTTCCAAGTCAATCGCCATCTCCAATCTATGTCTCTTTACAATTTCTTTTATGATTTCTCGTATCAATCTTTTCTATGCCCATGATTTCCATGGATCTATGCAAATTATTTCTTCTTTAAGTTTGCTTTATAATTGACTTTTCTTTTACATGAGATTACTTCATTAGATTTTTAGTGCAAAGTTCCTAGTTCCTAGTCTTATATTTCTCTATAAATTTTCTCTTTTTTGATTTCTATTTTACTTTGTTGATGGAGTGTTAATCTTTTTGCAGGTTTCTCTAAATCGGTCATGGACTCCTTCCAGTTTTGGATCTTTGTGCATAGCATCATCTTCATTTTCGCGAATACATTGTCATTCTCGGCTATATTGCCTCCATTAGTTTTATCACATTATGCTATATTACGAAACCATAAAATTTCAGCATTGAGTATCTCTCAATATGAGAATCATCATTATCCCCTTATGAAATTTTTGAAACCATGCATAACCAGTCTTCTCCCCTGAGTCGATCTCCGATCCAAATTCGAAACATTCAAAATTTCAACTTTACGTCTAAAACAAACCGAGTTTGGTGGAGTCTTCATTTTTCTTTGGATCACATGCAGTTGATATCTAACATAATATATTCTTCCCCTTTTCAAAATTATCTTCGGATTTTATTTAGGAACCACAATATTCGCAACTTATCCCATATAACCTCCTCCCTAAATAAAAATAGAGATGCACTTTGGAATCTTCACAAACCAAAGACTACCTTAAACTTTAGAAAAAAGTTATGTGGATAATTAATGGAGTCCGGAAGTAACAATAGCAACAACATCAACAAAAGTCTCACAACCATCACAGAAAAGATGAAAGGAGCTTCTATTAGAAGTAACAGGGGTGTTATAGGATCTGTAAGAAACCTAAATGAAACTGCAACAGTCTGATCGGAAAACTGGCAACAAAGGATGATGAAATTGAAATTTCAGCTATTAAAGATGATTTAAATATTCTCTGGAAAAACTACAAAAAAAAAAAACAAGAGTTGTAGGGAAATATATGTTTGTTTTCAAATTTGATTCCCAGGAGGATATGAAGGATGTCTTGAATAAATCCCCTTGGAACGTTCAAAGGTGCTTGCTTGCATTACAAGAATACTCTAAGGAAGTTGCCTATGCAGATTACAAATTTACAAAACAAGAGTATAACGTCCAGTTCAAAGGCTTGTTATTGAAACATCACCACATAGCTGTAGTTACTGAAGCTATTGAAGATTTGGGTAGAATATTTTTACGGATGCCAAAAATTGCAGACCTCACTCTGGTAATATGATTACTTCTCGTACAGAGATTGATTTAAGCAAGCCAGAGGAGAATGGTGGAACACGAACATGGGAGAACCTGTCTGGATCAGATATCATTGGTTGAAACAACCTCATAGTCTATGTGATAAATGTTACACAATTGCTCATAATGATGAAACCTGTGAAGAAGTTGCTGAGATACTGCATGAAAGGGAAATGACAGAGGCTGAGTATGAAGAACACTACAAAGCGAAGAACAACATGGTGAATATGGCAGATGAATCTAATGGAGATTATGTTCACATTGAAAAGAAAATGATGAAATGATTGAAGCAGAAGAAGAAAGGAATGCTAAAAGAGCTAGAAATCAGGCAAGTCAGGATAATGGTTCTAATCTATCTATTCAAGGTCATATTTTAGCTGGGAATGTTGGGATGACTAATGTGAACGTCCCTAATAACTCAACTGTTGATAATATGGATGTGATAGTAATGAGAGAAAATGAAGTAAATGGTGCTAGCGCAAGGAAGAATACCATGCAGGATCTAGAGAACCATGCGACCCAGGTAATTAATTACTACCATATCAACTTCTGTTTTCCTATTACTACTGTCTTATTTTATTCTTTAAATAATTTGATTTGGTTTCACCATAAATATCTTGTTTTGATTTTCATAACTCTAGTCTTACCCATTGAATCATGAGAGTTCTAGCTTGGATTGTCAAGGCTTTTCCAATAAAACAACTAGAGACCATCTTAAGGATTGATTTATAGATATGATCCTAATGTTATCTTTTTATCGGAAGATAAGATAGGGGAAGTTGAAATAAAAAAACTTAAAAGGTCATATAGATTTCCTAACTGCAAACTCATTCCATCTAGAGGCCTGGCAGGTGGTCTTATCCTCCTATGGAAGGATGGTTTCCTTTTTAATATTGTGAATGCAGAATCATGGATAATAAACTGTTTGGTGCGTGAAGATCCTTCAAAGCTAGAGTGGTTATTGATCTGCTTATATGGATCTTCTTATCACAAAAATAAGGAAAGACAATGAAATTACATTAAGGATTTCCGGCAGACTATTAATTAATCTTGGGTGGTTATTGGATATCTAAATTTGGTCTTCAAGAATGAGGATAGATTATTTGTTTATGCTATTATCTCCTCGCCTTCCAATACTTCTAATACTTCAAACTCTATGGTTTATTCTTCAAGGGTTTTTTCTCATGTTAATCTTATCTATGAAGCTAGATTGAAAGACTTAGGTTATACAGGTAGATCTTTCACTTGGTCAAGTAATATACATGACACAGGTAATAGAAGATCAAGGCTAGATAGAGCAATAGTAAATAATGATTGGATCATAAATTTTTCTGATTCTAAACTTCTTCACTTGCCACAACTGGGCTCGGATCATTTCCCAATTATGCTAGATACTCCTTCTACTCACTTTGATAAAAAGAGGAACGTTGGAAGTATTTCCTGTTTTATGAAAGGGATGACTCTCTTAAGAATGAAATTGCTACGGCATGGAAACATGAAGTTAATGAGTCTCATGCTTTTAGGTTATCAAGAAGACTCATTTATACGAGAAAGTATGTTTCCAAATGGAACATAGACAAATTTAGAAATGTTCACAGTAATATTAATCTTCTTCATCAAGAGTTAGAAGTCTTGCAACAACGTACCCAGAGCCATTATACACATAATCAAATTATTCAGTTGGAAAACCAAATCGAGCACTGGCATCAAGTTCAACATGAATTTGGGGTCAAAAGGATAGAGACGAGTTTTATCTTGAGATGGACAGAAACACAAAATATCACCATGCTAATGCCAATAGAAGGAGAATCAAAAATAATATTGTTGGTTTGAAGTATAGTAATGGGAATTGGTGCTCTACCCGAGACAGTCTAGGAGCTTTACTCACTCAGCATTATAGTTCTTTACATACTACCTCCTCATCAGCTAAAAATGAAGATATTTTAGATTGCATCCCTGCTGTCATTACTGCTTCAGATAATATGGATTTGATGAGACCTCCTGATGTTGCTGAAATCCGCAAGGCGTTGAAAGATATGAAACCATGGAAGGCCCCAGGACCAGATGGTTTCCCTCCTGGTTTCTTTCAACACTATTGGGATATTGTTAGTACAGATGTAGTGGATATGGTGAAACAATTATTTCAATCAGGTTTTATACTTAAAATCTTGAATGCTACTAATGTGTCATTAATCCTTAAAACAAAAAAAAAAACAATTTCTTTCTGATTTGAGACCTATTGCTCTTTGCAATACCTCATACAAGATCATCTAAAAAATTCTGTCTACTAGACTGAAGAAAGTTATGGGAAAAATCATCTCTCCACTTCAAGCTGCCTACGTCCCTGAGAGACAAATTTTAGATAATATCCATCTAGCACAATAAATTGTTCATACTATGAAGAATAAAAAAAAAAGTCTCCAAGCATTTAGCTTTAAAACTCTATATGTCCAAGGCCTTTGATAGATTGGAATGGTCATTCCTCAGAGATGTCATGTTGAAGATGGGTTTTTGTCAAGAATGGTGTGATCTCATTATGCAATGTGTTAGTCCCACACAAATTTCTATTCTCTTGAATGGGTTCCATGTAATTCTTATAAACCAACCAGAGGGGTGATACAAGGTGATCCCTTGTCACCTTATCTATTTATTACTGTGATGGAGGCTTTCTCTCGCCAACTTCTTCGAGCAGAACAAAACAAACAAATTGCTGGTATTAAGATAGCTCCAGGTGCTCCATCTGTTTCTCATATTCTTTTTCGCGGATGATTGTTTGTTGTTTATCAATGCAGACCTTCACAATGTGAACAATCTACTCAAAATTACTGAAGATTTTGGAGTTGCATCAGGTCAGATGGTGAACTCTAATAAATCGAGTGTTTATTATAGTGTCGATGTACCACAAAGATTCTGCAGGATAATTACTCGAAGGTTAAGAGTCCCAGTTATGAATTCTAATGAAAGATATTTAGGCATTCCCCTTATTATTGGTAAAAACGAGGTGCAATGTTTTACTGGTCTGGTGGATAGAGTAAAGAATCGTCTGACGAGCTGGAATGGTGAAACAATGTCTAAATGCAGTAAGTCTTTGATGATAAAAAATGTCACCAATACTATCCCAGCGTACTCTATGAGTGTGCTACAAATACCAGTGGACATTATTAAGAAGATCGAATCCCTACAACGTAATTTTTGGTGGGGTTTCAAGGACCATAAAGGTACACGTATTATTTCCTGGAAAACATTAGGTCTTCATAAAAATCTGGGTGGGCAAGGTTTTAGAGACCTAAAAATCCTTAATCAAACACTTTTGGTTAGAGCTTCTTGGAGGATATGCAAAAATCCTGATGAGCAGTGGGTTAAGGAAATTCAGTCTAAGTATTTCTCAGGCACTTCATTACTTCATGCAGTGATAAGATCAGACTGTTCCTGGGTATGGAAGGGAATATAAAAGCAACTTTCTTTTGTAAAACAACATAGCAGATGAAGACTAGGGAGAGGGAATCAAATTAAAATTTGGATCGATGTTTGGATTTCTGGTACGGATACACCACCAAGTCCAATACAGGGTGTGGAAGACAATGAGCAGTATATATGGGTTCAAGATATTTTCCTTCAAGGTAGCAGGCGATGGAACATGGATTTACTTCATTACATGTTCGACACTTCTACATTGGAATTGATTCTAAATGTTAGAGCATTGCTCGGTCGAACTCGCATGCGTTGCTATCTCAAGCATGTTTGTCAATGTTAGTGATCAAAACTATAAGTCTTGATTTCTAGTCTACTATAGCTAAGTCTTGGACTAGAATATATAGTGTAGTTGAGATCAAGGACTTCATAGCGATTCATCATACAAGAAGAAGAACTAATCAAGGAACCGATGGAACTTCTCGACAAAAAGGTATGTGAAGACTTGAACTTATTTGTCACTCAAAAGTCTATCTACTCTATATACTACTTCTTGAGACAAAAATTCGTATGCTATATATAGACTTAGATTATACACATTTGGTATTTCGAGTCGAGTATACCTCGCCTATCTATATCTCGAAATATGTGTTGATAAGCGTTTCGCTTTGACCATGTTTATCTTTACCTAGTGACAAAAGTCATGATATGTCACAATCACTTTGAAAATTGCTTTGACGAGAAATGGTGTAACAACTATGTAACGTCCTCTAAGAATGTTTCAATGGTTGGAATGAGAGTTTAGATTACATAACCAATGATGGACACTGATAGACACATTTTTGTGTCTGAGTTGTCCTCAGTGTTTCTATTGCTAGTGTTTGATTTTGTACTTATTATGGTGTTTTTATGTTTGTGTAGGTGTTTTTGGAGAAATACACTTGTGCGGAAAAAGTTGCTCAAAAAGTGTTATTTGGAACCCTGGAGGACATTTGCTATACAGACCCCAGATTTGGCTAAGGGACACCCAAGGTTATGCGTAGCCCAAATTCATCCTCAGCACCCATTTGCTATTCGCACCCCAGAAAAGGATAGGGGCACTTCATCTTCAATATTTCAAAAAAAATATTTTTGCGGGAAAACATTTCCATTCACAGGCAGATTTTTCGATTGGATTTTGGAGGAGTTTTTGTGCGATTCAGTCGCTGAAACTTCATGGGTAGTTGTGATATATCCTAACAGAGCTGGTATGGGTGTTTGTTTCTATCAAATTTGGCTAGATAACCCAAGATATGAAATCAGAGCATCACGGGTTGGTTTTCCATTCCGAGTCCTGTTTGAATGACCAAGAGATTTTCGCGTGGATGCTGCATGTGGGAACACTTTTGGACAATGACTGGATGCGTTGAGAGTAATTTGGCGTGGGGAAACAGGGTGAGAAGCTAAATCAGGGAAGAAAATATTCCCAGAATATTTTTTTATCAAGGCCGAGTTAAGAGAGAATTATCTTGAGTTATAGCGAGATTTCTTGGTGCTACTGGATATATAAAAGGTTATGGTGTTGCAGAGATGGGGGACGGAGAGTTTGGGGTCGAAAGGAGATCTCAGGAGGCGTGAATCAAGAGTTTTCAGAACTCTGTTTCTGCTGCTGCACTAAGAACATGAAGAACAAAAGACCACCAGAGGCAGTCGTTTATCAACATTGACAACGACAGCCACACGAGGGTCGCAGAGATACAACAACATCAGTTCTTATTTATCGTTCTTTGTAACAGTGTTTTGCAACAATTATAAACGTTGCAAACACCCGATATTCATCATTTTCTCTATTTCATCATTTGTACACCTACTTTGAGCAATAAAGTCAACCTTTGAGCGTGTTTCCAACATCATGATGAGCTAAACCCAATCCTTGGGGCTATGGAGGAACCCGTTGTTTCGGTAAAACTGATATATTTCTATTAATTAATTACAACAACTCTATTATGATTTTTGCATTGAACTAAAAATTGTTTATATGATTTTGATTAGTTAGGTGTATTTTCTCTTGATAGAATATGCTTGCTTTAGGGTTTTGATATTCTATGCTTGGATTAACATCTATTCTTTTGGAAATCTACATGTCTAGGCAACACTATTAAAATCAATTTGAATGTTGAGTTGCATAATTATTGTTTTATTAAATCACTAATATCAACCAATGGTGGAATCCTAGCCCCATTCTTTCCATAATTTTCACAACATCTTTTTAATTTAGTTCGTTATTTTTATTTATTAAAAAATATTTCTAAAACTCCGCTTTCACAAGTCTTGAACGAATCATATTACTACAACAACTTTGAAAACACATCAATTTTTGGCGCCGCCGACGCGGACTTGTCTTTAGGCTAGAGTTTTTAGATTTTTTTTTAGGTTTTTATTTTATTTGTTCTTCTTTACGCTTTTGGGTTTTTGTCTTTTTCTTACAGAATTCGGAATTTGGAGCGAAAGAAAATTTTGCCAAAGCTTTTGGTGAATACTTAAAGACTTCGAGTGAAAGTCAGAGCGAAAGGAGCAAAAGAAGAAGAATTTTTTTATTTTATAAAAAAAAAAGAGAGACATTTTTATTTTTGTAGATTTTTATTTTTTTAGACTTTTTTTTTTCTTTTGCACTTTATATTTTTGGACGTTGGACTTTAAATTTTGGGACATTATTTTTAAACCCTACGGAAGGGTAGTTTAAATATAAACTGTTTGCAGAGAAGGAAGGTGATTACGATATCACCTCGGCCCCTCGGGTTCGTACATGACATATGAGTCGTGGCCCGAGTCAACTACAAAGGTTCATCCCCCGTCTGGTACGGGAGGTAAGTTTGTCGAAACACTCGCGAATCCCCTGTCAGCGAGTTACTGTCTTCCTTCGTATGCATATATGTTGAGGACTTGAAAACGACTGCTTTAATTTCCTAGTAAAGGGCAAGGAATGGCCATACAAGATAAGGGTTCGGATTTCATCACCGTTCTCTTCTTTCCCGCCTTAGGAAAACGACACCAAACGCGAACCTAAGCCTAAAATTTTGACTAGAACGAGACCGATAGGATAACGAGCTTAACAGGAAAGTCATTCGAAAAATATTGGTTACTCTTTTAAGCATACTTCGAAGTTCTTGACGATTTCTGTAAGTTGAATGCGTGATTGCGCCGCCTTGTAATACCGGTGAGGCCTTGGGTATCAAAGCTCCACCGAGCTTCCCTCGCCTCTATTCAACTTACTTTAACTCGGATTGATTCCAGAGGGGTTTGCTTAAATTGTAACGAATTCCCGTTCGAAGGATTAGAAGCTGGTCTAGAAACAATTTAATTGGAGCCATCATGCTTTTTGTTAGCTAGAAATCAGTAGGTTTGCTGTGGTGGAGTCAGCCTTGATTGTGTTTGCATAGAACATCCTTTCCTTTTTAGGACTTTTCTTTTTGATTTTGTTTTTCTAGTGTATGCCCGAAGTTTTTAAACGGGCTTGGAAAAGAAACACTCTAGGTCATTTGATTAGTGAAAAACCTAGTAGTTCTTCTTGTGAAGGCGGGGAGCTCGAAGACTCTTCTTTTGAGAGCCCCGTTTTTGGAAACTTCAATTTTGAGAATCTGTCTCTTCGTGAGGAAAGTACCCCTAGTACTCCTAGTCCTTTGGTAGTGCCAGAAATGACAACTTTGAAAGCTTTGCTAAACCCAACTAGGACCTCTCGTCCGTCTTGTATCAAGTTAGCTGATACCGAGGAAAATTATGAATTGAAACCTGGGACTTTACAGATGCTCCCAATGTTTTATGGAAGGAGAAATGCTCCCAGTTTTTATGGAAGAGAATGAGAACCCCTAGTACTCTGAAAATTAAAAACCTAAGTGATGATGCGTTGAAACTTAGGTTATTCCCCTTTTCCTTAAAAGATAAAGCCAAATCTTGGCTGTACAGTTTGGACCTGAGTCAATTGAAACCTATGACCAACTTACTTCTGCCTTTATACATAAGTTTTTCCCAAGGCATAAAACATCGTCTATTAGGACACAAATATGTACTTTTGCCCAACAAGAGGGAGAATCTTTATATAGGTACTTAGAAAGGTTCAATGACTTGATATCTCAATGTCCTCATCATGGTTTGGAGAAGGTTAGGTTAGTTCAGATCCTCTACGAGGGTTTAGATTATTCAACAACAACCATGGTTGAGTCCTTATGCACAGGTGGGTTTGAGAATAAAACTGTTGATGAAGCGATGACATTTTTGAATGAAATCGCCGATAAGACCCAACAATGGGAAAATAGTAGGGAACCCCAGAAAACAATTCTTCTAAGTAGAGGAAATGTTAATAGGGTAGAAGGATCTTATGAGTCAGATGCCAAAATAGCAGCTATAGCCAAAAGGTTAGAAGCCTTAGAATTAGGTCATTCTAGTGGTAGTAGTGGAAGAAATGAGCCTTTTTGGGAAGGCCATGCTGTTGAAGAGCAAGCCAATGCTCTTTATAACAACACTAGGTTTGATAACCGACAGAAGTTTGACCCATATTCAGAAACCTATAACCCTGGCTGGAGAAACCATCCAAACCTTTCTTGGTCCAAGGGCCAGAATCAAGGTCAGTCTAGTAATGCTCAGGTTCCCCCGGTTTTGGCTATACTAAGAATCCTTCAGCTCCGGCACAGTTTCAGATCCCTTCAGATAAGAAAATCATGAGTTTAGAAGAGTCTCTTGCCTTGTTAACTCGGAACACTTTAGAATTTCAGCAATCGGTTGCACAAGGATTAGATGAAAATAAAAAGATGGTACAAGCTAACTCTCAGGCTATTTCCGAGTTGAAAACCCAGGTTAGTCAGATAAATGAGACATTGAGAGAAAAAGGAAAGTTTCCTAGTCAACACACAACCCAACCCTAGGGGAGTCCATCAAATATCTTTAGCTGGTGAGAAATCATCAAACCATGTGAACTCGATAACAACCCTTAGGAGTGGTAAAACGGTAGACAATAAGGTAGCCATGCCTAGTGGACATACTGTAGTTCCACCTTCTACTTCCCAAGAGGAGCCCGTAGACGAGGAAACTGAAACAGTCTCTAAGGATTCCCAAGAAATTCCTGATAGGTCTACCTTTGTGCCTAGAGCCCCATATCCACATTTGTTAGCCCCAACAAAGAAGGAGTCGACTTTCAACGAGATAATGGAAACATTTAAGCAGGTGAACATCAACATTCCGCTATTAGAAGCAATTAGGCAGATGCCTGCTTATGCCAAGTTCCTTAAAGATCTTTGTACACGAAAGCGTAAGCTTAATTCCATAAGAAAGCTTTTTTAGCTGGTCAGGTAAGTTCCATTCTTCTGAACCAAACACCCCTAAGTATAAGGATCCTGGATGCCCCACCATATCTTGTGCGATTAATCACATGGTCGATAAAGCTTTACTTGACTTATGAGCTAGTGTTAACTTACTCCCGTATCATGTATACACCCAGCTAGGTCTTGGTAAGTTGAAACCGACTAAAATGACACTACAATTAGCTGATAGGTCTGTCAAAGTCCCTCGTGGTGTCATAGAGGATGTTCTAATTGAGGTTGATAAGTTTATTTATCATGTGGATTTCGTTGTTCTAGACACCCAGCCTATTCAGGACCCAAGTCGTCAAATCCTAGTGATTTTAGGTCGCCCATTTTTAGCCACAGCTAATGCTGTCATCAATTGTAGGATTGGGCTTATGAACATATCCTTTGGTAATATGACCACTGAACTAAATGTCTTTAATGTTACTAGACAACCTTCTGAGAACGATGATTTAGAAGAAGTGAATATGATTAACACTTTAGTTCAGGATTTGGTTCAGGATAATTGGCTTGACACTTTACTGGTAGATTCTTTAGATGATTTTGAGGAAACCATTCTCTTATATCAGATATGTGATCAATCTTTAGAAGAAGCTCTTGAGTATTTTAAAGATTCTATGGACCCAGAAATTCAGGCAGTAGTTTTAGGTTTTTCTGAGAATAATAATGACCCTAATTTTGGCGGTAGAGAACTAGAAGAATCTCTTGAGTATTTTAAGGACTCTGAAGATCCGAAAAATTCAAGAAATAGTTAGAGGTTTGTCTGTGAACCCTAAGTTTGGGGGTAGTGATGGTTCTTGTGATTGTATCATATCCCTAATTAGAGTCCCTAACTTGGGACTCGAGCCTTGTACATCTGAGATATTACTTGAGTCTTTTCAGACTCCGCAACCCGATCCTCCTGATACTGGTAACTCAGGTATTAGAGACCCGTTGGACGAATCTATTTATCGAGACACACATATGAAGTTCAATTACGCGTCGTAGATAAACCCAGTTGTCTTGACAGAAACCTTAGATGAGGACGTGCTCCTTCTTTTCATTTTTCTGAATCAGTGTAGTTGTCTCATACTGGTGTCAGCTCTATTTGGTCTTATGGACCCACAATTGTTTCGACTATTGATATATGACTTTGGAAGGTGACAATCCTTTTTGAGGTATTTGATGTCTAGCTAAAGACTTTAAATTTAGCATTTCCTGGGAGGTACTCATGCAACACGGTAATATCTTTCCTTAACTCTTTTGCTTCAAGTGGTAACAATTTCTTCTTGTTCATGCTTTTAGTTTTATCTTTAGAACATTGAGGACAATGTTAGATTTAAGTTTGGGGGAATGGGAAGAAACTTTTTGTTAGCTTTTAGTTGCAATAAATAAACTCCAGAGCCTAGAAATTTATTCTTATTAAGGTTGGCACTAACCAATCTAAGTGGATGGGAATATCTTGGTTGTAGGAGTTGAGGAACCAATTTGATTAGATGGAAACATCTATAGAGTCTATTCATAAAAGCACAGAGCTCAGGTGTTAGAATTAAAAAAAAATGGTAGTTTCGCCATATCTCGTTGAATCCTAATCCTTCTGTTTTTATTTTTTAAGTGATTTGGTGGGGAACACGATTCAAGTTGTTACCTTTACTAGGGTGAAATAGAGTGATTGAGACAAAAAAAAAATGAGACCAGACCATTAGACCAACCGGAATAAATTCAATAAAGTCGACCACTGGTGCCCTTGTATATGCCAGTTGTGTTGATCTAGAGTTAGGTTTATCGACCAATGGTCCCCTTGTATATGCCAGTTGTGTTGATATTAGTCAGACCGGTATCTCAGTCCATTAGGATAGGTTCACCTTGGCAGAGGCCTTCAGACAGATATGGGAAACACCGTTCACTTTTAACCATCTCTTTATCCATCTTCTTAACCTTTCCATGTGATTAGTTGACTACGGTTATGATGTACAGAAACTATCTGAGTAGGGCTCTATCACTTATATATGAATTTTAGTATGCTGAGTGCAAACTCGTGTACAACAATTGGAATATTGCATCAGGGTACTTCCTCCTGTAGTCAATGAGAGTATTCCAACCAAGGAGATTCTTTAGTGCTTTCCAAGGTTCTGTGTAGATAGCTAGGGTCTGGAGTAAAGGTTTTGTGGGTACACCTCTGGTAAACCCTCCGGAGACAACACTCAGCCACTAGGGCCACCTAGTGGTTTAATGGCTTGCTGCACGTGCTAAGTGTAGTCATTTTTATTTTCTATATTAGATTTGCTCGAGGACTAGCAAATAATAAGTTTGGGGGTATTTGATAGACATATTTTTATGTCTGAATTGTCCTCAGTGTCTCTATTGCTAGTGCTTGATTTTGTACTTATTATGGTGTTTTTATGCTTGTGTAGGTGTTTTTGGAGAAATACACTTGTGCGAAAAAGTTGCTCAAAAAGTGCTATTTGGACCCCTGGAGGACATTTGCTATACAGACCCCAGATTTGGCTAAGGGACACCCAAGGTTATGCGTAACCCAAATTCATCCTCAGCACCCAAATTTGTCCTCAGCACCCATCTGCTATTCGCACCCCAGAAAAGGATAGTGGCACTTCATCTTCAACATTTCAAAAAAAATATTTTTGCGGGAAAACATTTCCATTCACAAGCAAATTTTTCGATCGGATTTTGGAGGAGTTTTTGTGCGATTCAATCACTGAAACTTCATGGGTAGTTGTGATATATCCTAACAGAGCTGGTATGGGTGTTTGTTTCGATCAAATTTGGCTAGATAACCCAAGATATGAAATCAGAGCATCACGGGTTGGTTTTCTATTCTGAGTCCTGTTTGAGTGACCAAGAGATTTTCGCGTGGCTGCTGCATGTTGGAACACTTCTGGACAATGACTGGATGCGTTGAGAGTAATTTGGCGTGGGGAAACAGCGTGAGAAGCTAAATCAGGGAAGAAAATATTCCCAAAATATTTTTTATCAAGGCCGAGTTAAGAGAGAATTATCTTGAGTTATAGCGAGATTTCTTAGTGCTACTGGATATATAAAGGGTTATGGTGTTGCAGAGATGGGGGACGGAGAGTTTGGGGTCGAGAGGATAGCTCAGGAGGCGTGAATCAAGAGTTTTCAGAACCCTATTTCTGCTGTTGCACCAAGAACACGAAGAACAAAAGACCACCAGAGGCAGTCATTTATCAACACTGACAACGACAGCCACACGAGGGTCATAGAGATACAACAACAACAGTTCTTATTTATCGTTCTTTGTAACAGTGTTTTGCAACAATTATAAACGTTGCAAACACCCGATTTTCATCATTTTCTCCATTTCATCATTTGTACACCTACTTTGAGCAATGAAATCAACCTTTGAGCGTGTTTCCAACATCATGATGAGCTAAACCCAATCCTTGGGGATATGGAGGAAGCCGTTGTTTCGGTAAAAGTGATATATTTATATTAATTAATTACAACAAATCTATTATGATTTTTGCATTGAACTAAAAATTGTTTATATGATTTTGATTAGTTAGGTGTATTTTCTCTTGATAGAATATGCTTTCTTTAGGGTTTTGATATTCTATGCTTGGATTAACATCTATTCTTTTGGAAATCTACATGTCTAGGCAACACTATTAGAATCAATTTGAATGTTGAGTTGCATAATTATTTTTTTATTAAATTGCTAATATCAACCAATGGTGGAATCCTAGCCCCATTCTCTCCATAATTTTCACATCTTTTTAATTTAGTTCGTTATTTTTATTTATTAAAAAAAAATCTAAAAATCCGCTTTCACAAGTCTTGAACGAATCATATTATTACAACAACTTTGAAAACACATCAGACATTAGTATTGTTGTGGAAAAACATATGTGCATAAGTCCTATCCCTTGAACCAAAGTTTGTGAACTTTGTTGATCAAGAGAAACCGGAAGAATGGCTTGTTGCCAAGTCCGCGAACTCAGTCCGCGAACTGCCGAACTTCTCATCCCGAGAAATTCCGCTGGAGTTGACAAACTTGTTGCGTGAGTACCAGTACGCAAACCGGCGGAAAGTCTTTGCCGAGATTTTCTGCTGGAGTTTGTAAACTCTGCCTGGTTGCTTAAGTCCGCGAACCTAGTGTGCAAACTTAAGAAGGTTATATATCTGAAGATGATTTCTGAACTTAAACTTATAAAGACTAAGGAATGTAATTTTCAAACCATGGCTATAAAGTTCATGAACCGATTCGAGTGAATCAAATCATCTTTACTTCAATTGTGTCTTGTGTAGTACATAAGATTTCCTTGCAATTGAACAACTCTCTAACTAGTTCAATTGAGTCATTTGAACTAGTTTTGGTGAAGAAGAATATGGTTGGTATGAAATGCTCATATGGATAACCTTTTGGTTAACTATTGTTGAACCAACAAATGTACACGTTTGAGTACGGTTAACAAACCTAGAAGCGTGCATTTCATTTGTGTATAACAAGCTAAGTTTTCGATCTAACGGTTGAGAAATATTAACTCGAATCTAAATCAGGTTTTCATTTAACGCTGGATATTGTTTGCTTTGTGACCAAGGCGAAACCCTGATTTGAAAGACTATATAAAGGAGACATCTAGTATTGTGCAAAACTAATCCCCACACTTCATGTGTGATACTAGTTTGCATGCTAGAGTCGTTTCTCCTTTAACCTTTGGTTTTCTTCTTCTAAAACCAGGTTACGAATTAAAGACTTCATTGGGATTGTGAAGCCACACCGATACTACTTTTATCGTAGTTGTGTGATCTGATCTTGCATCTTCTATCGTACGAGTAAAATCAGATTGATTGGCTTGAGATTGATATCTCCGATAGGCAAGATATAAAAAGTAATCACAAACATCTTCGTCTCATTGTTTGTGATTCCACAACATCTTGTTTCGCTACCATACGATTAAGATTGTTGTGAGGTGATTGATAACTCTAGGCTGTTTTTCGGGAATATAAGACCGGATTATCAATTGGTTCCTGTTCACCTTGATTATTATCAAAAGACGGAACAAAACCTTAGGGTTTATCTGTGGGAGACAGATTGATCCTTTGATAGACTTGTCTACGTGAGACAGATTTGTTTATTGTCAAAGCCTGCGATTTTGGGTCTGGGTGAGATCAGCTAAGGGAATCAAGTGCGCAATATCCTGCTGGGATCAGAGGCGTAGGGAGTACAACTGTACCTTGGATCAGTGGAGACTGATTGGGGTTCAACTACAGTCCAGTCCGAAGTTAGATTGGAGTAGGCTAGTGTCTGTAGCGGCTTAATACAGTGTGTGTTCAATATGGACTAGTTCCCGAGGTTTTTTTGCATTTGCGATTTCCTCGTTAACAAAATTTCTGGTGTCTGTGTTATTTCAATTTCCGCATTATTTTGTTTTATCGTTATAATTGAAATAATACATGTTGTGCGTTTAGATCATCAATTAGAATAATCCAACCTTTGGTTTTTGATTGTCATTGATTGATCCTTGGATATTAGTCTTTTGTACCATCCAAGTTATTCCTTGTGTTTGATTAAAGACTCGTTGATTTATATTAGCTTGAGTAAATCAAAACAAGAGAGAGATATTAACTCCTTGAGATACTTTTACCTAGATTGAGTCTGACTGTCTAGTTGAGTCTCTAGAAAGTATTTTGGAGTTAGTCCATACAGATTGTTACGCGAAATATTGGGTGGTGTTGTTAGACCCCCTCCTTTTCACTACATATGAGAATTCTCATAATGGCAGAAGACAAGCTTATATGGAATCTAACAAAAAAATGGAATTTTCACGTTAAAATCCACATATAACAAGCTGCATGGGGATAGTCTGGGAGCTATACAAGTGTCGATAAATATCCAAACACTTTTGGTGGAAATGCATGTTTGATTCGCTGCCAACAAAAGTCAGGCTCTCAAGGAATTGTGGTTATATAAATCGACGATGTCCGTTCTGTAATCAGCCAGATGAATCTTCTATGCATGTTCTTTTCTACTGCCAATTCTCCATAGCTGTTTGGATGCAAGTTCCTGGAGGTGGAAATATCTTAATAGGGGGAGCACTGATATTGCTACTTTATTTGAAAGCTGGTTGACCCTGAAAAAACATCAGCCTGATCACTTTGGTTGGTTAAACACTGCAATGATTGTATCTTGGACTATATGGAATGAGAGATGTGAAGTATTCTTCCAGAACAAGAAAGCTGGTCCCATTGCTACTGCTAGGAAAGCAATGAGCTTTGCTAGTTATATTGAGAAGCTTTATTCAAATTCTCTGGCTAGCAATAAAAATGGCAGTATTAGAATAAATAAACCCACATGGAAACCTCCTGCATATCCGTACTTTTCTATTAATTGTGATGCTTCTTTTGATATAAACACGAGACTAACTTGTATTGCTCTTATTTTGCGTGATTATGCAGGTAAGTGGTGGGGGTGCAAATCCAAATGTTATGCAGGAATAAAGAACTCTGAACAGGCAGAATGCCTGGCATTCTTTTATGCAGTCAGCTGGGGTTTAGATTTACAACATACACACATCGTCCTTGAAACTAATTTACAAGGGATTGAAGGATACATCAATAAATCTGCGCCAGTCATAGCTTGGGAGAATGAAGTCATTCTGTTAGACGCCATTGATAAGCTTAATCATTGGGAGTGTAATTTTGTTTCTAGAGTCTGTAATAAACTTGCTGACAAACTAGCAAAGTTTAGAAGGAAATTTGGTATCACTAGAATGTGGCTAGATAGACCACCTAGTGTTATTGAGAGTCATCTTTTGTTAGACATTAAAAGTGTTTCAAGTTAATAAAAATTCTCTTTGGAAAAAAAATAAAAATAAAGAAAGAAAAAGGTTTTCTAATTCTAGTCCACTGAGTCAATGGTCATCTTTTGTTAATATAACTTACTTTTTATATATGTAATATTTCAGAAGATATTTTCTTAATATTTAATCTCACTATGTAGCATAAGCAGATAACAAGATAAATTTTCTCCTACGGAACTATGTAATAACTTTCCAAAGCTTGTATCCGCTACCTCAGTGTGATCAACACTTCTGTGATAGGTAGTGCTTGAGTAAATACCCATGTATATTATTAGGCATGAAGGCTTTAGCAACAAGTAAATGAGACACTTCATTGGCTTCTCGAGTAGAGTTTACATTAATTTTTTCGTCTAGACAACAAAATCTAGTAAGCAGTAGCTAATATATATATATATATATATATATATATATATATATATATATATATATGCCATATAACGACTCTACATAACTAAAATCAAGCTGAGAGAAGTGTAAGATTCTAAAAACCAAACCACCATATTTTTCTGGATTTGGAAATAACAAAACAAATGAAGATAATCGTCTCCATATGGTCAATAAGCTTTTAGTTCATGAAGATACATAAACAATATAACTTTTTCACTTTGGTAGTCCATCTAAAGCAATGAAACATTAAAAACATTTCAACGAGTGAAAGAACATGAGTTGCAACAAAGAATGTATAACATTTCAATTCTAAAAAAGTTACCTGCCTTACTTTTGAAAAAATAACTCAAGTGAGAACATATTTTCATATAAAATATTTGTGATACATGTGGTAACAACACATGTGTTATAACTGTCATTACAAATTAATCTTTTGGCAGTTGTTTTTTCTATAAGATTACAGAAGGTGTGTCTGTAGCAGGTTGATACGAAAATATTATGGTGTACTTGGTACCCCGTAATTTCATTATCAGTACCACCACATAGAGAGGAGAATATTGTAGACCAGTTTTTTTTCTTCTTTCTCCGTCTTTGTTTTTATGAGATACAAGTTTTTTTTCGTCGGTGATGCTATCATTACTTGAAGATTATAACTGCACAACCTGTGATTATGTGTTGTAACATATGTTTATCATGCTTTAACTTTTTTATGTTCATATGGAAGGTTGGTGAAAGATACATCGGATCCATTCTAACAAGCAAGTGATACAACAGATCGGCGTACATTGTGAAGTTAATTATAAGTGTTAGTGTAAGTTCATGAATCACTGACTTGATATTGAAACATTCAGATTTTGCTTTGTATTTTCATGTTATTAATAAATCTTTTGTTTATTCCCTTTTGTTCCTCTAGATTTAGAGAGAAAATGATGACAAAGAGAAAGATGATTTGAGGTGCACTTTTATTTTTATCTTCATCGGATTTGGATCGATCTCCGAGGGATCTATATATTGATGTAGAGGTGTTTGCGGGTAAAAAAGACCTGCGGTGGTTTCCGGTAAAGTGGTGGAGAAGGCAAGTGCTCTCTGAAGCAGGTGCTCGAAATTGCAAATCGCCTGAACCTTTAAACTAATGCACATGAGTACTTTTAGTTCGAGAGACTAATCTATAGAACCCTGGCCTAAACCAAGATAATGGTCATTTCAGGTTCAATTCGGTCACAAGAGGAGAAGAAGGGTCGGTCTGTAGGGAGGGAAGCTGAGATTGTATGGAGCTCAATGGAGATTGATTTGTTGGTGATGCGATGTGTTGAACTATTGTGAAGATGATTCTCTATGTAGACGAGAGAAATCTTTTGCAAGTGTTTGATAATTTTGACGGCCGTAGGTTTTCTTACGTTGAGTCTCGTTAATTTTATCAAAACATAGGTTCAGAAACCTATTTATAGCAGCACATCGATCTCCTATAAGTGGTGACAGTTGAAGGCAGTGGAAGAATATGGAAGTGGGAGATCGTGCAGGAACCACTTCCACGTCGCATGGAAGACTTGGTTAATCGACTATCCACTTTTCATTTCCTCCGTTAACTGACATACGAAGTTCAAGATTGTGATGGAATGTTGAAAAAACAACATGCTCTAACATGCTCTACAGACGTTGAATTAGGTCATGACATGTCATTATGCTAGTTGAAGCAGTAATCATAGTCAAATGACCAGGTGATGGTTTAATGAGATTGTAGGATCGATCATAAACTAATATTTTATGCACTGAGCATTTATGAGAATAATCATTCCTGAATGATCATAAGTCTTTCTCGATCCAGGTGTCATGATTCAGTCGAATGACGATGAGAGATTATAATAATGTTCGACTGACGAACCAAATGTTGGTTGATCAGTAAGAAGAGCAATTAAATGTTGATAGTTAAATCAATATTGCCAGAAGTGGAGGTTCTGAATATTGTTGATTGCGACCCACTGCTAGCTGAAGCAATTAGGGTATTGCCAGATGGAGCATTGATGATTAGAGCAAGTTTTTCCAGTCAGAATAAATATTGCTAAATCTATAAGTAATTGGTAACAAGACCAAATAAAATATTAATTAAAATACCGAATATCATTTATTTAATTAGTTAAAATATTGATTTGTGGATCAATATTAAAATATTGGCATTTGAATCTATTCAAAATTATGCTAGATAAAGCATTCGGTTCAAAATCCTAATTATGATCAATGGGTGATTAACTTGAAATCAACCGATTGGCGTGAGAGGGACTACATATATGGGTGATGGACCGACCATTTAATACCCAGATGCTAGACTGAGCATTTACCGAACTCCTCTGCAGAGAAGTTGGTGAAAGGATGATTAGTTGATATTTAATCATTGTTAAAATTATGCTTGACTGAGCAATGGGTAGTAAAACCTAATTATGGAAAGAGGAGGGACCCACCAAGGGGTGTAGAACCGGCCCTTGGTGGTCGTGGGACCATCTTATGGTGTGTGGACGACCATTCCCAGTTGCAGGAAGGAGTTTGAACCAAATATGGACTCTGGATGATTAATTAGGTCAAGAATCATCAAAACAGGTGGAACCAGCTTCTGCAAGTCCAAGAGACGACCATGACCGGTCATGGTGGCACGCATGTGTTGCAATGCTGTCCTAGGACCAATTCTGAGAATTTTGGTATTTTCTGATGGTCCATCGAGCATTATTTCATCATTTTATGAAGAATTTGAGTTTGACTAAAACTCTTAATACTGGTGGAAGGACCACTATTAAAAATATTAAAAAGATATTATTTTAATATTTCTCATGGTGGTAGAAGGACAAGTCAGGATAGCCGCGGGACCACTTGCTTTGCTAACCACATGGTTCATGGAGAAGTATGGAACTTTCAAGAGTTTTGATAGAAAAATGAAGTCCTTGAAAGAGGAAACCCTAACAATAATATAAAAAATAATAATGAAAAGAAGTGGGACCAGCCAAAATTGGCGCACGGCTAGCCGGCCGGCCGTGAGGGGCCCATCCCACGGTTTCCCTATTATTATTATTTTATTAATATTTTCTCTCTTCCTTTTCCTTCTTTAATCAAACTTCCAATCCCAGTTCTTCCATGTTTTTGGATGCTCCTTTGAGCATTATTATTAAAGGCACCCGCGCCTTTTGCTCGGGGCTCACTCGGGTTGCCCCGAATTCCCGAAAGGTGAATATTTATTACTATTCCATGGAATTAATCGGGAAAATCCAAGGATCGGAGTAAGTAAATATCAGACTTTATCTAGGATTTGCTGCGACTAGATTTAATAATTATCCAGGGATTCAACCGGTGAATCTGACGGCTGGATTTAATTAATTATCCATGGATTCAACCGGTAAATCTGACGACTGATTTAATTAATTTTTGGCTCTATACTAGCATGCAATATGTCTAGGAGCATTTAGATATGATGTGATCAACATCATATATTATTATAGGAACGTCAGACATCAGACATCTTTCAAATGCATTGCACATGTTGAAAGGTCATTGAATTGCTCATTATAAGATACATGAAATACCGAGAGCTCTTAAGCAAGAGGCTCTGACACTGCCATCATGTATGGAGGTCATGGTATTGCGATTCGTTTCTCTTGCGGAAAGCGAAGACATGACCTCTTATGCATTATGAAGTGACCAGAGATATATAATTTTCGATGCGATTTTACGAATATGACCTTCGTCTAAAATCCACCATCAACAAGAGGTAATTTTTATAATTTGTTAGCTAATTTTCGAAATATATCATTATTATAACTGTTAATAAAACCCATAGTTTTTCTTTTCTTGTTAAATCACCCAATTTTTTTAAGAAAGCAAATTGGGGGATACTCTTATAAATTGGAGGATACTCATAAAAGAAAAAGGAAAAAACATTATGAAGTAATTTAAGAACCCCTTATCCAAATAATTTTTATAATAACTGAATTACCCTTAAGTATTCCCCAAGGTATTAACAGTCGACAGTGGGAAGTGTTACCTGACGATGCCGACTAACACTGTCGGTATTGAATTCATCAACAAAATGGAATTAAGTTTTTAATTACTCTACTAGTATTTGGTTTTGACAAATTCTTTTTGGCATGCCGCTGCAATCTCAAAGCAAGTGTTAGCTTGTTTGATTGATTACAAAGCAACAGACGTTGGATTCCCGGTGCCTTTCATGCATCTTTCTCTCTTTACTTACATATGGATTAATGTTAAATTAAGTTGACGGAGGAAACTGAAAGGGGTTTAGACTATACATTATTTTTTCATAAACCTCATATAAAGGGGTTAAGTCGATCAAATTAATTTAACCAGAAGAGAGAGGAGTACTTCCGCAGAACATCTGAAATTAATTTTTGCTAACTCGATTTCTCTTCTCTTCGCTCCTATCTAGATTTTGCAGACTCCTAACTCTTAATCAACAAAACTAATGGGCATTCGGTGATTTGATGATTTTCTTTTTTTTGGTGAACAATTGGGGGTACCAAATTACAAATGCTCCCTTAGAGCAATTGCAGTGGTGCGATCAAAACCAAAGATCAAAGATAAAAAAAAAGATCAAATTTTAGGTTTAGTCCGTGTTGTCACGTGACGGTGGCGATTAAAATTTGGTCGCGCGTAATTTAAAGATCCGCCCCAAAAAGTTTCATCGGGCGTATCTCAAATGTCCGCCCAATCAATCACCAGACGGACTTTAAGTTTACGCCTGTCAACAGGCGTACTTTAAGTTTACGCCTCATTTTTTTTTTTTTTTTTTTAATTTGAATTTTCATCGGGCGTAATTTAAATCTCCGCCCGTTAACAAGCGTACTTTAAATTTACGCCCAGCAACAAGCGTACTTTAAATTTACGCCCGACTATATTAGGATTTGGTATTTGGTCGCGACCAAATATGGTCTGGAATTTGATCTTTGGCTGGGATTTGATCTTTACTCCGTCCCACTGCGTCACGATCTCATCCCAAATTTTTGGTTATACTCGCCCACTGTGGATGCTCTTAGCCAAAATCTAGCCCTATATAACCGTGAGTATCCCCAATTTTTGAGAGTATCCTCCAATTGTGCCATCTTTATTAATTCAAAAATTCAAGGGAAATACAAAATTCATACCTAACGAGGACCCGAGTTAAAAAATAGAAAACAAAATTAAACAACCTAAACATCTCAATTAACCAGATTTATATGTACTAATGTCAGGCATTTGAAATTGAAATACCATAAGCTTTACTTGAAATACCAATATCAGGTTATGAATTTGTTCCAAAGCCATGAAGATGTAGATCTTTTAAGTTTCAAGTACTGATTTCTTCGTTTTCTTCATCTTTTTACCATCTCCAATTCTATTATTTTTTGATTGTAATTGCTTCCACGCAACTTGTATATCCCATGCTTCTAGTTTCTTCTCCATTTTTGATTTTTTTTTCTGCTGGTTTTTTCCTAGTGCTTTTGGTGCCATATTGTTATATTGAAATATGCTTAAGCTAAAAATTTTATTGATCTGTATATAAAAATAACTGATAAGGGAGAACAAGTGGCTTAGAGGGGTAAAGATGATAAATTATAAACCTGATGTTATTATTTATTTTTGCTTAATCATGAAATTTTATTGCTAAAACTTTTCATTTACATCTTACAGAAGGCCAAGATATTTTCAAGACAGGAAAACCATTTTTTTTTGAGAGCCCATTATGCTAAGCCCAATACACAGCAGTTGCCAAGACATGCCAAGGCAACTAAGCAGCTAAAAAAGGACTTACAAGTTGTTTAAAATCGAAAATATAAATCATCCTCATTTTCCAGTTTACTTAGAAACTGAGGCTTTTCTTCAAAGTAATGCACTTCATCTCTGCTAAGTACAACACCTCTCTTGGCCAGTTTATCAGCAGAAAAGTTAATCTTTCTATGAGATGTGATTGCAGGAATAACTCTTATAATTTTAATCCATCTGTTCTGTATTATCCAAGGTACCTTGTCATTTAAGAATGCCATTATCACAGCTTTGGAATCCAAACTGAAACATACTTCCACCAGTCCTTTTGATACAATCCACTCACCTGCAATAATTAATTCTGTTACCTCTGCCAAGTAATTTGTGGCAATCCCCAGACCACCTGAAGCTGCACCCATATGATCATCATAATGGTTTCTGGCAATAAAACCAATTCCTGCCATTCCTGGATTACCTTTAAAAGCTCCATCACAACAAATTAGTGTTTGGTTCTGAGTGGGAAATGCAAAGAAACATTGTTTCACTCTGATAGCATACACTTTTATCCCTGAGATACCAAAATATAACATTATATTCAGATCAAATATATTACCCCACATCTTACCTCTCATTATGATACTGCCTTCCTTTGCACATCTACTAATTCTCATTTTCATTTTATCCACAGATGGAGTAGCAGCTTCATAAATCACAGAATTTCTTGTAAACCACAATTCTACCATAATATTGAAGGCACATATGAACCATACTTATTTAATGGCAAGACTTTTCCCTTTTGCAAAATTCAAAATCTCATCAAAGCTTTGAGGACAAGAACAACGGAAAATTCCATACAACCAGTGCCAAACATTTTCACTAAATTCACAATGCCACGGAATATGCTCCCTTGTGTCCTGAGCCTTGCCACATAAATAACATTTAGAAACTGTTAAAAATCCTTTCTTTCTTAATGATTCCTCAGTTGCACAGGAACCTCCTAATATCTTCCATAAGTTTGTAGATGTGTAAGGGTGAATACAAGGTTTCCATACCTGGTGAGCCCAAGCTTTGATCGAATACTTATTCCTGATCATTTGAGCAGCATTTGACACAGTAAAGTTACATATTTTTTCCTTGGCCCAAATTTTCCTATCTTGTCCATCCACTAAAACTGGTAATTCACTAGCATCAAAATACTGTAACAATTCTGCAGGGACACACTATTCACCATTATGAATTAAATCCTTTACTCTCATTGTGCCATTTTGCATAATATATTCATCCACATGATGTCTTTCAATCATAGCATAGTCTTTTATCCATCTGTCTCTCCATACTGATATATTTTCCCCATCACCCACAATCCATCTGCTCCCTTCTTGTACCTCAGAAATAACCCATTTAGGTCCAGGCCAAATTACAGACTGTTTATGATATTTAATCCATTCACCATTCTTGTCTTTGTATTTGGATCTCATAAACAAATTTCATTCCACATCTTCATTCTCAATTTTCCAGAGTAACTTCATTAGTAAAGCTTCATTTATAACTTCAAGTCTTCTCAAGCCTAATCCTCCCTCTTCCACTGGAGAACTAACTTCATCCCACTTAACAGTCACTAATTTCTTCACTGAAGAATCACCTGACCATAAGAAGTTTCTGTAATTATTTCACACACTTGAATCACACTCTTGGGTCACTTGTAAACTGACATATTGTAAATGGGCATGCTGCACAAAACAAATTTCACCAAATTTAATCTTGCAGAAAAATCTAGTAACTTCCCCATCCATCCAGCTAATTTTTTTTGCATCATTTCAATAATCCCCCATACTTGGTGTGACTTGAATCTTCCTTGAGTGAGAATGACCCCCAAGTACTTATCTGGGAAAGAAGATAGTTCCGTTTGCATTTGCTCTGTAATGCTATTTTGTCTTGAAGTTGATACACCCCTCCAAAAAGCATTTGCTTTTAGCCTTATTCACTTCTTGACCTGATGAAATTTGATATTTATAACAGTTCAATTAAGTTTTATAAAGTTTTTTTGTGGCCATTGCAGAAAATAAAAATGTCATCTGCAAACATCAGATTATTTAGTTGGCATCCAGCCCTATTCACCATTGGCTGAAGCTTACCCACTTGTACCAACTTTGAAAGGTTTCCGCTTAAAACTCCCCTGCTAGAACAAACATGATTGGTGACAAAGGGTCGGTCACCTTGTCTCAGTCCCCTCCCTACTCCAAAGAAACCACATGGTCCACCATTTATAAGAACATAAATTCTTGTAGACTCAAAAATCTTCTTACGCCATTGAATACCAATTTCAGAAAAACCAAATCTTCTCAGTACCTCAAACAAAAACCTCCAACTCAATGTGTCATATGCTTGTGTAATATCAATTTTGAGCCCAACATTTCCACCCCTTCTTTTGACATTTAATTCATTCACAAGCTCAGATGCCAAAACAATTTTTTCATGTATATTCCTTCCTTTAATAAATGCATCTTGTTGTATTGATACCATTCTACCAATCATAGTACTAATCCTAGTAGTGATAATTCTGGTAATGATTTTAAAATTGAAATTAGCTAAACCAATAGGTCTGAAATTTTCAGCTTTCTTGGCCCCTTGAACTTTTGGAAAAAGAAATAAGAAGTTAGAATTAAAACCTTTAGGGATAAATCTATTCCTCCAGCAATATTGTATGGCCTCCACTAGATCATTCCACACCACTGACCATGTAAATCTATAGAAACTGCCAGGGAATCCATCTGGCCCAGGAGCACTGTTTGCATCCATTCCAAAAAATGCATCCTTAATTTCCTCTTAACTAGCATCCAAAAACATGTTATCCTCATCAGTTAAAATTTTTGGTATTGCCTCAAAGAGTTCATCCACAAAATCAACTTGCTTCTCTTCAAACTTCTTCTGATAATATAATACAAGAGTATCAGCAATCTGGTCTTGAGTTGTAACTAGATTGCCATCTGCATTCTCCAATTCATTTATGTTGTTTTGTGAACTAGATTGCCATCTGCATTCTCCAATTCATTTATGTTGTTTTGTGCTTTTCTAATTCTTAAGTTTGCATGAAAGAAAACAGTATTTGCTCCACCCTCCATTACCCACTTAACTCTTGACTTACTTCTCATTATCCTCATCAGTTAAATCCAGAATTCTATTTTATCAGTAAATTGAAAAGGTCAAAAAATATTCTTAAGAATTGGAATTGAGAGGTATTTGATGATTTAAGAATTAAAGTGAAAACTACAAAGGAGGTTGTTCTTGCTGCTTCATCGGAGTCAGCTGCTGACCCTGAGAACATTGATCTAAAATTAGGATGAGTAGTCCAAACTAGTTGATATTTAAAAGGAATATTCTTTGGCTTGTCATTTTGAGCAACTCCTCCCAATAATGCTCCATGATCTGAGGTGCCTCTAACACCCACTTTGTAACTCCAATTATCATATTTTTCCATCCATTTTAAATTGTAAAAAGCTTTATCCAAGTCACACAGAATTCTCTTCTTCCCCACTCTGTTATTGCACCATGAAAATTTAATTCCAGTTCTAGGTGCTTGGATTAAATTTCAAGATTCTAAGCAATCTGTGAAATCTTGCATTGCTACTCTAAGAGGAGGTATTCCACCTTTCTTTTAATCACAATTTAATACCACATTAAAATCACCTAAAACCATCCAAGGTAAATTCCTTTCATTGATAGTCAGTAACTCATCCCATAAGATTCTTCTATCAATTGTAAGACAAGCAACATGAATGCCTGTAACTAATACATCTCCAACCTGAACTGTGATTACCTGTCTTGTAGAGGAAATTACTGAAGGAACAGATAAAGATGAATGCCAAAAGAGCCAAATATTACCCTTCACTGAATCACTTGAGTTATGTATAATCATCTGGTTCATACCTAGAAACTTCAGCTGCTTTAAAATACTATTAGAAGCCCTTACTCTAGGCTCTGTTATCCATAAAAGAGAAGGACTAAATTGGTGTACTAAATTTCTAAGTTTGTCTTTGGCTTATGTTCTACTCAAACCTCTGACATTCCGGTAGATGTTTGAGGGTGAAAACGATTTCTGCTGATTTTGGTAATTTCGGGTGTGTGGGTGAGAAACGGTTTAAACCCTAAACAATGTACTGCAAGGGAGTACTTTAGATTAGAGAGATCAATATGTACAAATCCGGCCTAAACCAAGAAATGGTCGTTCCAGACTTGCTTCGGTCGCAAATTTAAGGAGAAGGGTTGGTTTTGAGGAGGGAAGCGAAGAGAGTGTTGAGACCAGAATAGTTGATTCTGGAAGAGTAGTTGTTTCACGACTTGTACCAGAAAGTGGGAAGCTAACAGATGGAAAGCTAGCAAATATTTTCTGAGTGTTGTATCCTCCTGACCTGAACTTGTTGTTCGGTGGAAATAGGTAATGCCTATTTATACCAGTCGAAGTGAAATGTACTCTGGTCTCATTAAGAAATGGAAAACGGGTGAGTAAATGGGAGGAGATGGTAACCGGTAACGCCTGGAATTGATGTTACATAAAAGAAAACGTTTCACCATTACTCCCTATATTTACTAACCGCCTCATCCTTATGAAACTGTTTTATAACGGGCGTAGTGTACGCCGCACTCTGTAAACTACCAAACCAATACTCAATGAGCATCCCCCGGTTTGTGACATGTGTTGATGTCTCGAGCGTTTTCGTGGAAAACATGTAGCATGTTGTTGTTGTATGGCAAGTTGATCTTGGAAGACTTGCCGATTCGGTGGTGACCTTCGACGGTCGAGATTTTGCATCTTAAGAGGAAAGGTAGCCGTTGATTATTGTAACCCTTTGTTTGGTAGCTAGTGGCATGAAAGCATAATCAGTATGGATTTAGTATGGCCTAGTTTAGGCGCGGCCAAAAGTTAGGGTTTTGGCTTTGTTTAGGCGCGACCAAACTAGAGCCAAAGGTTGCCATGCGTTAGCTGGTAACATTGGACGGCTAAGATATGCATCTTAGATGAAAAAGTGGCCGTTGATTATTGCAGTCCTTCTTTTTGGTAGCCAGTGGCATAAAAGCATGATCAGTATGGCTTTAATATGGCCTAATTTAGGAGCGGCCAAAAGTTAGGGTTTTGGCTTTGTTTATGCGCGACCAAACTAGGGCCAAAGGTTGCCATGCGTTAGCTGGTAACCTTCGATGGCTAAGATCTGCATCTTAGATGAAAAAGTGGTTGTTGATTTTTTTAGGGCTTCGTTTTGGTAGACGCATAGGGAAGGCCGGCATGGTATGGCGCGGCAAGGTGTTTAGCATGCCATTGGCACATGTGGCATGACATGCCTTGGCGCGGTTTGGCGTGGCCAAAACTAGGGTTTTGGGCCAAAGGTTACCATGCATTGTTTGGTGACCTTGGACGGCTAAAATTTGCATCTAAGATGGAAGGGTGGCCATTTATCATCGCACGCCTTCGTTTTGGTAGCCACATAGGGAAAGCCAGCATGGTATGGCGCGGCAGGGTGGTTGGCATGCCATTGGCACATGTGGCATGGCATGCCTTGGCGTGGCCAAAACTAGGGTTTTGGGCCAAAGGTTACCATGCATTGTTTGGCGACCTTGGACGGTTAAGATTTGCATACAAGATGGAAGGGTGGCCGTTGATCATATCACGCCTTCGTTTTGGTAGCCGCATAGGGAAGGCCGACATGGTATGGAGCGACAAGGTGGTTGGCATGGCATGCCTTGGCGTGGCCAAAACTATGGTTTTGGGCCAAAGGTTACCATGCGTTGTTTGGCGACCTTGGACGGCTAAGATTTGCATCTAAGATGGAAGGGTGGTGTTGATCATCGCATGCCTTCGTTTTGGTAGACGTATAGGGAAGGCCGACATGGTATGGCGCGGAAAGGTGGTTGGCATGCCTTGGCGCGGTTTGGCGTGGCCAAAACTAGAGTTTTGGGCCAAAGGTTACCATGCGTTGTTTTGGAGACCTTGGACGGTTAATATTTGCATCTAAGATGGAAAGGTAGACGTTGATCATCGCACGATTCTTTTTGATAGCCGCATAGGGAAGGCCGACATGGTATCGCGCGGAAAGGTGGTTGGCATGCCATGCCTTGGCGTGGCCAAAACTAGGGATCTGGGCCAAAGCTTACCATGCGTAGTTTAGAGACCTTGGACGGTTAAGATTTGCATCTAAGATGGAAGGGTGGCCATTGATCATCGCACGCCTTCGTTTTGGTAGCCTCATAGAGAAGGTCGCATTGGCACATGTGGCATGGCATGCCTTGGCGCGGTTTGGCGTGGCCAAACCTAGGGTTTGGGGCCAAAGGTTACCATGCGTTGTTTGGCGACCTTGGACGACTAAGATTTGCATCTACGATGGAAGGGTGGTCGTTGATCATCGTACGCCTTCATTTTGGTAGCCTCATAGGGAAGGCCAGCATGGTATGGCGCGGCAATGTGGTTGGCATGCCATTGGCACGGTTTGGCGTGGCCAAAACTAGGGTTTTGGGCCAAAGGTTACCATGCGTTGTTTTGGCGACCTTGGACGGTTAAGATTTGCATCTAAGATGGAAGGGTGGCCGTTGATCATCGCACGCCTTCGTTTGGTAGCCGTATAGGGAAGGTCGACATGGTATGGCGCGACAAGGTGGTTGGCATGCCATTGGCACATGTGGTGCGACTGGCATGGCTGGAATGCCTTGGCGCGGAGGTACGGCTAGCATGGAATGCCATTGGCGTAGTGGTGCGGCTTGCATGGTTGGCATGCCTTGGCGCGGAGATGTGGCTGGCATGGTATGCCATTGGCACAGTGGTGCAGCTGGCATGGTTGGCATGCCTTGGCGCGGAGATGTGGTTGGCATGGTCTGACATTGGCACAATGGTGCTGCTGGCATGGTTGGCATGCCTTGGCGCGGTAGCATGAGAATTAGGGTTTGGCATAGATGATGTCAGTCAGTGTTAAGGGTTCTGCCCTGGAACATGACCCATGTAAAAAAAAGGGTACCCCGGTAATTCTAACGTAGGCATGCTGATTGATTCAATAAATATGCTAATGGTCATAGTGACATCATGTCAGATGTACAATTTTATGATTTTGACCCTAAGCTAAAAACCACCATCAATATCAAGTCCCCTGCTTAGCTCGGAACAGGAGCATTGTTGCGAGGTAAGCATAAGATGGTGACAGGCGAGGACAAAAATCGAAACGACAGGTCGTGAAAAGATGGTCAGGAAGGTCCGACTAACCTTTTTCGAGAGGTAAGGAGAGTTCATGATCCTCGTGTTTGGCGGCCTTGCATAGATTCTATTTGTGGTGTAGACCGTACAGTGGTGAAATAAAGATCGTCGTCTTAGTCTTGCCATGTGATGAGTGCCAAATATTGTATATATTTGCACCTTTTTATTGGCATTTAACTCATCATTTGTGCACTAACGCTCCATTTTATCCCATATTCCGTGTTTTCGTTTTTTTCAAGAATAAATACTTTTCTCAATTAATTTTGCATTTTTAGGTACTAAATAAAGATTGGTTAACTCACGGAGCGAAAAGAGCAAAGACACGGGAAAAAGCCGAAGGAAACTCTAGCGGAAAAGAAGTGAAGAATGCGGTATGGCAGACTCAAGGATGAAAATGGGCTTAACAAGGAGGAAATTTTTCTTAAAGAAGAAGTGGGCTCAAGATTAACTAAGCCCAAATCCATTTCCTAAACCCAAACCCATATCCTAAACCCAAAATCCAAACCCAAACCCGCTTCTCTCCTTAGCCGTCAGATTGGATCCATTCCATCATCTAACGGTCGCTTCGTCAGAGTACATCGAGCTGTGATGTTCCTGTATAACACTATAGCACCTAACTCCATCTTGGACCGTCAGTTTTGATGTTTAGTGGAATCATATGTTTCTTGTATATATTGTGCTAACCCAATGTGAATTCAATTGAGTTACTGTTGGGTTTTGCCTTGAATAATGGAGTTCAAAACTTGCTTTCGCCAATATCCGGTAATCTCTTTCCTTTTTCTACACTTAGCATCATTCTCATGGTATGTGTTATAATCATGTTTATCTTTTGAAACATTGAGGACAATGTTTAGTTTAGGTTTGGGGGTGAAAAGTAAATACTTTGATAACATGCTATAATTGAAAACAAAACTTTTTCTTTTTGAAAAAAATAAATATGAAAAAATCAAAATAAAAAATAAAAAATTAAAAAATTCGAAAAAAACAACAACATAAAAATGGAGCTCATTTACCTTGAAATGTTGACTCTTGTGCATGTATGTAAACATAAGGATTCTTAGTCTAGATATTTAGTCACCCTGATTCTAGCACAATTCACATAGTGATAAGAAACTTGCACGCGCACGATATACCAATACATGTATAGCCTCATCCTTGAGGTGTTCTATCGGAAGTCACGATTGCCAATCACTTTAGAATACTGAACGAAACTTGACTAGCTTGTTCTTTGGTTGGTTGGGATAGAAGGTGGAGGTTACATTAAGAAAGACAACCATCGAATTTAACTGGGTGCATCAAAAAGGGCTACCTCTTGCAAAGTGTCATGTAATTTTTTGTTTCTTTTTGCTTATGTATCAAAAGAGTTACCATGTTGTAATTATTTTTTTCAAAAAAAAAAAAAAAAAAAACGATGTATATATTCAGAAAAATGTCAAAAAATAAATCAAAAAAAAAAAATCAAGTATTTATCAATTCCATCCTCTCTTGTTCCAAAAATAAAAGAGAGTAGTCAATGTAAATAAGAGTCATGTAAAGAGTCATCTTTTGTGTTTTTGTGTTATAAGCAAGGAAAGGGTGTATGCCAGTGATGTACAACGCGATTAATTGTGAAATACCTCCAACTCATTCGCAATTCACGTAAAGTCCGGACATCTAGCTAGATTTCGACCTCGGTTCTTAGCCTGAGAAACTATCTCTTGGTGATTAGTAGTCATAACATACAATCTTTATTTACACATGTGTAGATACACTTTACACTCTTATCACATGTCTTTATTTGTTATCAGTGCTAGGATTGTGCCTTTGATAGCTAGATTGACATCTCCATTTTGCTGTGAGCTTCTACTATCTTGCACATGTCACATTTCATGGAATCTGAGCTTATATTTTGTCCTAGAACTTTGTAGGTACGTTCTAAGCAAACCTTCACGAGACTTCAACTCGTCCACTAGGGACACTTAGTGGTTTAAAAGGCTTATTGCATTCGCTAAATGCAATCGAGAGACCAGCGACAGTGGTATAGGTAGGATTTCCTTAGTTTTGTTTTACTTGAGGACAAGTAAAATTCAGGTTTGGGGGTATTTGATGAGTGCCAAATATTGTATATATTTGCACCTTTTTATTGGCATTTAACTCATCATTTGTGCACTAACGCTCCATTTTATCCCATATTCCGTGTTTTCGTTTTTTTCAAGAATAAATACTTTTCTCAATTAATTTTGCATTTTTAGGTACTAAATAAAGACTGGTTAACTCACGGAGCGAAAAGAGCAAAGACACGGGAAAAAGCCGAAGGAAACTCTAGCGGAAAAGAAGTGAAGAATGCGGTATGGCAGACTCAAGGATGAAAATGGGCTTAACAAGGAGGAAATTTTTCTTAAAGAAGAAGTGGGCTCAAGATTAACTAAGCCCAAATCCATTTCCTAAACCCAAACCCATATCCTAAACCCAAAATCCAAACCCAAACCCGCTTCTCTCCTTAGCCGTCAGATTGGATCCATTCCATCATCTAACGGTCGCTTCGTCAGAGTACATCGAGCTGTGATGTTCCTGTATAACACTATAGCACCTAACTCCATCTTGGACCGTCAGTTTTGATGTATTCCATATCCAACGGTCGCTCCACATCCACTTCCATCGCGCCGTTGGATCATTCTCTCATATTTTCATCCAACATCTTCCCTTCGCTGACATCAAAATTTGATGAGCCCGCTCAACACCATAACCTAGAATACCTATACCCCAAAAAAAAACAGCCCCTAACCCATTCTTCTCTCGAGCTCTTCTTCCCCTTCTTCCCAAAAATTGCAGAGCCTGCAAATCCCTCTCCCCGACACCACCAGCGTCTGCTCCACCATCTCCCATCCCTCGAGTTCCACCACCACAACCACCCGAAAAAAACCCATCTCCCTAGTTTCGCTCTCTCTCATTCCTAGCATCATACCTGGATGCTATGAATTAGGCAGTGAGAAGCTAGGGTTAACTAGGAGCGCAGAGAAGACCAAGAAGGCATGGGTTCGTAGCAGAAGAGGAAAGGAAGGACGAGCAAGAGAGCAGAGGATACAAATTCAGAGAATCAGTGAGTGAATTCTCGATTTTCAAAATTCAGGTTCTTTCAAAATTAGGGTTTAGAAATTAGGGATTTCATGTAAAACTATAAATAGAAGATGGTATTGTGTGTGTGTGGGTATGCCCGGGATAGCCGGAGCACCAAGCTCTTAGTGTTCTGTAATTTTATCATTTCATATGTTTCATCCAGTAGTATAATTTGATCATGTTTTAGTTCACTAAGTTAAGGTTGAGATGAAACCATAGCTTTGTACTATGTTATTTATGCTGTTTGTGTGATTCTTGAATGCTTAAAATGTTGTATGATAGATTTAATCTCAGTGCATCAATACTCTTATCTCACAATGTATGTCAAGCATCCATTGTAGTTAGGATAACATTGTGTTGATTGAAGTGCAACTCATGTTTGATAGATTATTGTTAATCCTTTGACTAGTTGTGCTTGATTAGACAATTAGTGCTCCGGGTTAATACTTTAGTTGCGATTGAACTATCCATTGGTGAAACACCTTAGGTAAGTGATGGACTTGACACTTCTTCTTTATCTGTTACAAGGACAAGAGTATCATACTCAGTTGAATGCTTAGTATAGGGCTAGAGGTGGATTCAAAGCCTAGCAGTCCCTCCCATATCCCAAATTCCTTAGTCATTGTCACTGTAGGTTAAAAATTAGTTAGGAAAATATTAGAAAAACAACATCAGTTCCCTCCTTGTCCCCGAGGACTTACCCTGCTTATTTACTAGCTATAACAGCCATGTATACTTGCAGGAAAATTAGAACATAGTTTTAGGTAATTCCTTAGATATCACCATGCATCACCTTGGATGGGTTGGGAAACATCGAGACATCGACTTGGCGATTTGTTGGTGTTGGTGCGATTTGGAAGGGGGTCGCAGGCATTGCGTTGACTTGGTCTCGGTATGGCGCAAGTGTAGTAATGGGCTTGGTTGATGGCTTGACGTGGCAAGCATGACGTGGACGGTGGTGCAAGGCAGACGCGAACGGCTTGGAATGGTGGGGCCAAGGCATGTCGTGGTTCTGGAAAGGCAATCATGGCGCGGACGGTGGTGCAAGGCATGACGCGGTTTGGTAAGACAAGCATGGCGCAGACGGCTTGGCATGGTGGTGGCTTGTCTTTGCGGGCATGGTTGCCTCCTTTCCTTATTTGACTCACATAGGAAGTCCTTTCCTTATTCAAAACCCCACAAGTGTTATGCCCGTAGAAAGGGAGCGTTATTCCTTCTCTTCATGTCACCTTGTCGGTTTTGTTTTTTCAAGTCTCAGTGCTGGTGGCAGAGAAGTAACAACGTGGGCAAGCGTGTCTTCAACATGTACTTTCACGTTTTTTCACCAAACCCTAATTCACCTCACGTCCAGGAATTTCCTCATGTTCGCTGGTAGAAAACGGTTTCATTAGAATCTGATGTCACGCCTCAATCCGCGGCTAGTAGGAGGCTTTCCTTTTCAGGACCTCATCGCTCTGCTGGATATAAGAGATGATCTTGAATCCTTCATTCACACAGGTTGTCCTGAAGTCGTGTCTATCCTCTATCATTTCTCTGGTTTTGTAGCACATAATGGGATCTTCCAGTGACAGACGTGCCTCCAATTCTTTGGAGATAAACTTTGGAATCGGCAAAAACCAGTCTTCTTCTCATGGGGAGGCGTTGAATAGAATTGAATCTCTGTTCTGTGAAGCTGGCGAAATTATTCGGAACATATCTTTGGAGGAAGAACGGGAAGGCGGCGAAGCATCCCAGTGCATTGGGAGGCTTTGGTGAAACAAAACCTCTTCATAGCCCACTGTTAGGGCGGGACAGTTTGCTTCTCAGTTGAAACGGCGAAAGACTGAGTTTGTGAAATTTTTAGGGGAAAATCAACGTAGCTCCCCTTTCCAGGAAGGTGTCATAACCCTTGGTTCTGATGTAAATGAATCCGGAAATTCTCCTCGAAAGGTCTCTGAGAAGACTTCCGAGGAAGATGATGACGATGCGGTCGATGAAACTGATACAACTTTCAGAGTAGACGACGAAACTGTTGTCTGTGACGTTGGGGAATTCGTGGTGGCATATGCTGGGTCGGTTGTCGAGGCGGATGTCGGTAAAGATACGGATGTTGTTGTTGTTGAGACGACTTCCGGGTGGGATGTTGAGGCTGCTATTGTTGATGGCTTCCGTATAGAATCTTCGTTGCCTGAAATACTGTTGGGGAAAGTGTTTGAAAGAGCCATGACCGAGGCATTGGCGATTCACGCATTAACTTTCAATGACTAGCTTCTCCCTTTTTATTGTTTCTATTCGTCGCTTAGTTGTCCTGATGTTTTGCAGACTTATTTTTTTTTACCTTCCTTGTATTCATGGCGAAGTTAGGGTTTCTTTAATTAGCATACCGCTTGCAATTTCTGTCTTTGAATAAAACTTCTCATTTTGAAAGACCCAAGTCCTCCATTAGAATGGGTTGATGTTTCTAGTTGTGATTGGATGGTTAATGGCTTCTCCATGATTTGGGATTTATTTGGTGTATGTTTTTTTTTTTTCCGAGATTCGGAAAACTCATTCGGAAAGAAAGGTATGCTTTTGAATAAAAACGAAACCCTAATGAAAAATTCAAATGGTGCATTCATCTCGGGGAAATATAAATATCAAGTGGAAGGAGAAATTGCTGAAGAAAATACTAAAGGGAGAGTGCTGAAAGAGAGTAGTACATCGCTTTAGGGATTGAAGGGTTTGAGCCATCGTGAGTGAATTATCACACCTCCCAGCTTGTCTGTGTTGATAGCTTGCAGTAACCCCCCAGAAGGACGTCTGCCACCAGATATGGCTCGTCTTCTTTTTCTTTGGGTGAATCGTTCCGAACAGGTATCTTCACCGTCATCTTCCCGACTTGAAACGAGTTCTCTTTGACCACCATATCTCCGATTTGAAACGAGTTCGGGTGTTGTGTAACCGCTTGAATCCTGGTCTCGTCGGTTTCGATTGCAGCTTCCAAATTCTTTGCAACGCGTTTGAATGGCCCAGCGCCCCACTCACATCTCTTGACAGCGTCCGCGCCGGTAATAATGCTGAGTCGCCATGACGGAATATGAGAAGAAATGACTGGTTGTAGAGAAGATCGTTCGGACAAACTTACTTGCGTTTGGAACCTATGAGTTAGCGCCAATGGGTCTTCTCCAGGTGACCGAGTTTCATCGGTAGATCGTCAATGCGGCAGCAGGTGGGACGGTTTGTTGGAGATTCTTTCGGGCATTGACATCGGTAGAGGGGATGTTCCCAATTTAGTCTTGTTATCGAGTACCCACAAATGCCCCAATATCATGTCGTAACCTAGTTCTTTGACAATGTGGAATTTTCTATGCGGTATAGCGTCTCCCATCCTGATCTCGAGGTTAATGTAGCCGTATGCGTTCAAGGATTCCCCTCCCGGGCTCTCAATCACGGATGGGGAATGTGTAGCCTCTTGTTTCGTAAATCCCGCAACTTTCAGAGTCTTGAAGGTAACAATGTTGAAGTCAGAGGCCGCGTCGATTAGCGTGTTGTCGAATTCAATACCTCTTAAATAGGACGTGGTCAGCAGTCCCCAGTTTTCTTTTTCGATTCCGCTTCCTGAGAGAGCTTGGGCTCTTGGCGTGGTTTCCGTAGTGGGAAAAGACGTTTTCCCCACACGACACGATTGAGAGCTGTGAAGATATCTTGGCGTTGTACCTTGGAAAGGTAGAGAATTTCGCATATGTGCTGCATCATGGATCGTACAGTCTCGTGCAAGGAGTCCCCAGAGACTCCACAATTCCTCACCGGAAGTGGGTCTCGATGTACTCCCTCGTTTCCTAGCTGAAGTTCCCTTGCCTATATCTTTTCTTTGAAAATATGTTTTAGTCTGTTGCAATCACTGGTTGGAAGATAAACAAATTTCTGGTAGTGGCATTATTTGGGGTTTGCCATTTCAGCCTCAGTAGGTGGGCGTATGGGAGATGGTAGTCTGATAACATCATATTGAATCCATGCTTTTAAGAGATCGATCACCTCCTCAATGGGAAACGCGATATACAGGGAATTTCCTTCAGCTTCGTGATGACGCATGGGAGATTTAGCGGCAGCATTCCATGGCGGAGTTGCTCGTCGTGCTGGTGCTTCGCGTTTAGGCTGCTGGTCTGCAGCTGGGGCCTTCCTTTTTCTCTACGCTCACAGAGGAGGGACCAGCATTTTACCGCTTGTTGATCAGACGTCTATTCCCGCGAATTTCACGCACGTCTTCAGCTCTGGTTGGTCTATCTCTTTCTAATAATGCTGGTGTTGTCGTTGCTGATCGCCTGGCAGCTTCATGGAGCTCAGAGAATGTCTGGAAACGCAGGTTCTCTAGCAACGCGCGGTAAATGGGATCCATACCGTTGATGCATGAATTCACCAGCTGTTGTTCTGTCACATTTGGGTTATGACAGTCTAGTGCTTAAACCCTGAATCTCTTGGCGAAATCATTTGGATGTTCGTTGTCCCGTTGGTATATCCTTCCTAGGTCTGAGAAGGTAACTTGTTCAGACACAAAGAAGTACTTTTTGTAAAATGCGGTAGCCATGCCACCCCAGTTGGGAATGTTGTTTGGCGCGATGCTATTGTACCATGTGTATGCTCTTCCGGTTAGCGATTTCGTAAACTCCCTCAGACAGAGAACTCGATTGTATTCATGTTCGCCTAGGGACTCCAAGAATCGAGAGACATGCTCACGTGCATTTCTGGTGCCATCATATAGGGTGAATTGAGGAGAGGAGTATCCTCTTGGAAGAGGAATTCTTTGTATTTCAGGTGGGTAAGGAGGTTGATGCTGATGCATCTCTATTTCATCATTCTTGATTCGATTCCGGAGAATTTGCTCCAAATCCTCTCGTGTGACAAAATTGGACGGCTGATTTCATTCCAATGGGGTTCTGGCACGATCTCCTCGTCCGCGGAGATGCGTTCCGTCGAGGTGCTGGCGCCAGGGGTGTTGGAGGCGTCTCTCATTGGCTCTGGAGGGCGTGACTCCTGCGGCAGCTGTTCTGTCAAGGCTTTGAGAAAAAAAAGTACTTCTTTCTGTGTCGAGACCATGTCCATCTGGGCTGTAGAGAGAACTTCCTGTCATTCCATTAAATCAGCGATGGTGATATATGGTCGGCTTCCTCTGGTTCCTCCGGTTTCTCGTCCCGTTGGTGGGGTAATCGGAGTCTTAGTGGCGGTTGGAGGCGCCATGCTTGACGAAGCATTAGGAGCGGTAGCGGAAGATCTGGCCCTGGTGATTGGCGGTGTAACGCCTGAAGGAGCGCTCTCAGTACTTCCAGGATTAGCAAGTTGCGCAGGAACATTATAGGCGGCAGCGGCTCTGGCCCTGGTGATTGGTGGTGTTACACCTTAAGGAGTGATTTCGGTGCTGATGGGGTCAGTAGGCGGCGTAGTGATGCCGTTGGAAGTAGCGTTAACACCAGGGAAAGATTCTGTGTTGGTGTTCTCGGCGGCTGATCCGGATCTGAGTTCCACCATGTTGGAGTTGGAAGTGAAAGGTGATATCGGAAATTTAGAAGTTGATATTGCAACCGAGAGATTTATCTCCCACTGTGGTCGCCAATTGTTTGAGGGTGAAAACGATTTCTGCTAATTTTGGTAATTTCGGGTGTGTGGGTGAGAAACGAGTTTAAACCCTAAACAATATCCTGCAAGGGAGTACTTTAGATTCGAGGGATCAATCTGTACAAATCCGGCCTAAACCAAGAAATGGCCGTTCCAGACTTGCTTCGGTCGCAAAGTGAATGAGAAGGGTTGGTTTTGAGGAGGGAAGCGAAGAGATTGTTGAGACCAGAATAGTTAATCCTGGAAGAGTAGTATTTCACGACTTGTATCAGAAAGTGGGAAGCTAACAGATGGAAAGCTAGAACATATTTCTGAGTGTTGTATCCTCCTGACCTGAACTTGTTGTTCGATGGAAATAGGTAATGCCTATTTATACTAGTCGAAGTGAAACGTACTCTAGTCTCATTAAAAAATGGAAAACAGGTGAATAATGGGAGGAGGTGGTAACCGGTAACTCCTGGAATTGATGTTACATAAAAGAAAGCGTTTCACCATTACTCCCTGTATTTAATAACCGCCTCATCCTTATGACACTGTCTTATAACGGGCGTAGTGTACGCCGCACGCTGTAAACCGCCAAGCCAATACCTAATGAGCATCCCCCAGTTTGTGACATGTGTTGATGTCTCGAGCGTTTTCGTGGAAAACATGTAGCATGTTGTTGTTTTCTGGAAAGTTGAGCTTGGGAGACTTTCCGACTCGGTGGTGACCTTCGACGGTCAAGATTTTGTATCTTAAGAGGAAAGGTAGTCGTTGATTATTGTAACCCTTCGTTTGGTAGCCAGTGGCATAAAAGCATGATCAGTATGGCTTTAATATGGCCTAGTTTAGGCGCGACCAAAAGTTAGGGTTTTGGTTTTGTTTAGGCGCGACCAAACTAGGGCCAAAGGTTGCCATGCGTTAGCTGGTAACCTTGGACGACTAAGATTTGCATCTTAGATGAAAAAGTGGTCGTTGATTGTTGAAGGACTTCTTTTTGGTAGCCAGTGGCATGAAAGCATGATTAGTATGGATTTAATATGGCCTAGTTTAGGAGCAGCCAAATTTAGGGTTTTGGCTTTGTTTAGGCGCGACCAAACTAAGGCCAAAGGTTGCCATGCGTTAGCTGGTAACCTTGGACGGCTAAGATCTGCATCTTAGATGAAAAAGTGGTCGTTGATTGTTGCAGGCCTTCGTTTTGGTAGCCACATAGGGAAGGTCGGCATGGTATGGCGCGATAAGGTGGTTGGCATGCCATTGGCACATGTGGCATGGCATGCCTTGGCGCGGTTTGGCATGGCCAAAACTAGGGTTTTGGGCCAAAATTTACCATGAGTTGTTTGGCGACCTTGGACGACTAAGATTTGCATCTAAGATGGAAGGGTGGCCGTTGATCATCGTACGCCTTCGTTTTGGTAGCTGCATAGGGAAGGCCAGCATGGTATGGCGCGACAAGGTGGTTGGCATGCCATTGGCACATGTGGCATGGCATGCCTTGGCGTGGCCAAAACTAGGGTTTTGGGCCAAAGGTTACCATGCATTGTTTGGCGACCTTGGGCGGTTAAGATTTGCATCTAAGATGGAAGGGTGTCCGTTGATCATCGCACACCTTCGTTTTGGTAGCCGCATAGGGAAGGACAACATTGTATGGCGCGGCAAGGTGGTTGGCATTCCAATGGCACATGTGGCATGGCATGCCTTGGAACGGTTTTGCGTGGCCAAAACTAGGGTTTTGGGCCAAAGGTTACCATGCGTTGTTTGACGACCTTCGACGGCTAAGATTTGCATCTAAGATGGAAGGGTGGTCGTTGATCATCGCACACCTTCGTTTTGGTAGCCGCATAGGGAAGGCCGGCATGGTATGGTGCGGAAAGGTGGTTGGCATGCCATTGGCACATGTGGCATGGCATTCCTTGGCACGTTTTGGCATGGCCAAAACTAGGGTTTTGGGACAAAGGTTACCATGCGTTGTTTTGGCGACCTTGTACGGTTAAGATTTGCATCTAAGATGGAAGGGTGGCAGTTGATCATCGCACGCCTTCGTTTTGGTAGCCGCATAGGGAAGGCCGGCATGGTATGGCGCGACAAGGTGGTTGGCATGCCATTGGCACATGTTTCATGGCATGCCTTGGCGTGGCCAAAACTAGGGTTTTGGGCCAAAGGTTACCATTCACTGTTTGGCGACCTTGGACGACTAAGATTTGCATCTAAGATGGAAGGGTGGTCGTTGATCATCGCACGCCTTCGTTTTGGTAGCCGCATAGGGAAGGACGGCATATTATGGCGCGGCAAGGTGGTTGGCATTCCATTGAAACATGTGGCATGGCATGCCTTGGCACGGTTTTGCGTGGCCAAGACTAGGGTTTTGGGCCAAAGGTTACCATGCGTTGTTTTTCGACCTTTGACGACTAAGATTTGCATCTAAGATGGAAGGGTGGTCGTTGATCGTCGCACGCCTTCGTTTTGGTAGCCGCATAGGGAAGGCCGGCATGGTATGGCGCGGCAAGGTGGTTGGCATGCCATTGACACACGTGGCATGGCATGCCTTGGCACGTTTTGGCGTTGCCAAAACTAGGGTTTTGGTCCAAAGGTTACCATGCGTTGTTTGGCGACCTTGGACGGTTAATATTTGCATCTAAGATGGAAGGGTGGTCGTTGATCATCGCATGCCTTCGTTTTGGTAGCCGCATAGGGAAGGACGGCACGGTATGGCACGACAAGGTGGTTGGCATGCCATTGGCACATGTTGCATGGCATGCCTTGGCGCGGTTTGGCGTGGCCAAAACTAGGGTTTTTGGCCAAAGGTTACCATGCATTGTTTGGCGACCTTGGACGGCTAAGATTTGCATCTAAGATGGAAGGGTGGCCGTTGATCATCGCACGCCTTCGTTTTGGTAGCCGCATAGGGAAGGCCGACATGGTATGGCGCGGCAAGGTGGTTGGCATGGCATGCCTTGGCGCGGTTTGGCGTGGCCAAAACTAGGGTTTTGGGCCAAAGGTTACCATGCGTTGTTTTGGCGACCTTGGACGGTTAAGATTTGCATCTAAGATGGAAAGGTGGCCGTTGATCATCGCACTCCTTTGTTTTGGTAGCCGCATAGGGAAGGCCGGCATGTTATGGCGCGGCAAGGTGGTTGGCATGCCATTGGCACATGTGGTGCGGCTGGCATGGTTGGCATGCCTTGGCGCGGAGGTACGACTGGCATGCCTTAGCGCGGAGATGTGGCTGACATGGTCTGCCATTGGCACAATGGTGCGGCTGGCATGGTTGGTATGCCTTGGCGCGAAGATGGGGCTGGCATGGTCTGCCATTGGCACAATTGCGACTGGCATGGTCTGCATGCCTTGGCGCGGTAGCATGAGAATTAAGGTTTGGTATAGATGATGTCAGTCAGTGTTAAGGGTTCTGCCGTGGAACATGACCCATGTAAAAAAAAGGGTACCCCGGTAGTTCTTACGTAGGCATGCTGATTGATTCAATAAATGTGCTAATGGTCATAGTGACGTCATGTCAGATGTACAATTTTACGATTTTGACCCTAAGATAAAAACCACCATCAACAGTAGATTACTCTCATAAAGAATGTGAAGGCTGAGAAGTGTTAGAACTTCCCACACCAATATCATTGTTAACATAATTATTTGCTTGTTTTTCTATTTAAAACATTAGGAGCAAGTTTCTGTATTTTTCCTTTTTGGGGTTTACCAACAACTTTAGAGAAAGCTTGTTCCTGTTTTCCAACTACTTCTATTAAGACATTAAATTTACTTGGAGAGACAAAATTATTACCCCCAGATGTTTCTGCTGTATGAGTATTAAGTTTCCTTGCCTTAGAAGCTTTACCAAAGACATCTTTCCATTCATCATTATCCTTGATATCATTAATATTTGATAACACTTGAGCAGTAATTACCTCAACAGATTCTTCAACTGTTATTGGAATTACAAGATGTATAAAAGGAATGCTATTACCCACTTCCAACAATTTGTCAACAGAAAAACAAGTAAAATCTTGAGTTGAATCTAAAGCACCAGAGAAACCATCTGTATTTGCTTCATTATTCACAGTCTGACCACAAAATAGAATCATAACACCATTGAATTCTCCATCCATTACTAAAGGTTCTTCTAATTGTGAGCTATTGTCCTTCTGAGGAGGTGGACAAATATCAAAACCCACAGAAGTTTGTTGTGTATTTTTCTTAGGAGTATATCTCCATTATTGCTAAACATTTTGAGGCTTCTCCTTCTAAGATTGTTCTATTCTCTTACTTCTGCATTCAGAAACATAATGCCTAATCATTTTGCAGTGATAAAAAAATTTAGGAACCTTTGGTACTCTAACCTCTTATTCAAACTTTCCATATTTAAGTTCAATCCAAACTTTGTTAGGAATTGCTTTAGACAAATCTATTTCAACCAAAACACTAGCATAATAACCAATTTATTTTTTCAAAGTTGTTTCATCAACCCTTATTGGTCTTCTAATTCCACTCCCCATTATCATAAGAATGTTCTCCTTCCAATATTCAATGCATAAACCTGAAAAAACTCCATACAAAATCAGAAGAAGTTTTTTACAACTCTGGTTTAAAATCACGTCCCCAGTACCTGAGTCTTAAAACCTGAGATTCAACCTCCCAAAAACCTGCATATATATATATATATATATATATATTTCATATCCTCACCATTCTCTAAATTGATAATAAAGAAACCCCTGCCAATTGGGATGATTTGACAATTACGTACCCCTAAGCTTCCATTGTGTTCTTAAACTGACTTCAGCAACTGCTAGTTTCAATTTTATAGGATCCAATCTACCAATTAAGCTAACTTCCACTCCTCTAAACTTTCATCAATCACCATATCAGAAATAAAAACAGTGGCAGAATTGTTTGGTGGAACTGAAGAATTTTCAGATCTGAGATTTCTTGCAACCTCATAATCCGACTGAAACTTTGAATTTTACGACATGTTTAAGTCAGATTTCAGTACTAAAAGCAATCATTATACATTATTACTTCACCTGAAGAATTAATGAGAAACAATTATCAAAATCTCACCTGAATTAATGAGATTGAATTACTGAAAACGAAGATCGAGAAAAACATTTGTTACCCGATTCAGTCGCTGAGTTGCAGAGCGTGACTCAAAACTCTGGTTTTGTAGACCAGAAATGAAAACCTGATGTTATTTGTTCAGGTTTATTTGTTACTTAATACAACAAGTTTAAATGGTTATATATTTGGTTATTGTTATTTATTATTAATAGTTTGATTTTTATACCTATTTGTTTATTATTATTTACACAATAAAACAAGGAACAAAGTCTCTCAAAATATCACCTATTTTGGAGAGACTTCTTTTAAGATTTTTATGGTATGTCTTAACGTAAAAGTCTCTAAAAATCTCTCAATGTTGTAGGTCTTGTAGCCCATGAATGTGCGGTCCAATATAGTATCTAGGGTTTTCTTCCTACATGTATATATAGGTTATTGTTCCATGTAACATGTTGATGATGTTCAATGAAAACTACTTTCTGCTTGTTTTGTCTATTATCTTTATCTCATCAATTTTTGCTGGTCAGAATCACATGTTCTAATTGAGTTTTTGTGGTTTATGTATTGATATGTCTGTGCGATTGAATTTAATTTGTCTATTTTAGTTAAAAATTAATCGTCTATTTTTGTTAAAAGTTAATCGTATGATTTGCCCTATATAGTTTGTCCCATGTGACTTTATCATGATAATTGCTTTTGTAGTTACTTGAATTTGCATGAGATTCTGATAAACTATATCACATAAATATTTGTTTTATTTTTTTCTTTTCACAAGTCTTTGTCTATTTTTCTTTGGTAATCGTGGTGATTGTGACAAGCTTTTTTTGTTTGTACCGTATAAGCAATTGATATCAGTTTTTGTTAATAAAATAAATAAAACAAAACTGTTTGTCTTTCTTTCTGATGTCATGCGACCATTATTTATTTTATATTCTCCGGTCTTTTTTTTTTTTTTTCGTTTTCATCCTTGCCATTATGTTGGGATCGTTTTGTGGAACACTAATATCCCATGCTTGTTATCGTATCGTTACGTTTATTATTTATTTTATTTTTGCCTCACATGTTCTTCATTTATTATTACTTTAATGATTTGTCATCACATGTGTTAGCATATTATTAGGAGAATATATCTTTATATAATTAGGAATTTGATATCTATGTAAACAGAGTTATTTTAGGAAAAGAATTCCTTGAGAGTCAAGGCAATGCCGACTATTATAACTATATAAATATTTTGAGATTAATGAGAAAAGGACATATGATCCTATTAAGAATTCAACATGGCCTCGGAGCATGGTTTCAACCTACATTTTTAAAGCTTCTTTTGAGTCGAGAAAAAAAAACATAAATCCTAAAACTATTTTTGAGCGATGGGAAAAGAGGATGATCCACAGTCGTCAAACATGATAAAGAAAGATCCGGTTTATCACCTAGGATCAAGTGATGGTCCGGGTATTATTATTACCCCGATCATGTTGAAGGGAACTAACTATGATGAATGAGCTAGATCCATTGGAAGATCTTTGAAAGCAAAGCGTAAGTTTGGCTTTGTTGATGGAACTGTGAAGAAACCTACTGGAGATGCTGATCAGGTGGAGGAATGGAGTGTTGTACATTCTATGATTGTTTCATGGATTAATAATACCTTAGATTCTTCTATCATATCAACACTGGGATATTATGATGATGCAAGTACACTCTGGACGCACTTGAAAAATAGATCTTGTGTTGTTAGTGGAACCAGAACTTGCCAACTCAAATCTTCTCTGAGCTAGTGCAAGCAAGGAAAATCTGAACCTGTAGCTGTGTACTTTGGAAGGCTTAATAAAATACGGGATGAATTGATCACATATATGAAGACACCAAGATGTAACGGTGGTCTGTGTACTTCTGATATTGCAACGCAAGTCATTACTTTAAGAGAAGCAGATTATCTTCATTATTTTTTAATTGGTTTAGACAATATGCATGGGTCAATTCGTGAACAATTATTGGAAAGATATCCATTGACAACGATTGATAGTGCATACCAAGCTGTAGTGAATGCTGAGCGCATGAGAATAGGCGAGGTCTCACTGTCTAAATAAGGACAAGATAATGTGATGGCCTTTAAGGTTCAACCTTTCCCAAAAGGAAATACTAGTAATTCTGCTACTAGTTTAAAGGTGTGTAACCACTGTCAGCAAGATGGACATACAGAAGATGGTTGTTTTGAATTAATTGGATACCCTTACTGGTGGGGAGATAGACCACGAGGTGGGTTTGTCTCTGGTAGAGGGTCTGGTAGAGGTAACAGAGGAGGTGGTAGAAATAATCCTGGTCGTGGTAGTTTTGCATATGGAAGAGGTGGAAGAGGTAATAACAACACCAATCCTGTTCGTGCCAATAACTTGAGTATGATATCCAGTCAGCAGTCAAATACCAGTGCAGGACATGCAGATGGAGCTGGATTAGTTGGAGTGACAACAACTCAACTTCAACAAGTACTTGAATTTTTGAATTCAAAAAAATCGAAAATACAATTACAAGGTAAGAAGAATCGTGACTCCTGGATTGTGGATACATGGGAAACAAATCATGTCACATGTAATTTAGATGACATGATAGGAGTGAAGACAATTAGAAATTGTTCTGTTGGTCTACCTGATGGGAAGATAGCAAACTCTGAAAAAATTGGAACCATTATTCTTCCGGGTGGTTTAAGGCTTGATAATGTCCTTTATGTGCCTCAGTTAAATTGTAACTTGATCTCAGTCACTCAGATGATTGATGAGTCTATTTATGTTGTGTAGTTTACTAACAAATTATGTGTTATACATGACCAGTGGACGAGGAAGGTGATTGGAGTGGGTGAGAGACAAGATGGACTATATTTCTTCTGTGGTGTTCCTCCAGTTAAAGTTTTAGCAGTTGGTAGGGATTCATATGAGCTGTGGCATCAACGAATGGGACATCCTTCAGAGAAAGTGTTGCAGAAAATACCAGTTGTGAGTGGTTCTTTTAGGAACAACAATAAAGCTTGTGATATTTGTCCACGAGCAAAAAATCGTAGGAGTAGTTTTCCTTTAAGTCAGAATAAAGCTGCTAGTTTATTTGAATTGGTTCATTTGGATTTATGGGGGCCTTACATGACACCTTCGTCTTGTGGAGCTCAATACTTCTTAACGATAGTAGATGACTTTTCAAGAGGTGTTTGGATTTATTTGATGAAAACTAAAACAGAAGTTGCATCAATGTTTCTTAACTTTATTGATCTTATTAAACGTCAAGTTGACAAGGAAATCAAATATGTTAGAAGTGATAATGGAACGGAATTTAATTCTTTGCGTGAGTACTTTAAGTCTAATGGTATAATATTTGAGACATCTTGTGTTGGTACACCTCAACAGAATGGAAGAGTTGAAAGAAAACATCAACATATTATGAATGTGGCGAGAGCATTAAGATTTCAAGCTAACTTGCCAAATAAAATTTTGGGGAGAGTGTGCGTTAACTGTAGCGTACTTGATTAATAGAACACCGACACATTTTCTTGGGAATAAAACACCATATGAGATTATGTTTGGAAAGTTACCTCCATATGATCAATTGCATGTGTTTAGGTACTTGTGTTATGTGCATAATCAAAATAGCAAAGGTGACAAATTTGCTAGTAGGGGAAGAAGATGCGTGTTTCTTGGATATCCATTTGGTAAAAAAGCATGGAAAGTGTATGATTTGGATACACACCAATTCTTAGTGTCCAGAGATGTGTATTTTTATGAACTGCAGTTCCCATATGTTGAGATAAAAGATGAACAACTTCCCAATAATGCAACAACAAGTAATGAAGCATGTTGGAGTGATGATGAGGATGTGGAGGAGTTACCGTTACCTAGAAGCGTAATTGAACTTCCAGAAAGTGGTGAAGATATATAGGACAACTCTTCATGACCAATAGAAAGAGTAGAGGAAAATAGAAAAAAACAGATAGAGGAGAAAGAACAAGCAATCATATCAGATTCTAGTGGTGACAATAAATGTAGTACACCAGCAGAGACAGTGATAGATAACAATATAAATGGGATGGGTAAGGGACATCGTAAGAAAATTCCTTCGACTAGACTCAGAGGTTTTGTGACATATACAGTTCGATAAAATAGTCCATCTTCTCATTCGTCTGCACAATCATCTACCTCAGGTACACCTTATCCTTTAACATATTATGTTAGTTGTGATCGTTTTTCCGCTGTGCATAGAAAATATCTTGCAGCAGTTAATGCAGCAAATGAACCAAGGAGATTTAAAGAAGCTATGAAACATACAGGTTGGCGAAAGCTATGGATAGAGAAATCGAGCCTTGGAAGAACAAGGAACATGGTAATTGGTGGAGTTACCACCTGGAAAGAAAGCATTAGGAAATAAATGGATCTATACAGAAAAGAGAGATGAAATGGAAATCTGGTACGCTTGAAAGCAAGGTTGGTGATCTTTGGTAATCATCAAGTTTAGGGTTTAGACTATAATGAGACGTTTGCTCCTGTGGCAAAGATGACGACAGTACGAACTTTTCTGTCAATTGCAGCTGTTAAGAACTGGGAAGTGCATCAAATGGATGTACATAATGCATTTCTTCATGGTGATTTGGAAGAAGAAGTGTACATGAAGATACCTCCAGGGTTTTCTACGGTAAATCCTAATATGGTTTGTAGAATGAAGAAGTTGTTGTACGGGTTGAAGCAGGAACCTCGATGTTGGTTTGCAAAGTTATCGAAAGCTTTGAAGAATTATGGATTTACACAGTCATATTCGGATTATTCACTTTTGACAATGACAAAAGGGAAGATGCAACTTAACGTATTGGTTTATGTTGATGATTTAATTGTAGCAGGCAATGATTTGCTTGAACTTCATAATTTTAAGACATATTCGGGTCACTGTTTCAGAATGAAAGATCTTGGGAAGTTGAAATATTTTCTTGGACTAGAAGTGGCACGGAGTAGACAAGGATTTTACATATGCCAGAGGAAGTATGCTCTTGACATTATCATGGAGACTGGATTATTGGGAGCAAAGCCTGCAAAATTTCCACTCGAAACAAATCGTCGTCTAGCGTTAGCAAAAGGCAAATTACTAGAGGATGTGGATAAATATAGACGATTACTGGGTTGTTTGATATACTTGTCAGTGACGAGACCAGATCTTGCATATTCCGTGCATATATTATCTCAATTTACGCAACAACCTAGAGTAGAACATTGGGAAGCAGCAATGCGTGTAGTTAGATATTTGAAGAAAAATCCTGTCCAAGGTATACTTTTACGTTCTGAAAGTGCTATTCATTTGCAAGGATGGTTCGATTCAGATTGGTAAAGTTGTCCATTGACAAGGCGTTCATTAACTGGTTGGTTTGTCCTTCTTGGTTTCTCACTTGTGTCTTGGAAAACTAAAAAGCAACATACAGTCTCTCGTTCGTCTGCAAAAGCAGAATATAGATCAATGGCAGTTGTGACATGTGAGTTAAAATGGTTAAAACAACTACTTGGTGATTTGGGGGCTCATCATACTCAAGGAATAAATCTATACTGTGATAGTCAGTCAACATTATACATTGCACAAAATCCAGTGTTTCACGAAAGAACAAAATATATTGAAGTGGATTGTCATCTTGTCAGAGATGCAATAATAAGTAAGATCATATCACCGTCATACACTCCTACAACGATGCAATTAGCAGATATTTTCACAAAAGCTTCGGGAAAAGCTCAATTTTACTCTCTCTTGTCCAAGATGGGCATTCTTGATCTACATGCTCCATCTTGAGGGAGGATATTATGAGAATATATCTTTCTATAGTTAGGAATTTGATATCTATGTAAACAGAGTTATTCTAGGAAAAGAATTCCTTGAGAGTCAAGGCAATCCCGACTATTGTAACCTATATAAATAGTTTGAGATTAATGAGAAAAGGACATACGATCCTATTAAGAATTCAACACATTTTTTTTTTCGTAATTCTCTCTTGTAATTTTTTTTTGTAACGTCTGTACTTATATATATATAGTGGGTTATAAATATTAGGTCATTCTTGGCGATTGACTAAGCATTAACATGGTTATAATTATTGATTGGATGTTGATTATCATCTTTGACTATTAACTGAATTATGATTATGTCCCGGATTTTTGATTTAACAAACTCACCTTTAGTTATACGTTAAGGTCATTTACAGTTAGACACAACTCGACTCAGAAATGACATATTTGTCTCAGAAGTATTTGATTGTCTATCTAGTGTGGAAATCATTTCCTTGTGGAAAATGAGTATATTTTATAAAAACCTTCTACCAAAGACGATGTACCGTCTCAAAGGTGAAGACATACTCTCATATTGTCCTCGATTTACGCCTGAAGAGCAACGAAATGCTTTTAAGGAAATTGAAATATTCATGATTTTTTTTCCCCGAGCATGAATGTCCAGTGGGATGTAATCCAGTGGTTAGACTATTGAATTAGACTTTGTAGCTTCAACAAAGTTATGTTATAGTTAAAAGCACATGAATCTCAACTTTTATGGACGGACTCACAAAAAGTGATATGAGACAGATTTATTTGTTTTTTAACCATTTTTCTACTTCATTCACATACTGACTAACCAATATATGTTAAAATATACAAACAAGATATTCACTATCTTTAGTAAGCTATTCAACCTAAAGTAAGTGGTTGACATGCAAAGTGAGATTCTCTTGACCCGTTGAGATGAAATAATTTCTCAAATTAAGCTAAGTGTAGAAAATTGAAAAATAGAAAGAACCCCGGAGTAATAAGGGCTAGGCATACTGACTTATTGAAAAATGTGAAAATAGACATATATATCATGAGGCAAAGATGTACTTTTTTCCCTGATGGTGATTGTTGAGGGTTGATTTCAGGTTTGAGGTTCTACCCGTCCTAGCTAGCCAAATGACCTCGCTTTACCAAGAATAGTAAGAGAGAGAGTTTTCCTTCCATTGTACCTTGTCCTTCTTTATATAGACTTTCCAAAAGCCCCTTCCTTTTATGACATCATGCCATGTGTCCTAAAATTCTTTAATTACTACTAATGTCATTCATTCTCTAATAAAACCTCCTTCTTTCCTATTGATTCCTCCCTTGTCCTTTCTATGTAATAGACACTTTCTTGGTGGACTTGGGCTTTAGTCCCTAAGTCCTCATGTCTCATGTTGGGCTTGCCTCCCCTTTGAGGGCACACTAGCCCGGCTAAAGGGGTAATATTTTTCATGTATCAACAGTGATAACACCAAGTATAAACCGAGCATGGGATTAGCTCCCATCGGAGACGAAAGAGTTGGAATTTAACATGTTATTGATGTTGGTACAAGCAATGTAATTCAGGTATATACTAGCAACCAATTTTCACATCAACTTTAATGGCAACAAGAACTTTTCCTGGGAAATTGACTATCTTATTCATTTGAACTAGATCCACTGTTTGCACTTATGGAATGAAAACATGAGAGATGAATTCTCTAAAGCACTTGAGCTATATTGAGTGAAACGTATTTTATTCCCATGAAACGTAATATATATTCACTCTAAAGTACTTGAGTTGAATTCCACTTTTGTTACGTGATAAGGCCACACCACTTATAAATCTCTCAAGACTCAATGTCTAACTGATAGTGGTTTTGCTTCCACTCATTTAAGGAATATACACTAGTTGTTAACCTAATATAACTATGATGATTGGATCATCGAGCGAAGCACTGCTTAAAGGGTGTTCATGCATGAAATATTACCTACCTTTTTGGAAACTTACAGTGAGAATGGAGTTGATTGCATCTATAAATTATTTCTAATGAATGTGGAAGGAAGCATATTCTTAGAAAATTAATGTGTCAATCTAGTGAATTGTAAATCACTAAAACTTGAAATACTAAATCCATATTGACCCCAATAATGAACTGATTGAGATTGATTCTGTTGGTGGTGGTTTATAGTTCAGGGTCAAAATTGTAAAATCATGTATTTAACGCGTTGTCATCCTGCAAAGTAATAAAGGCCGTTTAAAAGTAATGAGTGTTCAAACCTCTTTACTTATATATGTATTAAGCAATTCAACATATTTATGAAATTTATCAGAATGGTGTATGAAGCAACCATCCCAGATATTCTATAAATTTCAACCTATCGAATTATTTACTAACGCATGACTTTCCTAGTATTTTCCTATGCTATGTTCCCAAGCTGAACTTTCAATGTTGACATGACATTGTCATGTTCACAGGGTATTCATTCCACATACCTTGTAATTCTGAGTAACTAGTGAGTGGGTGTAACTAAGTTGAGTTGGGTGTATTAATCCTAGGGGTTCCTTCTCGAGTCTAGTACTGAGTTATGATTCTATTCTAGACGTTGATGTAACTGTTAAGGATTGGTCTATTAAAGGCCAATCATTCTTCTCTCCTGAATTATGTAATGAAAACCAAATTTGACTTCAATTGAAGTTTAGGCTCTGTTCATCAGAGAAAAGGTAGCTTGCTACCACTGTTATCCAAAATTCATATTGTAGTTGTACTAGATACTCTACAATTGGTATCAGAGCTCCATCCTGGAACCTGTAGCCATGGCCACCAAAGAAAAGCTTCAAGAGATTTCATCAACCATTTCTCAACACACTGATTCAATTACTGAGATTAAATCTGAAATCCAGTCTTTGAGTACTAAGATGAACATTATCATTGGGTTACTTGAGGCTGCACCGAACTCGGATTTACCTCCAGATCCTTCTGCATCTGAGACACCTCAAACGAATATGGAAAATTCAATTGCAGGCTTTCAGAAGATGGTTCACAATCTTTCTCATACTGAACATCGTAAGTTCTCTCGTACTCCTAAAGTAGATTTTCCTCGATTCAATGGTACAAATCTCCGTGGTTGGGCTCTCAAATGTGTAAGATACTTCCAGTTACATAATATTCCTGATAATGAACGTGTTGATATTGCTTCTATTCACTTCGATTCTTCCGTAGATCCGTGGTTTCTAAATTTCCAACATGGTAAAGATTTCATTCCATGGGATATTTTTGTTGAGGATTTATGTATTCGATTTGAGGATATTGCTCAGAACAATTATGTAGGTAGCTTCAATAAACTTTACCAGAACACCAGTGTTGAGGATTATTATGATCTTTGGGAACATTATAAAAGTTTCATGGTTGCTAACAATCCTTCTTTTCCTGAGAGTTTTTATACCTTGAGTTTCATTAGTGGGTTAAAAGAGGAGATCCGTACTATGGTGCAAATGTTTAAACCTGATAATACTGCAACATCTTTTTACTTGGCTAGATTGCAGCAAGCTTCTATGCATCACCAGCATAAATCAACTAAATCCTTCTCTAAACCATTTGCTCCCTCACCACTTTCTGTTTCCCACCCACCATCTACTATCAAACCTTTTTTCACTCAATCCTCCACTTTTACTAAGCACACTGCATCATCATCATCCCCCATTGTGACTCATCCTACTACACCCACTAAAACATCCCCAGATAACTCTCTCACTCCTGTTAAACGACTCACCCATGCACAGATGCAGGTTAGAAAAGACAAAGGGCTTTGTTATAATTGTGATGAGTTTTACATACAAGGGCATATATGTAAAAATCAACAACTGTTTATGTTGATTGTTGATGAGGACCTTGAAGGACATGAATCATTATCAACTGAATATGTCTCTGAAGACTCTCCTTCAACTTCTGATTCTCCTATCGAGATTTCTTTACATGATTTGACAGGGAATGTTGCCCCTGACACAATTAGAATTGCTGGTCATCTTAATAGGCACTCTGTCATTATACTTATTGATATAGTCAGCACCCATAGTTTAATTGATGCTAATTTAACTTCAAAGTTGGGTCTACATGTTTCTCCAACTGGACAAATGCTTGTCACAGTTGCTAATGGAGATAGCACTCTCAGTCAAGGTATCTGCCACAACCTACATTGGGATATGCAAGGCCATCAATTCTCTGCACATTTACGAGTTCTTCCTCTTGGCGGTTGTGACATTGTTTTAGGAGCTGATTGGTTGCGCTAACTTGGTGATGTTACATCCAACTTCAGTCAATTGAGCATTTCATTTCTACATCAAGGCAGCCATATCACACTTCAGGGTATCACTTCTAAACCTTCTCTAAGCATGATTAGTGGTTATTCATTGTAGAAGTTTATTAAGAGTAATACTCCAGCCCTAATTGGCCAGTTTTTCTCTATTTCTACAACTCTTATACTCCCACCTCCACCTGCAGTTTCTACACTATTAGGGACATTTTCATAGCCTACTGGCCTTCCACCCTCTAGATCACTTGACCACAAGATTTCACTCAAACATAGGTCTAACCCCACTTCTGAAAGACCATATAAATGCCCCTTTGTGCATAAGTCTTTCGTGAAGTCACTGGTCTCTGAAGTGCTATCTAGTGGAGTGATCCAACCCAGCCATAGCCCATTTGTTGCGCGGTTTTTTGTCGATTATCGAAATCTTAATGATATTACAGTCAAGGATAAATTTCCTATTCCTCTTATTGAAGAATTGTTGGATGAGTTGAATGGTTCCGTTATTTTCCAAGATTGATCTTCGTTCTGGGTATTACCAAATCCGGGTTTATGTACCTGACATTCACAAGACTGCTTTTCGCACTCATCAAGGCCATTACGAGTTCAGAGTTAACGCCCCTGCAACCTTTCAAGCACCCATGAATGAGGTTTTTCAGCCATATCTCCGTAAGTTTGTCCTTGTGTTTTTCGAAGACATCTTAGTCTACAGTCCATCCATTACAGCACACATAGAACACCTTCAACTTACTTTATCCTTGTTAAGGAAGCATTCTTTATTCGCAAAGATGTCGAAAATGTGCCTTTGCTCAGCCACAACTAGAATACCTTGGTCATATCATTACTGCCAATGGTGTTGCTGCTGACCCTGACAAGGTTGCTGCAATGATTAATTGGCCACAACCTCATACACTGAAGCAACTTAGAGGATTCTTGGGGCTTACTACAGAAAATTTATTAAAGATTATGGCAACATCTGCAATCCACTGACTGATATGCTCAAAAAGGACTCTTTTTCTTGGAATGATGCTGCCACTCTTTCCTTCTCCACCATCAAGCAGGCCATGACATCTGCACCAGTTTTGGCCTTACCTGATTTTTCTCAGCCCTTTACTCTAGAAACTGATGCATGCTCAAGTGGATTTGGTGCTGTAATTATGCAGAATAGTAAACCCATTGCATTCCTCAGCAAGCCATTGGGTCCTAAGGCACTGGCCTTATCTACCTATGAGAAAAAAAATTGGCCATTGTTATGGTTGTTCAAAAGTGGAAACACTATTTAAGCAACCAACAGTTTATCATACATACAGACCATCAAAGTTTGAAGTATTTACTGGATCAGAAATTGTCTACTGCTTTACAACAAAAATGGCTGGTCAAATTGATGGGTTTTGACTATGTTATCAAGTACAAAAAAGGGTTAGATAATAAGGATGCTGATGCATTATCAAGACTACCAACTGCCTCTTCCTCAACATTGTTTTTATCTCAACCACAATGGATTCAAGACATTCATGTCAGCTATGAGTCATACCCAACAACACAAAAACTTATTACTCAACTCACTGTCACTCCTAACCAGAGCAATTATTCTTATGCACAAGGCCTCTTAAGGTTCAATGGGAGACTATATATTGGCTCAGGTACTGAACTCAGGTCTTCTATATTACATTCCTTACATCCCTATGTTGTAGGAGGCCACTCTGGAATCAATGGTACTTACCACAGGGCTAGAACATCCTTCTTTTGGCCAAATATGAAGACTGATATCATTCAGCTTGTCACCACTTGTGATGTGTGCCAATGCAATAAGGGAGAAAAATCACTTCCAGGTGGTCTACTTCAACCCCTCCCTATACGTGACACTGCATAGCAACACATTTCTCTTGATTTTATAGAAGGGCTCCCAATGTCTTTTAGAAAGAATGTTATCTTAGTGGTTGTGGATAGACTGACTAAGTATAGTCACTTTATTCCTCTTGGCCATCCCTTCACTGCTGTTACAGTTGCTAAAGAGTTCCTTGCACATGTATTTAATATCCATGGCCTTCCTATCTCCATTGTAAGTGACAGGGACAAAATCTCTATCAGCAATTTCTGGCAGGCACTATGTAAGACTTTAGATACCACCTTGAAACTCAGTTCTGCTTACCATACATAAATTGATGGTCAGACTAAAAGAACCAATACTTGTGTTGAACAATACTTAAGGTGCATGACAACCTCTCACCTTAAACAATGGGTCCAGTGGTTAGCCTTAAATGAATGGTGGTTTAACACCAACTATCATTCCAGCTTGAAGATGTCTCCTTTTCAAGCCTTATATGGGTATGCTCCACCTCATTTGATCTTCCCTATTCTTACTGCTACATCGGTTACCACTGTAGACAATTACTTACAGGAGAGGGATCTTATGCTGCAATTACTTAAAGAAGAACTCTCAAAAGCACAAAGCAGTATGAAATTCTTTGCAGATCAGAAGAGATCTGACAGGACATTTGCAGTTGGTGATCTAGTGTACTTGAAAATTCAGCCTTACAGGCAAACTTCAGTGTCTATAAGAAAGAATTTCAAGTTATCTGCCAAATACTTTGGCCCTTTTGAAGTTTTACAAAGAATTGGGGAGGTTGCTTATAATATGCAACTTCCTGTGGGGTCTAGGATACACCCAGTCTTTCATGTTTCACAGCTGAAGAAGAAAATAGGCTTGCAATCAACTACTTAACCTCAGTTACCTTTGGTGGACCATGCAGGCCAGTTTGTGATTAAAACTGTAGCTGTCTAGATACTAGAATTACTGTCAGAGGATCTTCTCAGATTCCCCAAGTCTTAGTACAGTGGTGCAATGCAGACCCAGCTGATTCAACATGGGAGGATGCTGCTCACATCAAACCTCAATTTCCAGATTTCATCCTTGAGGAAAAGAATTTCTAAATGAGAGGGGCAGTGTCATGTTCACAGGGTATTCATTCCACATACCTTGTAATAAAGAGTAACTAGTGAGTGGGTGTAACTAAGTTGAGTTGGGTGTATTAATCCTAGGGGTTCCTTCTCAAGTCTAGCACTGAGTTATGATTCTATTCTAGCCGTTGATGTAACTAATAAGGATTGGTATATTAAAGGCCAATCATTCTTCTTTCCTGAATTATGTAATGAAAACCAAATTTGACTTCAATTGAAGTTTAGGCTCTGTTCATCAGAGAGAAGGTAGCTTGCTACCATTGTTATCCAAAATTCATCTTGTAGTTGTATTAGATACTTTATAGACATGACGATTGATTGATAGGTGTCTAAAACACCTAATTTTATATCTAGTATTTATACTTTCTTTGCTATTTTTCTTATGAATTATGTATCTTATATTTGCTTTTGAGTTATTAGGTACTCTGGAGTCATACGGAGAAAAAGAAGAAGAAATCACCCAATTGGAGTAAAAGAGAAAAAGCATCAGTTCATATGTAATCACTAGGCGAGTTGTACTTGGAGCAGGCTAAGGTTGCGCAACAATGGAGCGTAGAAGGGCAGAAATGTCATTTCAGGGCGAACACTATCTGAAGCCCAGTCAAGGTTAAGGGGCAACTATATTTGGAGGAGTTCTAAATACAGTCAAGCTAAGGTTAAGGGGTTGCCAGATAGGGTGACCCTTATCTCAAGTGTTGGGGTGGCTACATCCAGACCCATTCCTACACCCTAAATCAGAAGATATCTTCTCAATCATTTTCAGCACTCTTAAACTGAAAGAAAGAGGAAGAACAACAGCCATGAATTCAGGGGATGATAACAGATCGAGAAGATTGAGATGGTGAATTGCTGGTGATGAAACGGAAATGGAAGGAATGATTATGTTGTAGAGATTCAGAGTGATGTTGTTGAATTTGGTTCGAAGTTATGGCAAAGAAAGGTTCGTTATGGATATGAGATGGAGACGATGGTATGGGTAGCAGGAGAGATGAAATTGATGAAGCTTAGAAGGAAGAATTAGTGTTGGGTTCGTCTTTCTCGTCGGTAATGAAGAAGAAGGTTGTTGTTCGATTCTGTTGATTGAGAAGATATAGAAACTATGGTTTCTGGTTTGTTTGAAATAGAAGATGGGGTTTCTGAAATGAGGGTTTGCTGTTGAGTCAGAGAAGAACAAAGAAGAATAGAGTTTGATGATGCTGTCTTGGGTCTGCTACAATTTGGGGTCGAGTTATTCATCCAAGAAATAAGAATGGATCATATGACTGAATGTTTCCATGAACAAGGTGGTTATGAATCTGCAAATGCTTGAGATTAAATAGGATTCGTCTTGATTTGTGGGTGATTGATGAGGCTTGAAACCAACACACTGTTGCAATTGATTGATTGCCATAGATGTATGCTTAGACTCTTAACAAGAGAAGACCACAAAGACATGTTGCAGCTACAATGAGCAATGAAATGGAACTAGTGCTTTGGTGTTTTCTAGGAAGTGCAGGTGCAGATATGAATTTGTGGCGTTGCTGTTGATTTGATATGAGATTCATGGGGTATGGATTGGATTCATTAATGCAAGAAATGATACAGTGGTGTTTTTGAGTTGGAACAGGTACTGGCAATGCAGTTGCTAAGCTGCAATGAGTTGTAATGAGATGCATATGGAGCTGAAGTAATGCTTGTGTGCATTGAAGTATGACCTGAGTATAAGAGGGTCTGGTGCTGTTGAGAAATGGGTTACAAGAAGTGTTGGCCTGACAGGGGACTGGTGCAGCTGAATTGGAATGAATTGAGGTAAGCATGGAAGCTGAGAAGGGATAGCAATGATGACTGTGTAGAATGAGTCTTGCAACTGAATTGCAAGTAAATGAGCAAGGCAGGCTAGACTTAGAAGATGATGTTGGTGCTGTGAAGAGATGAGAATTGAGTTAATGGGTTTGTGGAGGAGCTGTGTAGAAGATGGTTGAGTACAGTTTGATTGTGAAGCTGCAGTGGCAGTGGTGCAGGTGCAAGGTGCAGAGGTTGAAGTTGAGCTGTGTGTTGAAGTTATGATGCAGACATGAATTTGAGCTGCAGAGTAATTGGTTGAGCTGAATTGTAGGGAAATGGAAGTGGTGTTTGAGTTGAAGATTATGGAATCTGTGATTAGTTACCAGTTCATTGCTTGGATTGCAAATGGGTGCTGCATAGGTGCAGTTCAGCTGGTGTTGGTTAATGAGAAGAATGGTTGTGGTTTGAGTTTGGCTTGAATGAGAGAGTCTGCAGCTGAGAAATAACATGGAAGAGCATGATAGAGAACTGGTGAAGGCGAGAAAGAGGATTTAATGAAGTAAAGCTGCAGATATTGTTGTGAACTGAAGCTGGTGATGGAGAGTGCTTGTGTTGATTGCATAAGGCTGAGCTGTAATGGCAGATAGAGCATAGGTGGAGTTTGGCAGTTCTACGAGTTGTTGAAGAAAATGCAAAGAAATAGAGTTGGAGCTGATTGCAGAATTTGCAACAGAGTTGTGTTATATTGTATCAGCCATTAGGGTTGAGTGAGCCGCACCATGATGATGCAACAGTGGTTAGCCTGGCAAGATGGCCTGCAATGGCCTTGGCCAAAACCTACTCATCCCAGTTAGACCCTGACTCAGCTGACACATACATCTGACTCATATGACCTAGTTTGACTCGGTGGTTTGACCGAGTCGAATCATTGACCCGACTGAGTTGGACCGTGGACCGGTGACCGGGCGGACTTTGCCGGTCACCTGAGCTGTTTTCCGGCGACTTTCTGGCGACCCTCCAGCCAACTTCCGGCGACTTTTCTGCGACTTTTTGGCCGAGTTTCTACACGGGTTTTTATGACTTTTGGGCCAAGCGGATTTTCATCTAATGGACTTTGGAGACTAGACCTAATTTTGGAAAGCAAGGACTATAAAAGGAAGACTCCTACAACTTTTGGGATAACACGTATTATTCTCGGAGCTTTGGAGATAGCTACAACTAGGGTTTGCTTTCGTTTTATTTTTCATCTTCTTCAATTATTTTATGATTATGATTATGAGGAACTCCATTATTATGAGTAACTAAACTCAATTATTGGTTATGGGATAAAAGTTGATTTCTCAAGCATGTTATTTAAATCAATGAATTAGTTTTGTCTCAAAACTTTATTGTTTATGATTCATGGTTGATATTGTTTTATGATTTGAATGCTAGTTTGGTTGAGTCCGGAATCAATTAGATTAGTCTTCATCTCTATTGCTAGATTAGGGTTTTCAATACGAAATAGTTGTTTATCCTTGATTCTAAGTAGCATAGTGCCATTATTACTTGTAGTGATACATATTTTTAATTGCACATGAATCATAACCTTTGTAAAGCGAATTAGTGCTTTTACACGTTTGTTTGCATTGATTTGTCTTATTTCATAGAACTTATTGCTCTTAGGGAGTTAAACTTAATTGTGCTTTTACACTTTAGGTTGCTTTCTAGGTAGATTTCACAATAGCATCTTTTAATGTTGTTTGTGATAAAATCGGGAAATAAACGGGATACTCTTGCGATCAAGATATCCTAGGACTTTTAGTAAATGAGAGATTAAAATTCCAATTCTAGTCATTGATGAAAATACATGTTTGTGAATGATACTATCCTGTGACCAATATCTTCTCCTTATTGATTATTCAAATTATTTTATTGCTTTTGATTACTTTTATTGCTTTGTTTATTTAGATAAAACAAAATTCCCCCCCCCCCTTTGGTTACTTAAGAATCTGAAAATTTGATAACAACAAAAGCCTCTCTGTGGGAACGAACTCTTTCTTATCACGTACTATATTTATATCTAGTTGAGTGAGAAAGTGAATTATTTTTGACGCATACGACTGCGACCAAATTTTGGCGCCGCTGCCGGGGAGGCATACGGCTTGTTATTAAGTCTTTAGTTTCTTATCATCATTTCTGCTTTCATATTTTCTTTTTGTTTTCTTGTCTTGTTTCTCACTTGTTTGCGAGAATTGTTTACAGGTACCTAATCCCTGGCTTCTAAAGACTGGAACTATCCAAGGTGCAGGATAGCTACTAGAAGAGGCACAATACTCCAACCAAGTCAAGACACGACGGAAGAACAAGAGTTAGAAGTGGAAGAAGAATTACAACTAGAAGAAGAACAAGAGGTTCCATTTGTAGAAGAACCACTAGTTGAAGAAGAAGAAGCAATGGGTGATGCAAATCGTACACTCAAGGACTTGGCTTCTCATAGGCTTGATGCACAACGGTGGTGTATTGAGAAAGACTCAACCTTCGAGATCAATCCGGGGTTGATTAGAGAGTTACCGAAGTTTCATGGAATGGAGAATGAATATCCAAACAAGCATCTCATGGATTTCCACAACGTTATCATGGCTATGCTTCCACCGGAGACTAATGCGGATGGAGCAATGTTGAAAGCTTTTCCATTCTCTTTGGCAGACAATGCTAAGGAATGGTTGTATTATTTACCATCCGGAAGTGTCACTACATGGAACGGGTTGAAGAAACTCTTTCTAGAGAGGTATTTTCCCGCGTCAAAGGCTACTCAAATTCGCAAAGACATTTATGGGATAAAGCAACACGTAGGAGAATCTTTGTATGAATGTTGGGAGCGATACAAGAGATTGTTGGTAAGCTGTCCAAACCACCAATTTAGTGACGTGATGATAATACAATACTTCTACGAAGGTCTCCAATCAAGTGATAGATATCTTCTTGATGCAGCGGGTGGTGGTGCACTAGTGAACAAGACGGTGGCCCAAGCTACCGAGTTGATTGAAAGCATGGCTGCAAACTCGCAACAATTCTACACAAGAGGTGAACCAATGGTTAGGCGAGTGCATAAAGTTCCGGAGTCATCATCACACCTTGATCAAAGGATGGATAACATGGAGCAAATGATGCAAAAGATGGCTGCGGTTATTTTACCTTCATATGGTGAAGAGTTGGAGCAAGCTAGTGCGGTCTTTCCAAATCAACAAAGACGGTATGATCCCTACTCCAATACTTACAATCCGGGATGGAGAGATCACCCCAACTTTAGCTATGCAAACAATCAAGGCGCGGTTCAACAACCTACATTCAACCGTTCGGGTGGATTTCAACCACAACAACAACAATTCCAGCCGCAACAACAACAATTTCAGCAACCACAACAATCGATGCAAAATCAAGGTTCCGATATCGATGCAAAGCTTCAAACTTTTATGCAAGGCATTTCTACCATGTTTAAGGAAAGTCAACAAGAAACTAAGAGTGCTATCAAGGAGTTGCAGACTCAAATGGGATCCATGGAGGTTGATATAAACAAATTGAAGGCACAAAATAGTGGGAAACTCCCTTCTCAACCTATTAACCCAAAAGAGGGTGTCAATGCTATTACGTTGAGAAGTGGTACACAACTTGTGCAACCCGAAGTTACTGATTCGGGCAAGGTGGAAACACCAAAGGAACCTGTTTTGGAGGAAAATAGTGATGATTCTCCCCAAACTTCTGAGGTACCTATTCCTAACTCTAAAACTCCGGTTTCTACTTATGTTCCTCCTTTACCTTTCCCTCGCAGATTTGCAAGTTCCAAGAAGGCGGAACTAGAAAAGGAGATTTTAGACATTTTAAAGAAGATTCATGTGAACATACCACTCATTGATGCGATCAAGCAAGTTCCCAAGTATGCAAAAGTGTTGAAGAACTTGTGTACCAATAAGCGAAGGCTCAAAGATAATGAAGTTCTAAGTGTGGGGGAGAATGCTTCGGAAATCTTACAACACAAACTCCCGCTGAAATGTAAGGATCCCGGTAGCTTTGACATTCCAGTCACAATTGGTAACACCACATTTAACAAAGATATGTTGGATTTAGGTGCATCCGTTAATGTTATGCCTGCATCTATTACAATTCACTTGAGTTAGGTCCTCTTAAAAAGGCTGGAATTGTATTGCAATTAGCCGATCGCTCTAATGTTTACCCAATGGGTATTGTTGAGGATGTTCTTGTGCAGGTTAATCAACTTGTATTTCCAGCTGACTTTTGCGTGTTAGAGATGAATGAAGGGTCACCGGACTCGTCTCTTCCATTGCTACTTGGGCGTCCCTTCATGAAAACGGAGAAAACCATTATTGATGTGGACAAGGGAACGCTAACTATGGAGTTTGATGGAGAAACAATACGTTTCAACATTTTCGAGATGATGAGATATCCTAGCGATGTCCACTCTTGTTTCTCCATTGATGTTATGGATACATTGGCACAACAAGTGTTTGAATTGAATGGTGATGATGCTTTGGAAACTGTTTTGACTACATCCATGGATAATGGTATAGAGTGTGTTAATGAAGTCAAGGAAGCCCTTGGTGATCTTAATTCACTACGAGGATGCCCGGAAACTCATAATATCTCTTTTATTTCTTTACCATGCAGTGATGAAAAGATTGTACCTTCAATTGTTAAATCTCCAAAGTTAGAATTGAAACCTCTTCCCGATCACCTAAAGTACTTGTACTTGGGTGATAAGGAAGATTTACCTGTGATTGTTTCTAACAAGCTTAGTGAATTACAGGAGCAAAAACTTCTAAGGGTGCTAAGGAAGTACAAGACGGACATAAGATGGACAATTGCCGATATCAAGGGTATAAGCCCTGCCGTATGTATGCACAAAATTCGTTTGGAGGACGATGCAAAGCCTACAAGGGATGCACAACGTCGTTTGAACCCTCCCATGATGGAAGTTGTGAAAAAGGAGATACTAAAGCTTTTGGACGTGGGTGTTATCTACCCCATATCCGATAGAAAGTGGGTGAGCCCGGTACAAGTAGTACCAAATAAATCAGGTGTGACGGTAGTGGAGAATGATAAGAATGAACTTGTCCCAACTCGTGTGCAAACCGGTTGGAGGGTTTGTATAGATTACAGAAAATTGAATGCCACTACTAGAAAAGATCACTTTCCTTTACCTTCTGGACACTCTTATTATTGCTTCCTTGATGGCTATTCAGGTTACAATCAGATTATGATGGCGCCGGAGGATCAAGAGAAAACCACTTTCACTTGTGCTTTCGTTACTTTTTCTTATAGAAGGATGCCTTTTGGCTTGTGCAATGCTCCAGCTACCTTTCAAAGGTGTATGGTAAGTATCTTCTCATAATATGTTGAAAACATAATCGAAGTGTTTATGGATGACTTTAGTGTCTTTGGTGATTCATTTGACCTTTGCTTGCACAACTTGTCATTAATCCTTGAACGATGTGTTGAAACAAACCTTGTGCTAAATTGGGAGAAGTGCCATTTTATGGTAACTCATGGCATAGTTTTAGGCCATATAATATCTTCTAAAGGCTTGGAAGTCGATAAATCTAAGATTGACCTTATTCGTGCTCTAACCCCTCCCACTACGGTGAGGGAGATACGTTCTTTTCTTGGACACGCAGGTTTTTATCGTAGGTTCATCAAGGATTTTTCCAAGATAGCATCACCACTTTGCAATTTATTGCAAAAAGATGTGGTTTTTAACTTTGATGAAAAGTGTATGGAGGCATTCAATCGCTTGAAAGAGTTTTTGATTTCAGCCCCTATCATTAAACCACCGAATTGGAGCAAGCCTTTTGATCTCATGTGTGATGCAAGTGACTATGCGGTTGGTGCGGTGCTTGGGCAGCGTGTGGGGAAGATTCCTCATGCCATTTATTATGCATCTAGAACGTTAAATGAGGCCGAACAAAACTATATAACCACTGAAAAAGAGTTATTAGCTATTGTTTTTGCTTTAGAAAAGTTTCGCTCTTATCTAATTGGTACAAAAGTTGTTGTCTTTTCTGATCATGCAGCACTTAGGTACTTGCTAATGAAGAAAGAAGCGAAACCGAGGCTCATACGATGGATTTTGCTCTTGCAAGAGTTTGATCTTGAAATCAAAGACAAGAAAGGAATTGAGAACACCGTTGCGGATCACTTGAGCCGACTTGTTGTGGACAAGGAAGTTCTCCCATTGCGTGAAAGCTTCCAGGATGAGCAACTATTCTCAATTGCCCTTGGAGAACCATGATATGCGGATATTGTTAATTACTTAGTTTCTATACAAATCGCAAAGGACTTGTCTCATGCTGAGAGGGACAAACTTAAAAGGTTAGGTAACCAATACATATGGGATGATCCTTATTTATGGAAACAAGGTAGTGACCAAGTATTACGTAGGTGCATTCCCGAATCTGAATTTAACTCTATATTGTCTTTTTGTCACTCTTATGCTTGCGGAGGACATTTTGGGAGTAAGAGAACCGCTCACAAGGTGCTTAAAAGCGGTTTCTATTGGCCAACCTTGTTTAAGGATGCACATAAATTTTGCATAACTTGTGATAGGTGCCAAAGAACAGGCAATATAGGTGCTCGAAATCAAATGCCACAAACTTTTATTCAATTTATTGAATTTTTTGATGCACGGGGTATTGATTTTATGGGTCCTTTTGTCAACTCTCATGGAAATTTTTACATCTTACTTGCTGTTGATTATGTGTCCAAATGGGTGGAAGCTAAGGCCACCCCAACTAATGATTCTAAAGTGGTTTCATATTTTGTGCAAGCAAATATTTTTGCAAGGTTTGGAATTCCAAGGGCCATAATTAGCGATGGAGGTTCACACTTCAAAACAGGTTCTTGCAAGGCTTGTTAAGGAAGTACAATGTGTCTCATAAGATTGCAACACCTTATCATCCAAAAACGAATGGATAAGACGAGGTTTTCAACCGAGAGGTGAAGTCCATACTTGAAAAGACGGTGAATCCAACCAGGAAGGATTGGAGCATGCGACTTAATGAATCTTTGTGGGCTTATAGAACCGCATACAATACACCTATTGGGATGTCTCCTTTTAGGCTTGTGTATGGTAAACCTTGTCACTTAACCGTGGAGATTGATCATAAGGAGTTTTGGGCTATCAAGCAATGCAATATGGAGATGGATGGGGCTGGAAAGCAAAGGAAGTTACAACTCCAAGAGCTAGAGGAGCTTCGCAATGATGAATTTGAAAGCTCACGCATTTACAAGGAGAAAACTAAGGAATTTCATGATACTATGATTTCTAGAAAACAATTTTGTGTTGGACAGAAAGTACTTTTGTTTAATTCTCGCTTGCAATTATTTCCGGGTAAATTAAGGTCACGTTGGATTGGACCTTTTATTTTTACTAATGTGTTTTCTCATGGTGCAGTCGAAATCCGTAGTATTCCTACAGGCAAGGAGTTTAAAGTTAATGGGCACTGGTTGAAACCATACTATGAGAACTTCTCTTCCGAAGTGGTGGAAGGAGTTAATTTTGTGGATGCACTTCCTCTGGAGGAGTCATAGAAAACAAGGAGATAGTCGGGTTGACGACTTTAAACCAAGCGCTAAGTGGGAGGCAACCCACCGGTTTTGTATCTTTACCTTTATCTTTTTATTCTTAAGTATTTTTGTCTTGTTTTTATCTTTTTATTTTCGTGTATTTCCCACCTTAACTTACTTCGGATGATTCAATTTACATTGAGGATAATGTAAAGTTTAAGTGTGGGGGAGTGGTTAAGCTTTTGCTTTGTACCTTTTTCATGCAATTTTTTCAACTTTTTTGTAATTAGTGAATAAGAAACTCCAACTTGTAGTTAGTTTAAAGTCACATAATATACATGTCGCTAAGATTACATCGAGAATCTCATAATAGTGACTGAACTTAGAGATGACAGAGAACATGATCGGGTTTCTTACTTGTATAAGAGTTAAAGTTGTATTTAACCATCCCAGTGGAAAATGAGGTGCAGATTGAATTCGGTATTAGATTTTTGATCCCCTATAGTGGAGACTACCTATTGTTACATCATGTGAGGCACCGACCTTCAATTTTTGTACCTGTGTAAATATGTGCTTTTAGAGTGTGTGTCACCGTACGTAAATTCCGGGTAGAATGGTGAGCTACCCAACTTAACACCAATTTTCAGCACTATTTTGATCTCTTGAGTGCTACTTTTATCAATCATGAATGGTGACATCGAATTGCTAACTTACATACCACTTGTATTCTTGTTCGCAGTTAGCACCATCCACTTTATCTCTCTCTACACCAACGGGTCCATAGAAACACCATCATCATCAACAAGAGGAGCATCACAAATTCGAAGGAAAGTTGAAAACGTTCAAGGTTTGCAAGCAACTATGTACAAATGAGCAGATTTCAGATTTGAGTAAAGCAACAATACAAAGAGCATATTTCCGATTACAAGTTGAAGACTATTGTGCAAGAGTGAATATTATCAAGATGAGAATTCAAGAAGTTTATGATATCGAGGCATACAAGTTGTGAAAAATTGAGTGGTAAATTACTTACACCATGGCCTTTGTTTTGCAATTTTATTATTTTTATTTGTTAGTTTGTATTTTATTTTCTCTTGTCTAAAAAAAAAAAAAAAGAAAAGACAAGAGAAAATTTATTAGGTTCAATTTGTTTTTGTTTTATGATTCAAAAAAAAATCCATTTGTTTTATATTTTTGGTTTGTTTAGTTCATTTTTGGTTTTGTATTTATTCAATAAAGCCAATGGAAGAAGAAATATCCATAATGAAGTTTCAAGCGACAAGGAATTTGAGGAAAGAATCATATTGTCAAGATTCTACGAGGTTCAAGAATTAACATCAAGTATTGAAGACCGAAGACGAAAATGAAGACAAGGATCGAAGACGTTTCTATGGATGCTGTGAGAGTGGTGCTAACTGCACGCCGAACGGATAACGAGGTAAGTAAGCATATTCCCACCTTCGTTAAGTGGTTGATTTCCTTTCTAAGAGATCGTCAGAAAAAAAAAAGGTTTTCAAAATGATAAAAGATGTGGGGTTTTAAAACATTTCGGAGGGTTTTGAACTTCCTACCATTCAAAGTGTCGCATGATTCTCTCTTCATTCCTACCTGGACACATGTGTGACTCATAAAGAGCTATTTATTGAGAGCAATATCATAAAACCCTTTCTTGTGAGGCAGAGTCGATACTTTTGATCACTTCGAACCTGATTTTCTCTCGAGAAGGGATGGTTACTTCTCTCTCAACATTTAAGAATGAGATTGTGTTCATTTATGTGTCTAACTTCTTATTGCTAGTGTGCAGAATTTCTATGTCTTCTTAGCGCGTTGGATGCTATTATTACGGATTACTAGTAAGTTGGAAAAGTAGGTTTTGTAGGAAAACCTCTTGTAAACCTTCACGAGACTATAACTCGTCCACTAGGGACACCTAGGGGTTCAAAGGCTTGTTATTTATGCTAAAAGTGACTGTAGGCTCGACGAGACGGAGTTGTATGTATTTTTGTTTTATAATTATTTTTGTTTGATTTGCTCGAGGACTAGCAAAGTCTAAGTGTGGGGGAATCTGATAGGTGTATAAAACACCTAATTTTATATCTAGTATTTATACTTTCTTTGCTATTTTTCTTGTGAATTATGTATCTTATGTTTGCTTTTGATTTATTAGGTACTCTGGAGTCATACGGAGAAAAAGAAGAAGAAATCACCCAATTGGAGTAAAAGGGCAAAAGCGTCAGTTCATATGCAATTACTAGGCGAGTTGTGCTTGGAGCAGGCTAAGGTTGCGCAACAATGGAGCGTAGAAGGGCATAAATGTCATTTCAGGGCGAACACTATCTGAAGCCCAGTCAAGGTTAAGGGCAACTCTATTTGGAGGAGTTCTAAATACAGTCAAGCTAAGGTTAAGGGGTTGCCAGACAGGGTGACCCTTATCTCAAGTGTTGGGGTGTCTATATCCAGCCCCATTCCTACACCCTAAATCAGAAGATATCTTCTCAATCATTTTCAGCACTTTTCAACTGAAAGAAAGAGGAAGAACAACAGCCATGAATTCAGGGGATGAGAACAGATCGAGAAGATTGAGATGGTGAATTGCTGGTGATGAAACGGAAATGGAAGGAATGATTATGCTGTAGAGATTCAGAGTGATGCTGTTGAATTTGGTTCGAAGTTATGGCAAAGAAAGGTTCGTTATGGATCTGAGATGGAGACGATGGTATGGGTAGCAGGAGAGATGAAATTGATGAAGCTTAGAAGGAAAAATTAGTGTTGGGTTCGTCTTTCTCGTCGGTAATGAAGAAGAAGGTTGTTGTTCGATTCTGTTGATTGAGAAGATATAGAAACTAGGGTTTCTGGTTTGTTTGAAATAAAAGATGGGGTTTCTGAAATGAGGGTTTGCTGTTGAGTCAGAGAAGAACAAAGAAGAACAGAGTTTGATGATGCTGTCTTGGGTCTGCTACCATTTGGGGTTGATTTATTCAGCCAAGAAAGAAGAATGGATCATATGACTGAATGTTTCCATCAACAAGGTGGTTATGAATCTACAAATGCTTGAGATTAAATGAGATTCGTCTTGATTTGTGGGTGATTGATGAGGCTTGAAACCAACACACTGTTGCAATTGATTGATTGCCATAGATGTATGCTTAGGACTCTTAACAGGAGAAGACCACAAAGACATGTTGCAGCTACAATGAGCAATGAAATGGAACTGGTGCTTTGGTGTTTGCTAGGCAGTGCAGGTACAGATATGAATTTGTGGCGTTGCTGTTGATTTGATATGAGATTCATGGGGTATGGATTGGATTCATTAATGCAAGAAATGATACAGTGGTGTTATTGAGTTGGAACAAGTACTGGCAATGCAGTTGCTGAGCTGCAATGAATTGTAATGAGATGCAGATGGAGCTGAAGTAATGCTTGCGTGCATTGAAGTATGACCTGAGTATAAGAGGGTCTGGTGCTGTTGAGAAATGGGTTACAAGAAGTGTTGGATTGACAGGGGACTGGTGCAGCTGAATTGGAATGAATTGAGGTAAGCATGAAAGCTGAGAAGGGATAGCAGTGATGGCCGTGTAGAATGAGTCTTGCAACTGAATTGCAAGTAAATGAGCAAGGCAGGCTAGACTTAGAAGATGATGGTGGTGATGTGAAGAGATGAGAATTGAGTTAATGGGTTTGTGGAGGAGTTGTGTAGCAGATGGTTAAGTACAGTTTGATTGTGAAGTTGCAGTGGCAGTGGTGCAGGTGCAAGGTGCAGAGGTTGAAGTTGAGCTGTGTGTTGAAGTTATGATGCAGGCATGAATTTGAGCTGCAGAGTAATTGGTTGACCTGAATTGCAGGGAAATGGAAGTGGTGTTTGAGTTGAAGATTATGGAATCTGTGATTAGTTACCAGTTCATTGCTTGGATTGCAAATGGGTGTTGCATAGGTGCAGTTCATCTGGTGTTGGTTAATGAGAAGAATGGTTGTGGTTTGAGTTTGGCTTGAACGAGAGAGTCTGCAGCTGAGAAATAACATGAAAGAGCATGATCGAGAACTGGTGAAGGCGAGAAAGAGGATTTAATGAAGTAAAGTTGCAGATATTGTTGTGAACTGAAGCTGGTGATGGAGAGTGCTTGTGTTGATTGCATAAGGCTGAGCTGTAATGGAAGATAGAACATAGGTGGAGTTTGGCAGTTCTACGAGTTGTTGAAGAAGATGCAAAGAAATAAAATTGGAGCTGATGGAAAAATTTGCAACAGAGTTGTGTTATATTGGAACAGCCATCAGGGTTGAGTGAGCCGAACCATGATGATGCAACAGTGGTTATCCTGTCAAGATGGCCTGCAATGGCCTCGGCCAAAACCTACTCATCCCAGTTAGACCCTGACTCAGCTGACACATACATCTGACTCATTTGACCTGGTTTGACTCGGTGGTTTTACCGAGTCGAATCATTGACCCGAATGAGTTGGACCGGTGACCGGGCGGACTTTGCCGGTCACCTGAGCTGTTTTCCGGTGACCCTCCGGCCAACTTCCGGCGACTTTTTGGCAGATTTCTACACGGGTTTTTATGACTTTTGGGCCAAGCGGATTTTCATCTAATGGACTTTGGAGACTAGACCTAATTTTGGAAAGCAAGGACTATAAAAGGAAGACTCCTAAAACTTTTGGGATAACACGTATTATTCTTGGAGCTTTGGAGATAGATACAACTAGGGTTTGCTTTCGTTTTATTTTTCATCTTCTTCAATTATTTTATGATTATGATTATGAGGAACTCCATTATTATGAGTAACTAAACTCAATTATTGGTTATGGGATAAAAGTTGATTTCTCAAGCATGTTATTTAAATCAATGAATTAGTTTTGTCTCAAAACTTTATTGTTTATGATTCATGGTTGATATTGTTTTATGATTTGAATGCTAGTTTGGTTGAGTCCGGAATCAATTAGACTAGTCTTCATCTCTATTGCTAGATTAGGGTTTTCAAAACGAAATAGTTGTTTATCCCTGATTCTAAGTAGCATAGTGTCATTATTACTTGTAGTGATACATCTTTTTAGTTGCATATGAATCATAACCTTTTTTAAAAAGAATTAGTGCTTTTACACGTTTGTTTGCATTGATTGGTCTTATTTCATAGAACTTATTGCTCTTAGGGAGTTAAACTTAATTGTGCTTTTACACTTTAGGTTGCTTTCTAGGTAGATTTCACAATAGCATCTTTTAATGTTGTTTGTGATAAAATCGGGAAATAAACGGGATACTCTTGCGATCAAGATATCCTAGGACTTTTAGTAAATGAGAGATTAAAATTCCAATTCTAGTCATTAATGAAAATACATGTTTGTGAATGATAATATCCCATGACCAATATCTTCTCCTTATTGATTTTTAAAATTATTTTATTGCTTTTGATTACTTTTATTGCTTCGTTTATTTAGATAAAACAAAAATCCCCCCCCTTTGGTTACTTAAGAATCTGAAAATTTGATAATAACAAAAGCCTCTCTGTGGGAATGAACTCTTTCTTATCACGTACTATATTTATATCTAGTTGAGTGAGAAAGTGAATTATTTTTGACGCATACGACTGCGACCATTAATGTCCACTCTCAGCAGAGTAGCACGAATCTTCCGAAGTGTCAGTATTGAAATCTGCATGAAAACACTCGCGTAGGCTACACCATCCTCTGACAAAGAGATTAGCGTGTTTACACGCCTTTTAATTAAAAGTTAGTGCGATATAACGCGTTTAAATTCCTTAAGAGAAATCCAGACTTTCCATATCAGTCTTAAGGAACGATCACGGCCACATGATTTGGCCACACAATTTAATAGGTCTAGCCTACTCCTAACAAGACAAGGCGATCGTCCCGACAAACACCGGCGGGCCCACTAGAATCCCTGCCGGTCGAAACTCCTTAGATTATCCGCTGCACATTCAAACGCTGTCCTGAACATGGGCATTCACGCTATTAAAAAGAAGGCTCAAACGAGCTAGACCGACCATGACGGTCTTAGAAGCATCACATTCTTCCAACCTAGCCATCCTAGTTGGACGACATAGATCATGTTTCAGGCGATCAAAGAGGCGTCGTTGAGTTCATCAGCAAATCACCTTCATATTTAGCCGATTGAACCTCACCCGATAATTCGTAGGCGCATCAAAACGATTGCCCAAAGTAGGATAATCGCGCGGTTTAAAGATAGATCAAACGAGCTAAGACCGGCCAAAACGGTCTCAAAACATCACGACCGCCCAACTTAGCTAGCCTAGTTGGACGGCTTAGATATTCCTTCGAGTAATTAAAGAAGTTATAACGTGTTCAACCTCGACCCAACTCCACACTTGGTCGATCGACTTGCTCATAGCAAGACCAGAGCACATCAAATCACCGGCCCAAAGTAGGGAGAACGCGCCGTTTGAAAACCCTAGAAAATGCTTTGCGGCAATACCCTACTATCCCAAATCGATCATGACCACTCATCTTTGCCAGCCGAATCGAGTGGCTTAGATCTAATTTGAGATCGCCAAGGAGATATCAACATGATTACGAGCGACCCGTCTTTGCACATGTCCAAACGGCATGTTCAAATAAGTGACCAACTCTTTGACTGATTAGACAAAAGAGGTTGGCCGCGCGATCCCCTAAACCCTAAAAACGCGTCAACAACAATATGTAACTGCCGCAAATCATCTCGTCCATCCAACTTCGCCAGCCTAGTTGGATGGTGTAGAAAACTAGCAAAGTAGCATTGTAATCACCGGCCATCCTTCCTCCAGAGGGAGTGATCGACCAAGTGACAGCTCGACCATAGGGTCCTCGAACGATTACCCAAAGATGGCCGGTCGTGCTACTTTTAAGACGCTCAGTCCGTGACTGATTCGATCGAGCTCAAAAACAGTTATGCTTCTAACACATCGATTATTTTCAGATGCTTATTCGAAAGCGATGCTTTACATACATCGATTATAAGCAACACTTCATGAATATCGGTTTTACAAATAATTTATTATTTGACCTAAAAGCATTGTGTGCTACTTTCAGTGATGAGTCCCACGACTCGACCCACTTACTCGAGACTTCAATCATGTCACAAATTGGGGGATGCTCACTGGGGTTTTGGTCTGGCGGTTTACAGCGTGCGGCGTGCAATGCGCCCATTACGAGAAAGTGTCAGGAAAGACGGAAGGTTAACATTAATGAGAGTAGTGAGTGAACGTGTGATTAGTCTTCCCTCATAACGGAAACACGATGGTCACCACCTTCCGCACAAACTCACTTCTCCACTGCTTAACTTCCTCCACTTTCTATGAGATTAGGGTGCACTCAATGACTTGTATAAATAGGTTTTCAACCTATTTCGACAATAACAGAACACAAGTGTTATCAACACAAGTATCCAGGAACCATTTTTATAATACAAGTCATAAACAGCTACACCTTCATAACTCAACATTCTGATCTCAAACACCTTCTCCGCTTCCCTCCCTAAGATCAACCATTCTCCTTCACCTTGTGACCGAATTGAATATGGAACGAAGATTTCTTGGTTTAGGCCAGCGTCTTATAGATTGATCTCTTGAACTCAAAAGTACTCCCGTGCAATGCATTTTTTTAGGGTTTGAATTCGTTTCTCGTCAACACACCCCAAATTTACCAAAAACAGCAGAATCAGTTTTTGTCCTCAAACAACTGGTGACCACAGTAGGAGCTTAATCTCTCGGTTGCAAGATCAATTTTCAATTTCATTTCAATTTTCTCAAATTCAATATGGTGTATCTTAGGTCTGGATCAGCGACAAATCCCGATGTTCCTGGCACTGACAACACCCCTGGTATCAACATTCCTGCCGGTGACACCAATATACCGCCTACCAGCACGATCAATGCATCTCATGGTATTACGTCCTCAACCACCAATACCAGCGGCGCAGGAAACATTCTCTTAGGCGTGACATCTCCAATCACCAGAATCAGAGCCGCTGCTGCCACCCTCAATGTTTCGTCGAGCGTAACGCCCTCGGTCGTTACTAGAGATACTGCCACTCCCCCATCAGGACGAGATACTGGAGAAGCCAGAGCAGGACAACCCCCTATTACCATTGTTTATTTGATGGAAATACAAGAGGTTCTTGCTAAGGCTCAGACAGACATGGCTACAACTCAGAAGGAGGTACTCACTTTCCTCAATACGCTAACAGAGCGACTACCACAAGAGCCGCATCATCCCATGGAGCCAATTAGGAGTACTTTCAACACTCCTAGCGCAAGCGCTTCAACAACGCGTGCCTTTATAGATGAAGAAGTTCGTGTTGATCCTGAGCGCTAATGGGAAAGGAATCAGCTGTCCAACTTCGTCACGCGCGAGAATCTAGAACGACTTCTCCAAAATCGAGGCAAAAAAAACCCGTAGACCTGCATCAGCATCAACCTCCTTATCCTTCTCATGTGCAAAGAGTTCCTCTCCCGAGAGGATACTCTTCTCCTCAATTTTCCCTTTATTACGGTACTGGTAATGCTCGTGAACACATCTCTCGTTTTCTGGAGTCATTAGGAGAGCACAAATACAACCATGTTCTCCGCTTGAAAGAGTTCTCGAAGTCGCTTACCGGGAGAGCATACACCTGGTACAACAACATTGCACCAAACAGCATATCCAACTGGTGTGAGATGGTAACTGCTTTCTACAAAAAGTATTTCTTCGTATCCGAGCAAATTACCTTTTCAGACTTGGGGAGAATGTTCCAGCGCAACAATGAGCATCCAAATGATTACGTCAAAAGGTTTAAGATTTAAGCGTTGGATTGTCACTATCCAAATGTAACTGAACAACAATCGGTATAATCATGCATTAACGGCATGGTACCCATCTATCGCGCTCTACTGGAGAACTTGTGTTTCCAAACTTTTTATGAACTTCATGAATCTGCTAAATGCTCGGCCACGACAGCACCGGCATTACTGGAGAGGACCAGACCCGCAAGAAACGAAGATGCACGTGAGACTCGAGGAAGCATACATCTCATCGACAAACAATAAAATGTCGGCCCCTCTTTAATTGTAGTAGGCAAAGGACGGAAGAGAAAATCCCCAGCGACAGAGCAACAACCCAAACGTGCAGCACCAACGCATCAGGCATCTCCACCACCGAAAGCACCAGCTAAAACGCCTACGCAACAACAAAAGGCTGGTCCAAACTTCTCATTTCCAATAGATGAATTCATTGAACTCCTAGAAGCATGGATTCAAGATGACGCCATCAAGCTACCTCCTCTCAGACGCCCGCCAACCGAAGAAGAAATGGCAAATCCCAAATATTGTCGTTACCACAGATTTGTCAATCACCCAACCAGTGACTGCAAAAAATTGAAGCACATTTCAAAGAAAAGGTGGATACGGGAGAAATTCAATTAGGAAATGAGCGAGTTTATAGAGAACCTGTTCCTGTCAGGAGCTGCATGATTTCTGGGGACTCTGTCCACAAAACTGTGCAGTCTATGATGGAGCATTTATGTAAAATTCTGTATTTCTCTAAGGAGCAGCATCAAGACATGTTTGGGGCCCTCAACCGTGTTGAATCAGGCAAGCGTCTGTTTCCAGTTAAGGAGGTCGCTCCCAAACCCCAATCCTTCCTAGGAAACGCGAGATGTAACTGGGGACTCATAACTATCGCTCGCTTGAAGGATGTCGAGTTTGACAGCACACTGATTGATGTAGCATCTGATTTCAATATTGTCACTGTCAAGACCATGAAATATGCAAAGATTTAAAAGCAGGAAGCTCTTCACTGCTCAACCATAATTAAGAATTCTGAAGGAGAGTCTAGAGACGCTTACGAGTACATCGACCTCGAAATTAAGGTTGGAGACGCTCTAACACGCGGTAAGTTTCATATTGTGAAAGACTACCCGAATTATGATATGATTCTGGGGCGCTCGTGGGTGCATAAAAACAAAGGAAGGCTATGAGTGTGTCCTTTGCCAGTGTCAATACCTGAAAGGATTTCCAACAAGCCGTCCAACCCATAAGATTATATGTTGCCGTATCAACAACTTGCCAATGTGACACAATTACATGGAGAGAGCCTATCAACATACATTCGAAGATTTCGAACCCAAGTAAGTCTTATTGAACAACCTTTTTTAAAACCAGTCACTCCTCCTTTCGCTAAGGCTCGGGGACTCGCTCCGATCAACAACCCAGCCTCCAATAGGAGATGTGAATGGCAGGCGGCTGGTCCTTTCAAATGCTTTGTCAAGAATTTAGAAGCTGTCTCAGTCAAAGATAAAGATTTCAAGAATCAAGTAGTTGTACAACTCCCAAACCCATTTCAATTTGGAGATATGGTAGTGAAGGTGACCGCATATCAAGTTGGAGATGTGACAGTGAAGGTGACCGCTCAGCCTGATTCGCCTGCAGAAAGGGAAAAGGAGCCATACCTGGTGGCAGATGTTATCTTAGGCGGTTACTGCAAGCTCATCAATGCCGGCAAACTGGAAGGCGTGATAATCGACTCACGATGGCTCAAGCCCTTCAATACCTAAAACGCTGTGCTACCTTTTCCTCCAGCGTTCTCTCTAGTATTTCCTCCAGCAATTTCCCTTTCATGCAATATTTGTAATTCCTCCAAAATTATTGCATTGCTTGCATTCGTAATTAGAGTTTCAATTTGTCAGTTAATCAAAGTATTATTTCCTTTTAGAAATCTCTTTACTCCTAAATCATGACACAAGGTCTTAAGCAAGCTTAAACCCTCATCATTACCCATCAATTCAAACCAGAAAGACAAAACCCTAAAAAAGAAACATTTCATATCTTTCGAGAGAAATTGAAGGAATACAAATAAAAGGGGAAAAGGAATTGTATAATTATTAGGGAAAGCGTACTCTGAAGAGCAGTCTACTCCAACAGGCCCCTCGATCATCACATGATTAGGAGGATTGCAACACGAGGGAAGACAGGTTCGTGGTCAATCTCTGATTTCCATTATTGCATCCCTTTCGTTGTTTTTAGGATTACATGCAATCATCATGAAGACAGCGCACAGTCACATAAGAACGCATCACGCATCATCACTTATGAATGTCGCGTTCCCTTTGCTGTATAACTCGACGGAATGAAGAGGTTTGACCCTACTGGGAAGTACTACAACTAGGATTCCAGATATCGTGAATAAAAAAAAATCGTTCAATAAAAACCAAGCGCAGCCACAAAACTACTGAGTACAAGAAGAAAACATCTGCAAGATACGAAAAGATTGTTCTTCTACGTAAGGAAATGATAAAATGGGAAAACTAGTTTTCAATATCAATGCGCGGCGCCTCCACTAGAGTTCTCACAAGAACTCGCTCCAGCATCCTCTCCAACAGCAGGCATCCCATGCAGAAGCGTTTCAGCAATAGCTTTAGTATCCTCTCCAACAACATGCATCCCCTCCAGAAGCGTTCCAACAGTATCTTTAGCATCTTCTCCAGAAGACGTTTCAGCAGCAGCTTTGGCATCCTCTATAAAAGTCGTTCCAGACTCCTTCTCGTGGGCCGCACCGATATCTTTCTCAGAAACTACTCCAGCATCCTCTTGAGGATACGTTGGTTCGTCCACATCAGAGTCAAGGATTACGATGCCGTTATGAACAGGATAATTAAACTTATTCTCTCCTGAAGGCTTCTTATGCTCAACCCTTCGTCGCTTCATTCGAGCAGCAAACCTTTCAGCCTTGGCACTTGGTTGCTGAGATGCTTCATCGCGCTGAGACGACTTATCACACTGGGACGTTTCATCACGTCTACACTTCTCCTCCATGTCAACCGAAGCCATGAAAGCTTGAACACGCCCTCCAATAATGCGTAGATGAGTAAGAGGCATACCCTGTATGGACTGACCAGCCTTATGAAACAAAAGATCAATTTTGTTTAATACCTCCTCAGACGCATAAACCCTGGGTTTGTCAACTTCAAAGCTTTTCTCCGAGGAATTGAAAGAATAATCATCACCAGGAGTTCCCATCATATACTGCAAAGAATCATTAAGTCTGCATCAACAACCTGTATGGTAAAAGAAGACAAAAGAAAACTGCAAGAAGATATGAAGCAATACCTAAAACAGGATGAATGCAATCCTGTGGTGATCAATATGAAAAGAAAAGCTTGAAGTGCTCTTTTATACTACACAGACTTATGAAACCTGAAAAAGAAAAATTCCTTACCCGTACATGAAGGCTCTAGATACGGGATATCAGCTGATTAGATACTTATCTATCTGGGATGACTGAACGGGAAAAGGAATCCATCTTGGATTCGTCTACGGACGAAGGCAGCTGGACCCGCCAAGCTAACCCCTACGGATGAACTAGTGGCGCGCCAATACCGAGCCTGCTAGTCGCGCGACCCCATGCTCGAGGGACGATTCTGTCTTTCCTGGTAAGCCTATTTTCTCCGTCTCTACCCCATTTTGCATGTCACCATCTATTTCTTACCCCGCAACAATGTCACTATTACGTGCTAAGCAGGGCACTTTATGTTGATGGTGATTTTTAGTTCAGGGTCAAAATTATAAAATCCTGTATTTAACGGGTTGTCATCCTGCAAAGAAATAAAGGTTGTTTAAAAGTAATGAGTGTTCAAACCTCTTTACTTATATATGTATTGAGCAATTCAACATATTTATGAAATTTATCATAATGGTGTATGAAGAAACCATCCCAAATATTCTATAAATTTCAACATATCGCATTATTTACTAATGCATGACCTGCCTAGTATTTTCCTATGCTATGTACCCCATCTGAACTTTCAACGTTGACATGACATGACGATTAATGTTCACTCTCAGCAGAGTAACACGAATCTCGCGAAGTGTCAGTATTGAAATCTGCATGAAAACACTCGCGTAGGCTACACCACCCTATGACAAAGAGATTAGCGTGTTTACACGCCTTTTAATTAAAAGTTAGCGCGATCGAGCACGTTTAAATTCCTTAATGGAAATCCAGAATGTCCATATCAGTCTTAAGGAGCAATCACGACCACATGATTTAATAGGTCTGGCCTAGTCCTAACAGGACTAGGCGATCGTCACAATAAACACTGGCGAGCCCACTAGAATCCATGCCGGTCAAAACTCCTTAGATCAAATGCTGGCCTAAACATGGGCGTTCACGCTATTAAAAATAAGGCTCAAACGAGCTAGAACGACCATGACGGTATTAGAAGCATCACATCCGTCCAACCTAGCCAGCCTAGTTGGACGACGTAGATCATGTTTCAGGCGATCAAAGAGGCGCCATTGTGTTCACCGACAACTCACCTTCATCTTTAGCCGATCGAACCTCACCCGTCAATCCATAGGCGCATCAAAACAATTGCCCAAAGTAGGATAATCGCGTTGTTGAAAGATAGCTCAAACGAGCTAAAACCGACCAAAACGATCTCAAAACATCACGACCTCCCAACTTAGCTAGACTAGTTGGACGACTTAGATCTTCCTTCGAATAATTAAAGAAGTGCTAACGTGTTCACCCTCGACCCAACTCCACACCTGGTCGATCGAATTGCACATAGAAATAACAGAGCATATCAAATCGCCGGCCCAAAGTAGGGAGAATGCGTCGTTTGAAAACCCTAAAAAATGCTTTGCGGCAACACCCTACTGTCGCAAATCGATCATGACCACTCATCTTCACCAGACGAATCGAGTGGCTTAGATCTATTTTAAGATGGCCAAGGAGATATCAGCATGATCACGAGCGACCCGTCTTTGCACATGGCCAAACGGCTTGTTCAAATCAGCGCCCAGCACTTTGATTCGATTAGACAAAATTTGTTGGCCGCGCGGCCCCCTAAACCCTAAAAACGCGTCAACGACAATATGTAACTGCCGCAAATCATCTCGTCCATCCAACTTCGCCAACCTAGTTGGATGATGTAGATTTATTTTTGTAAAATTAGCAAAGTAGCATTGTGATCATCGGCCATCCCTCCTCCACAGGGAGTGATCGACCAAGTGATAGCTCGACCATAGGGTCCTCGAACGATTACCCAAAGATGGCCGGTCATGCTACTTTTAAGACGCCCAGTCTGTGACTGATTCGATCGAGCTCAAAAACAGCGATGCTTCTAACACATCGATTATTTTCAGATGCTTATTCGAAAGCGATGCTTTACATACATCGATTATAAGAAATGCTTCATAAATATCGGTTTTACAAATAATTTCTTATTTGACCTAAAAGCACTGTGTGCTGCTTTCAGTGACGAGTTCCACGACTCGACCCACTTACTCGAGACATCAAACATGTCACAAATTGGGGGATGCTCACTGGGGTTTTGGTCTGGCGGTTTACAGCGTGCAGCGTGCAATGTGCCCATTACGAGAAAGTTTCCGGAAATACGGACGGTTAACAGTAATGAGAGTAGTGGGTGAACGTGTTATTAGTCTTCCCTCACAAAGGAAACATGATGGTCACCACCTTCTGCACAAACCCACTTCTCCACTACTTAACTTCCTCCATTTCCTATTAGATCAGGGTGCGCTCAATGACTTGTATAAATAGGTTTTCAACCTATTTCGAAAATAACAGAACACAATTTTTATCAACACAAGTAGCCAGAAACCATTTTTCTGATACAAGTCATAAACAGCCACACCTTCATAATTCAACATTCTGATCTCAAACACCTTCTCCGCTTTCCTCCCTAAGATCAACCCTTCTCCTTCACCTTGTGATCGAATTGAATCTAGAATGGCCATTTCTTGGTTTAGGCCAGAGTCTTACAAATTGATCTATCGAACTCAAAAGTACTCCTGTGTAGTGCTATTGTGTAGGTTTTGAATTCGTTTCTCGTCAACACACCCCAAATTTTCCGAAAACAACAGAATCAGTTTTTGCCCTCAGATAACTGGCGACCACACTGGGAGATTAATCTCTCGGTTGCAAGATCAATTTTCAATTTCATTTCAATTTTCTCAAATTCAAGATGATGGATCTTAGGTCTGGATTAGCGACAAATCTCGATGTTACTGGCGCTGACAACACCCCTGGTGTCAACATTCCTGCCGGTGATACCAATGTACCACCTACCAGCACGATCAATGCATCTCGTGGTACTATGTCCTCAAACACCAACACCAGTGGCGCATGAAACATTCCCTTAGTCGTGACACCTCCGATCACCAAAGCTAGAGCCGTTGCCGCCACCCCCAATGTTTCTTCGAGCGTAACGCCCCCGGTCGTTACTAGAGATACTGCCACTCCCCCATCAGGATAAGAGACTGGAGGAGCCAGGGGAGGCCAACCCCCTATTACCATTGTTGATTTGATGGAAAGACAAGAGGTTCTTGCTAACGCTTAGACAGACATGGCTACAACACAGAAAGAGGTACTCACTTTCCTCAAGACGTTAATGGAGAAACTACCACAAGATCCGCGTCAACCCATGGAGCCAATTAGGAGTGCTTTCAACACTCCTGGCGCAAGCGCTTCAACATGGCGTTCCTTTATAGATGAAGAAGTTATTGTTGCTCCTGAGCGCTCAAGGGAAAGGAATCTGCCGTCCAACTTCGTCACGCGCGAGGATTTAGAACGACTTCTATAAAATCGAGGCAAGGAAAACCCAATAGACCTGCACCATCATCAACCTCCTTATCCTCCTGATGTGCAAAGAGTTCCTCTCCCGAGAGGATATTCTTCTCCTCAATTTTCCCTTTATGACGGTACTGGTAATGCTCGTGAACATATCTCTTGTTTTCTGGAGTCATCAGGAGAGCATGAACACAACCATGTTCTCCACCTGAAAGAGTTCTCGAAGTCGCTTACCGGGAGAGCATACACCTGGTACAACAACATTGCACCAAACATCATATCCAACTGGTGTGAGATGGTAACTGCTTTCTACAAAAAGTATTTCTTCGTATCCTAGAAAATCACTTTTCAGACTTGGGGAGAATGTTCCAGCGAAACAATGAGCATCCAAATGATGACGTCAAAAGGTTTAGGATTCAAGCGCTGGATTGTCACGATCCAAACGTGACTGAAAAACAGTTGGTAGAATCATACATTAATGGCATGGTACCATATATCACACTCCACTAGAGAACTTGCGTTTCCAAACTTTTTCTGAACTTCATGAAGCTGCTAACGCTCGGCCACGACAGCACCGACATTACTGGAGAGGACCAGACCCGCCAGAAACGAAGATGCACGTAAGACTCGAGGAAGAAGACGTTTCATCAACAAACAATACAATGTCGGCCCCTATGTAAGTGTAGTAAGCGAAGGAGGGAAGAGAAAAGCCCCAGCGACAGAGAAACAACCCAAACGTGCAGCACCAACGCATCAGGCATCTCTACCACGGAAAGCACCACCTAAAACGCATACGCAACAACAAAAGGATGGAGATGCTGCTCCAGAAATCCCATTTCCAATAGATGAAGTCATTGAACTCCTGGAAGCATGGATTCAAGATGACGCCATCAAGCTACCTGCTCTCAAATGCCCGCCAACCGAAGAAGAAATGGCAAATCCCAAATATTGTCGTTACCACAGATTTGTCAATCACCCAACCAGCGACTGCAACAAATTGAAGCGCATTTTCAAAGAAAAGGTGGATATGAGAGAACTTAAATTAGGAAATGAGGGAGTTCACTGAGACCCTCTTCCTGTCAGGAGCTGCATGATTTCTGGGGACTCTGCCCACAAGACTATGCAGTCTATGATGGAGCATTTATGTGAAATTCTGTATTTCTCTAAGGAGCAGCGTCAATACATGTTTGGGGACATCAACCGTGTCGTACCAGGCAAGCGTCTGTTTCAGGTTAAGGAGGTCGCTCCCAAACCCCAATCCTTCCTAGGAAACGCGATATGTAACTGGGGACTCCTAACCATCGCTCGCTTGAAGGATGTCGAGTTTGACAGCACATTGATTGATGTAGCATCTGATTTCAATATTGTCACTGTCAAGACCCTGAAAGGTGCAAAGATTTCAAAGCTGGAAGTTGTTCACTGCCCAACCATAATTAAGAATTCTGAAGGAGAGTCTAGAGACGCTTACAGGTACATCGACATCGAAATCAAGGTGGGAGACTCTCTTACACGCGGTAAGTTTCATATTGTGAAATACTACCCGAATTATGATATGATTCTGGGGCGCTCGTGGGTGCATAACAACAAATAAATACTAGGAGTGTGTCCTTTGCTAGTGTCAATACCTGAAAGGATTTCCAACAAGCCGTCCAACCCAGAAGATTATATGCTGTCGTATCAAAAACTTGCCAATGTGACACAATTACCTGGAGAGATCCCATCAACATACATTCGAAGATTTCAAACCCAAGTAAGTCTTATTGAACAACCCTTTTTGCAACCAGTCACTCCTCCTTCCGCTAAGGCTCGGGGACTCGCTCCGATCAACAACCCAGCTGCCACTAGGAGATGTGAATGGGAGGTTGGTACTTTCAAATGCTTTGTCAAGAATTTAGAAGCCATCTCAGTCAAAGATAACGAGTTCAAGAATCAAGTAGTTGTACAACTCCCAAACCCATTTTAAGTTGGAGATATGGTAGCGAAGGTGACCGCATTTCAAGTTGGAGATGTGACTGTGAAGGTGACCGCTCAGCCTGATTCGCCTGCAGAAAGGGAAGACGAGCCATACCTGGTGGAAGATGTTATCTTAGGAGGTTACTGCAAGCTCATCAATGCCGACAAACTGGAAGGCGTGATAATCCACTCACGATGGCTCAAGCATTCAATACCTAAAACGATGTGCTACCTTTTCCTCCAGCGTTCTCTCTAGTATTTCCTCCAGCAATCTCCCCTTTACTCCTAAATAATGATACAAAGTCTTAAGCAAGCTTAAACCCTCATCATTACCCATAAATTCAAACCAGAAAGACAAAACCCTAAAAAAGAAACATTTCATATCTTTCGAGAGACATTGAAGGAATACAAAGAAAAGGGGCAAAGGAATCGTATAATTATTAGGGCAAGCATACTCTGAAGAGCATTCTAATCCAACAGTCCCCTCGATCATCACATGATTAGGCAGATTGCTACACGAGGGCATACATGTTCGTGGTCAATCTCTGAGTTTCATTATTGCATCCCCTTCGTTGTTTTTAGGGTTACATGCAATTATCAGGAAGACAGCGCACGGTAACATAAAAACGCATCACGCATCATCACTTATGAATGTCGCGTTCCCTTTGCTGTATAACTCGATGGAATGAAGAGGTTTGACCCTACTGGGAAGTACTATAACTAGGGTTCCAGATATCATGAATAAAAAAAAATCGTTCAATGAAAACCAAGCTCAACCACAAAACTACTGAGTACAAAAATAAAACATCTACAAGCTACGAAAAGATTATTCTTCTGCGGAAGGAAATAATGAAATGGGAAAACTAGTTGTCAATATCAACGCGCGACACCTCCACTAGAGTTCTCTCAAGCACCTGCTCCAGCAGCCTCTCCAACAGCAGGCATCCCCTGCAGAAGCGTTTCAGCAGTAGCTTTAGCATCCTCTCCAACAACATGCATCCCCTCCAGAAGCGTTTCAGCAGTAGCTTTAGCATTCTCTCCAGAAGCCGTTTCAGCAGCAGCTTTGGCATCCTCTACAGAAGTTGTTCCAGACTCCTTCTCGTGGGCCGCACCGACATCTTTCTCAGAAACTGCTCCAACAACCTCTTGAGGATACGCTGGTTTGTCCACATCAGAGTCAAAGATTACGATGCCGTTATGAACAGGATAATCAAACTTATTCTCGCCCCGGGGGCTTCTTATGCTAAACCCTTCGTCGCTTCAGTCGAGCAGCAAACCTTTCAACCCTGGCACTTGGTTGCTGAGATGGTTCGTCGCGCTGAGACGCCTTATCACACTGGGATGCTTCATAACGTTTCCACTTCTTCTCCATGTCAACCGAAGCCATGAAAGCTTGAAAAAACCATCGAACAATGTGTAGATGAGTAAGAGGCATACCCTGTATGGCCTGACCAGCCTCACGAAACAAAGGATCAATTTTGTTTAATACCTCCTCAGATGCAGAAACCCTGGGTTTGTCAACTTCAAAGATTTTCTCCGAGGAATTGAAAGAATAATCATCACCAGGAGTTCCCATCATATACTGCAGAGAATCATTAAGTCTGCATCAACAACATGTGTGGTAAAAGAAGACAAAAGAAAACTGCAAGAAGATATGAAGCAATACCTAAAACGAGATGAGCGCAATCTTGTGGTGATCAATATGAAAAGAAAAGCTCGAAGTGATCTTTTATATTTCACAAACTAATGAAACCTGAAAAAGAAAAACTCTTTACCCGTACATGAAGGCTCTAGATACGGGATATCAGCTGATTATATACTTATCTATCTGGGATGATTGACTCACCTAGGCTGCTAAGAAGCTCGCTACAGCAAAAGAAAATGCCAACAAAATATTAAAAAGGGGGGGGGGGAGGGGAGAGAGGAAGTTGATACCCTTTTATACAAGCAGCGTGTTGGGAGTTCGAACGGGAAAAGGAATCCATCTTGGATTCGTGTACGTACGAAGGCAGTTGGACCCGCCAAGATAACCCCTGCGGACGAACTAGTGGCGCGCCAATACCGAGCCCTCTAGTCGCGCGCCAATACCGAGCCCTCTAGTCGCGCGACCCCATGCTCGAGGGACGATTCTGCCTTTCCTGGTAAGCCTATTTTCTCCGTCTCTACTCCATTTTGCACGTCACCATATATTGCTTACCCCGCAACAATGTCACTATTACGTGCTAAGCAGGGGACTTAATGTTGGTGGTGGTTTTTAGTTCCGGGTCAAAATTATAAAATCTTTTATTTAATGCGTTGTCATCCTGCAAAGGAACAAAGGCCGTTTAAAAGTAATGAGTGTTCAAACCTCTTTACTTATATATGTATTGAGCAATTCAACATATTTATAAAATTTTTTAGAATGGTGTATGAAGCAACCATCCCAGATGTTCTATAAATTTCAACCTATCGCATTATTTACTAATGCATGACCTGCCTAGTATGTTCCTATGCTATGTTCCCCATCTGAACTTTCAATGTTGACATGACATGACGATTAATGTTCACTCTCAGCAGAGTAGCACGAATCTCCCGAAGTGTCAGTATTGAAATCTACATGAAAACACTCGCGTAGGGTAACCACCCTATGACAAAGAGATTAGCGTGTTTACACGCCTTTTAATTAAAAGTTAGCGCGATTGAACGCGTTTAAATTCCTTAAGGAAAATCCAGACTATCCATATCAGTCTTAAGGAACGATCACGCCACATGATTTGGCCACACAATTTAATAGGTCTAGCCTACTCCTAACAGGACTAGGCGATCATCACGATAAACACCGGCGAGCCCACTAGAATCCCTGCCGGTCGAAACTCCTTAGCTCAAACCCTGGCCTGAACATGCTCAAACGAGCTTGACCGACCATGAACGTCTTATAAGCATCACATCCGTCCAACCTAGCCAGCCTAGTTGGACGACGTAGAACATGTTTCAGGCGATCAAAGAGGCGTCGTTGTGTTCACCGGCAACTCACCTTTATCTTTATCCGATCGAACCTCACCCGGCAATCCATAGGCGCATCAAAACGATTTCCCAAAGTAGGATAATCACGATGTTGAAAGATAGCTCAAACGAGCTAATAATGGCCAAAACGGTCTCAAAACATCACGACCTCCCAACTTAGCTAGCCTAGTTGGAAGACTTATATCTTCCTTCGAATAATTAAATAAGTGCTAACGTGTTCACCCTCGACCCAACTCCATACTCGGTCGATCAACTTGCGCATAACAATACCAGAGCACATCAAATCGTCGGCCCAAAGTAGGGAGAACGCGCCGTTTGAAAACCCTAAAAAATGCTTTGCGGCAACACCCTAATATCGCAAATCCATCATGACCACTCATCTTCGCCAGACGAATCGAGTGGCTTAGATCTAATTTGATATGGCCAAGGAGATATCAGCATGATCACGAGCGGCCCGCCTTTGCACATGTCCAAACGGCTTGTTTAAATCAGCGCCCAACGCTTTGATTTGATTAGACAAAAGAGGTTGGCCGCGCGGCCCCTAAACCCTACAAACGCGTCAACGACAATATGTAACTGCCGCAAATCATCTCGTTCATCCAACTTCGCCATCCTAGTTGGATGGTGTAGATTTATTTTTGGAAAATTAGCAAAGTAGCATTGTGATCACCAGCCATCCCTCCTCCACAGGGGGTGATCGACCAAGTGATAGCTCGACCATAGGGTCCTCGAACGATTACCCAAAGATGGTCGGTCGTTCTACTTTTAAGACGCTCAGTCCGTGACTGATTCGATCGAGCTCAAAAACAGCGATGCTTCTAACACATCGAATATTTTCAGTTGCTTATTCGAAAGCGATGCTTTACATACATCGATTATAAGCAATGCTTCATAAATATCGGTTTTACAAATAATTTATTATTTGACCTAAAAGCACTGTGTGCTGCTTTCAGTGACGAGTCCCACGACTCGACCCACTTACTCGAGATATCAGACATGTCACAAATTGGGGGATGCTCACTGGGGTTTTGGTCTGGCGGTTTACAGCGTGCGGCATGCAATGCACCCATTACGAGAAAGTTTCAGGAAATACGGATGGTTAATAGTAATGAGAGTGGTGGGTGAACTTGTGATTAGTCTTCCCTCATAACGGAAACACAATGGTCACCACCTTCCGCACAAACCCATTTCTCCACTACTTAACTTCCTCCACTTCCTATGAGATCAGGGTGCGCTCAACAAGTTGTATAAATAGGTTTTCAACCTATTTCGACAATAACAGAACACAAGTGTTATCAACACAAGTATCCAGAAACCATTTTTCTGATACAAGTCATAAACAACTACACCTTCATAATTCAACATTCTGATCTCAAACACCTTCTCCGCTTCCCTCCCGAAGATCAACCCTTCTCCTTCACCTTGTGACCGAATTGAATCTGGAACGACCATTTCTTGGTTTAGGCCAGAGTCTTACAGATTGATCTCTCGAACTCAAAAGTACTCCCATGCAGTGCATTTGTTTAGGGTTTGAATTCGTTTCTCTTCAACACGCCCCAAATTTACCAAAAACAGCAAAATCAGTTTTTGCCCTCAAACAGATTCATAAAGACTTTGACATAACCATAAGGCACACTGGTTGTAACATGATATTCCGTTTTGAAAGTACTAACACATGCATCACTTTATTTGAGTGTACAAGACAGTGAACTAATAGAATGCGAAGATCCGACATCTATCACAGTCAGTGATTTCTAAAGTTACTAGATTTGTACTGCCGCTCCCCCATTATGCTTTAGAGTAATAAAGCGCGTCACTCATCTTAAAAAGCCTTTCTTCAGTAAAACATGATTGAGACCATCCTGTTTTACTCCGATGCAAATGGTGAATAACTCATTCTTCAAAGAAATAAAGTGTTGTTAATGAATATATATCCATGCAGAATACAGACCACTTAAGTGATTTATGGCTCTGGTGGATGATTCGACGCATTGAATCAGTTATTGCTCATAACAATCGATGCATTTAATTTTTGTAGAATTCCTAGCACATATTACACAATGCAAAGTGCAAAGGCTCACCACCCTTGTTAATGTTAGATAATTTATATCAAAAGGACTTGATGAATATTGCATGTTTAATAAGATCAATGTAGAGCATCTTATACCCAATGGTCTCGCAGAGGCTACCATCAAAGGTTATAGATGGTGTCTAAGGAATAGGTTATCCGTACCAACCTACCTTTTATTGCTTTGGGGATGGATATGCAATCTTACACACATCTTTACTTAATTCGTTTAAGAACCCAATATTAGTCAACCTTTTTTTGCGTACAAGTTGGTAACTGGATTTAAGCCTGACACTTGTGTTCTTACGCATTTTTGGTTGCACTATATATGTGCCATTACGACTCCACATCGTGCTATGATGGGTCTTCAAAACTGTTAAGCAGTTATGTTGGAAATGAGTTCCCAACAATTATCCGCATTTTAAAACTATTGGTAGGAGATCTATTTACCGATATATTTACCGATATATTTACGGTTATCACTTTAATGAGACAGTCTTCCCGTCATTAGGGGGAGATAAGAAAAAGTATTTTCTAACGGAACGACAGAAATTATCGTGGTTTCTTCCTACCGTGTCTCATATTGATTCTTATACTCCACAAGTGTAAATGTGAAGTGACAAAGAATAATCGATTTTCAGAATGTACACTGATGTAGCTAAAGTGATGAGATTAGACATACCAGTGATAGACACATTTTTGCGTCTACGTTGTCCTTAATTTCATGTATTGTTGGTACTCGATTTTTGTACTTATTATGGTATTTTATGTGTTTGTAAGAATTTTTGGGAAATAAACATTATTGGAAAAATCGGCTCGAAAAGTTGTCTAAAGCACCCGGAGGACTCATGTTATTCGGACTCGCACTGTTAGATAAGGGGCACTCAATTACTAAGGGGCACCTCAACGGATAAGGGGATCCTTCCTTACTACTCACACCCCATAAGGCAAATGCTAAAGGGACACCCGTACAGGATTAGGGGGAGGTCATCTTCTCCATTTGAATTTGGAATTTGGCGGGAAAAGCTATTATCAAAACACCAAAATTAGGGTTCGTGATTTAAAGGCGTTTTAGGGAGATTCAATGGCTGAAATCAAATGGGTAGTTGTGATATGTCCTAACAGAGCTGGTATGGGTGTTTGTTTCGATCAAATTTGGCTGAAAAATCCGTGAGAAGAAAACAGGGCAGCACGTGCATGGTTCACGGGATTGCATGAGTTTTGGAGAATTTAAACGTGTTCTACTCATGTTTGATGACTCGAGCAACACTTTGGACCTTAACAAAGTTAAATAAGGAGATTTTGCAGATGTATAAACGCGTGGGAAGCTAAATCAGGGAAGAAAATATTCCCAGAATATTTTCTTTACTGCCCGAGTTCAATGAAGAATATTGAGAATTATGGGGTGATTAAATGAGGCTGAGGAGTATAAATATATTGATGGGATCAAAGAGAAGGGGGAAGCAGAGTTTGGGGTCGAGAGGAGAGCTCAGGAGGCGAGAATCAAGAGTTTTCAGAACTCTATTTCTGCTGCTGCACCAAGAACACGAAGAACAAAAGACCACCAGAGGCAGTCGTTTATCAACAGTGACAACGACAGCCACACGAGGGTCGCAGAGATACAACAACAACAGTTCTTTTTTATCGTTCTTTGTAACAGTGTTTTGCAACAATTATAAACGTTGCAAACACCTGATTTTCATCATTTTCTCCATTTCATCATTTGTACACCTACTTTGAGCAATGAAATCAATTTTTGAGCGTGTTTCCAACATCATGATGAGCTAAAACCAATCTTCCGGGGCGATGGAGGAAGCCATTCTTCCAAAATTTATGTGGTAAAATTTATTTGAATTTATTTATGCAATTATTTTATGATTATTTGCACCGAATGAAAATTGAGTAATGATTTTTATTAATTAGTTGTGTTTTCTCTTGATGAAGTATGCTTAGTTTAGGGCTTTTGATACTTCATGCTTGCGATTAACAATTGATGTTTTGAAAATCTAATTTAGGAAATGATTAGAATCACAATTTCTTTTGATTGGAGTTATATTGTCTAGAATTGCATGATAAAAATTAACATTAAATTACATGAATTTTGGTGAATGGTGAAATCTTGAACCCCGGTCTGTTTAATATAATAAGTTTTAATTTGATTTATTTTCTTTAGTTTTAAAATTTAAATCTAAAATAACAACCTTCACAAGTCTTGAACGAACTCTATTTATTACTACAACAACTTTAAAAACACATCAAATTTTTGGCGCCGCCGTCGCAGACTTGTCTTTAAGCTAGAGTTTTTAGATTTTTTTTTAGGTTTTTTTTTTATTTGTTCTTCTTTACGTTTTTGGGTTTTTGTCTTTTTCTTTCAGATTTTGGAATTTGGAGCGAAAGATAATTTTTCCAAAGCTTTTGGTGAATACTTAAAGACTGGAGTAAAAGGCAAAGCGAAAGGAGCGAAAGAAGAAGATTTTTTTTTTTACAAAAAAAAAGAGAGAAAAAAAAAAAAAAAAAGAGACATTTTTATCTTTGTAGATTTCTATTTTTTTTAGACTTTCTTTTTCTTTTGCACTTTATATTTTTGGACTTTGGACTTTAAATTTTGGGACATTATTTTTAAACCCTACGGAAGGGTAGTTTAAATATAAATTGTTTGCAGAAAAGGACGGTGATTACGATATCACCTCGGCCCCTCGGGTTCGTACATGACATAGGAGTCGTGGCCCGAGTCGACTACAAAGGTTCATCCCCCGTCTGATACGGGAGGTAAGTTTTTCGAAACACTCGCGAATCCCCTGTCAGCGAGTTACTGTCTTCCTTCGTATGCATATATTTTGAGGACATGAAAACGGCTGCTTTAATTTCCTAGTAAAGGGAAAGGACTGGCCATACAAGATAAGGGTTCGGATTTCATCACCGTTCTCTTCTTCCCCGCCTTAGGAAAACGACACCAAACGCGAACCCAAGCCTAAAATTTTGACTAGAACGAGACCGATAGGGTAACGAGCTTAACAGGAAAGTCATTTGAAAAATATTGGTTACTCTTTTAAGCATACTTCGAAGTTCTTGACGGTTCCTGTAAGAGTAATGCGTGACTGCGCCGCCTTGTAATACCGGTGAGGCCTTGGGTATCAAAGCTCCACCGAGCTTAGCTTCCCTCGCCTCTATTCAACTTACTTTAACTCGGATTGATTCCAGAGGGGTTTGCTTAAATTGTAACGAATTCCCGTTCGAAGGATTAGAAGCTGGTCTAGAAACAATCTAAGTGGAGCCATCATGCTTTTTGTTTGCTAGAAATCAGTAGGTTTGCTTTGGTGGAGTCAGCCTTGTTTGTGTTTGCATAGAACATCCCTTCCTTTTTAGTGATTTTCTTTTTGATTTTTTTTTTCTAGTGTATGCCTGAAGTTTTTAAACAGGCTTGGAAAAGAAACACTCTAGGTCGTTTGATTAGTGAAAAACCTAGTAGTTCTTCTTGTGAAGACGGGGAGCTCGAAGACTCTTCTTTTGAGAGCCCCGTTTTTGGAAACTTTAGTTTTGAGAATCTGTTTCTTCGTGAGGAAAGTACTCCTAGTCCTTTGGTAGTGCCAGAAATGGCAACTTTGAAAGCTTTGATAAACCCAACTAGGACCTCTCGTCCGTCTTGTATCAAGTTAGCTGAAACCGAGGAAAATTATGAACTGAAACCTGGGACTTTACAGATGCTCCCAATGTTTTTAGGGAAGGAGAATGAGAACCCCTATTTTCATGTTAGGGAATTTGAGTAAGTTTTTAGTACTCTGAAAATTAAAAACCTAAGTGATGGTGCGTTGAAACTCAGGTTATTCCCTTTTTCCTTAAAAGATAAAGCCAAATTTGGTTGTATAGTTTGGACTCTGAGTCAATTGAAACCTATGACCAACTTACTTCTGCCTTTATACATAAGTTTTTCCCAACGCATAAAACATCGTCTATTAGGACACAAATATGTATTTTTGCCCAACAAGAGGGAGAATCTTTATATAGGTACTTATAAAGGTTCAATGACTTTATATCTCAATGTCCTCATCATGGTTTGGAGAAGGTTAGGTTAGTTCAGATCCTCTACGAGGGTTTAGATTATTCAATAACAACCATGGTTGAGTCCTTATGCACAGGTGGGTTTGAGAATAAAACTGTTGATGAAGCGATGACATTTTTGAATGAAATCGCCGATAAGACCCAACAATGGGAAAATAGTAGGGAACCCCAGAAAACAATTCTTCTAAGTAGAGGAAATGTTAATAGGGTAGAAGGATCTTATGAGTCAGATGCCAAAATAGAAGCTATACCCAAAAGGTTAGAAGCCTTAGAATTAGGTCATTCTAGTGGTAGTAGTGGAAGAAATGAGACTTTTTGGGAAGGCCATGTTGTTGAAGAGCAAGCCAATGCTCTTTATAACAACACTAGGTTTGATAACCAACAGAAGTTTGACCCATATTCAGAAACCTATAACCCTGGTTGGAGAAACCATCCAAACCTTTCTTGGTCCAAGGGCCAGAATCAAGGTATGTCTAGTAATGCTCAGGTTCCCCCAGGTTTTGTCTATACTAAGAATCCTTCAGCTCCGGTACAGTTTCAGAACCCTTCGGGTAAGAAGATTATGAGTTTAGAAGAGTCTCTTTCTTTGTTAACTCGTAACATTGTGCAGTTTCAGCAATCTGTTTCTCAAGGTTTAAAAGAAAATAAGAGAATAGGTCAGGCTAACTTTCAAGCTATTTCCGAGTTGAAAACCCAGGTTAGTCAGATAAATGAGACATTGAGAGAAAAAGGAAAGTTTCCTAGTCAACCACAACCCAACCCTAGAGAAGTCCATCAAATATCTTTAGCTGGTGAGAAATCATCAAACCATGTGAACTCGATAACAACCCTTAGGAGTGGTAAAACGGTAGACAATAAGGTAGCCATGCCTAGTGCACATACTGTAGTTCCACCTTCTACTTCCCAAGAGGAGCCCGTAGACGAGGAAACTGAAACAGTCTCTAAGGATTCCCAAGAAATTCATGATAGGTCTACCTTTGTGCCTAGAGCCCCATATCCACATTTGTTATCCCCAACAAAGAAGAAGTCGACTTTCAACGAGATAATGGAAACATTTAAGCAGGTGAACATCAACATTCAGCTATTAGAAGCAATTAGGCAGATGACTGCTTATGCCAAGTTCCTTAAAGATCTTTGTACACGAAAGTGTAAGCTTAATGTCCATAAAAAAGCTTTTTTAGCTGGTCAGGTAAGTTCCATTCTTCTGAACCAAACACCCCCTAAGTATAAGGATCCTGGATGTCCACCATATGTTGTGCGATTCGTAATCACATGGTCGATAAAGCTTTACTTGACTTATGAGCTACTGTTAACTTACTCCCGTATCATGTATACACCCAGCTAGGTCTTGGTAAGTTGAAACGACTAAAATGACACTACGATTAGATGATAGGTCTGTCAAAGTCCCTCGTGGTGTCATAGAGGATGTTATGATTGAGGTTGATAAGTTTATTTATCCTGTGGATTTCGTTGTTCTAGACACCGAGCCTGTTCAGGACCCAAGTCGTCAAATCCCAGTGATTTTAGGTTGCCCATTTTTAGCCACAGCTAACGTTGTCATCAACTGTAGGACTGGGCTTATGAACATATCCTTTGGTAATATGACCACTGAACTAAATGTCTTTAATGTTACTAGACAACCTTCTGAGAATGATGATTTAGAAGAAGTGAATATGATTAGCACTTTAGTTCAGGATTTGGTTCAGGATAATTGGCTTGAAACTTTACTGGTAGATTCTTTAGATGATTTTGAGGAAACCATTCTCTTAGACCAGATATGTGATCAATATTTAGAAGAAGATCTTGAGTATTTTAAAGATTCTATGGACGCAGAAATTTAGGCAATAGTTTTAGGTTTTTCTGAGAATAATGATGACCCTAAGTTTGGGGGTAGAGAACTAGAAGAATCTATTGAGTAATTTAAGGACTCTGAAGATCCGGAAATTCAAGAAATAGTTAGAGGTTTGTCTGTGAACCCTAAGTTTGGGGGTAGTGATGGTTCTTGTGATTGTATCGTATCCCTAATTAGAGTCCCTAACTTGGGACTCGAGCCTTGTACATCTGAGATATTACTTGAGTCTTTTCAGACTCCGCAACCCGATCCTCCTGATACTGTCCAGGAGGTAACCCAGGTATTAGAAACCCTTTTTTCGGATGAATCTATTTATCGAGACACACATATGAAGTTCAATTACGCGCCGCAGATAAAACCATTGTCTTGACAGAAACCTTAGACGAGAACGTGCTCCTTCTTTTTATTTTTCTGAATCAGTGCAGTTGTCTCATACTTGTGTCAGCTCTATTTGGTCTTATGGACCCACAATTGTTTCGACTATTGATATATGGCTTTGGAAGCTGACAATCCTTTTTGAGGTATTTTATGTCTAGCTAAAGACTTTAAATTTAGCATTTCCTGGGAGGTACTCATGCTTACGGTAATATCCTTCCTTATTTCTTTTTCCATCCATCAAGTGGTATTAGTTTCTTATTGTTCATGCTTTTAATTTCATCTTTAGAACATTGAGGACAATGTTAGATTTAAGTTTGGGGGTGGGGAAGAAACTTTTTGTTAGCTCTTAGCTGCAACAAATAAACTCCAGAGCCTAGAAATTTATGCTTATTAAGGTTGGCACTAACCAATCTAAGTGGATGGGAACATCTTGGTTGTAGGAGTTGAGGAACCAATATGATTAGATGGAAACATCTAAAGAGTTTATTCATAAAATCACGGAGCTCAGGTGTTAGAATTAAAAAAAACATGGTAGTTTCGCCATATCTCGTTGAATCCTGATCCTTCTGTTTTTATCTTTTTAAGTGACTTGGTGGGGCACACGATTCAAGTTGTTATCTTTGATAGGGTGGAATAGAGTGATTGAGATACAAAAAAAGAGAGACCAGACTATTAGACCAACCGGAATAAATTCAATAAAGTCGACCACTGGTGCCCTTGTATATGCCAGACCTAGAGTTAGGTTTATCGACCACTGGTCCCTTTGTATATGCCAGATGTGTTGATATTAGTCAGACCAGTATCTCAGTCCATTAGGATAGGTTCACCTTGGCAGAGGCCTTCAGACAGATATGGGAAACACCGTTCACTTTTAACCATCTCTTTATCCATCTTCTTAATCTTTCCATGTGATTGGTTGACTCCGGTTATGATGTACAGAAACTATCTGAGTAGAGCTCTGTCACTTATATATGAATTTTAGTATGCTGAGTGGAAACTCGTGTACATCAATTGGAATTTCGCATCAGGGTACTTCCTCCTATAGTCAATGATTGTATGCCAACCAAGGAGATTCTTTAGTGCCTTCCAAGGTTCTGCGTAGATAGCTAGGGTCTGGAGTAAAGGTTTTGTGGGTACACCTCTGGTAAACCCTCCGGAGACAACACTCCGCCGCTAGGGCCACCTAGCGGTTTAACGGCTTGCTGCACGTGCTAAGTGTAGTCATTTTATTTTTCTAGATTAGATTTGCTCGAGGACTAGCAAATAATAAGTTTGGGGGTATTTGATAGACACATTTTTGCGTCTATGTTGTCCTTAATTTCATGTATTGTTGGTACTCGATTTTTGTACTTATTATGGTATTTTATGTGTTTGTAGGCATTTTTGGGAAATAAACATTATTGGAAAAATCGGCTCGAAAAGTTGTCAAAAGCACCCGGAGGACACATGTTATTCGGACTCGCACTGTTAGATAAGGGGCACTCAATTACTAAGGGGCACCTCAACGGATAAGGGGATCCTTCCTTACTATTCACACCCCATAAGGCAAGTGCTAAAGGGACACCCGTACAGGATTAGGGGGAGGTCATCTTCTCCATTTGAATTTGGAATTTGGCGGGAAAAGCTATTATCAAAACACCAAAATTAGGGTTCGTGATTTAAAGGCGTTTTAGGGAGATTCAATGGCTGAAATCAAATGGGTAGTTGTGATATGTCCTAACAGAGCTGGTATGGGTGTTTGTTTCGATCAAATTTGGCTGAAAATCCGTGAGAAGAAAACAGGGCAGCACGTGCATGGTTCACGGGATTGCATGAGTTTTGGAGAATTTAAACGTGTTCTGCTCATGTTTGATGACTCGAGCAACACTTTGGACCTTGACAAAGTTAAATAAGGAGATTTTGCATATGTAGAAACGCGTGAGAAGCTAAATTAGGGAAGAAAATATTCCCGTAATATTTTCTTTACTGCCCGAGTTCAATGAAGAATATTGAGAATTATGGCGTGATTAAATGAGGTTGAGGAGTATAAATAGATTGTTGGGATCATAGAGAAGGGGGACAGAGAGTTTGGGGTCGAGAGGAGAGCTCAGGAGGCGAGAATCAAGAGTTTTCAGAACTCTGTTTCTGCTGCTGCACCAAGAACACGAAGAACAAAAGACCACCAGAGGCAGTCGTTTATCAACAGTGACAACGACAGCCACACGAGGGTCGCAGAGATACAACAACAACAGTTCTTTTTTATCGTTCTTTGTAACAGTGTTTTGCAACAATTATAAACGTTGCAAACACCTGATTTTCATCATTTTCTCCATTTCATCATTTGTACACCTACTTTGAGCAATGAAATCAATTTTTGAGCGTGTTTCCAACATCATGATGAGCTAAAACCAATCTTCCGGGGCGATGGAGGAAGCCATTCTTCCAAAAGTTATGTGGTAAAATTTATTTGAATTTATTTATGCATTCTTTTATGATTATTTGCACCGAATGAAAATTGAGTAATGATTTTTATTAATTAGTTGTGTTTTCTCTTGATGAAGTATGCTTAGTTTAGGGCTTTTGATACTTCATGCTTGCGATTAACAATTGATGTTTTGAAAATCTAATTTAGGCAATGATTAGGATCACAATTTATTTTGATTGGAGTTATATTGTCTAGAATTGCATGATAAAAATTAACATTAAATTACATGAATTTTGGTGAATGGTGAAATCCTGAACCCCGGTCTCTCTAATATAATCAGTTTTAATTTGCTTTATTTTCTTTAGTTTTAAAATTTAAATCTAAAAGCACAACCTTCACAAGTCTTGAACGAACTCTTTTTATTACTACAACAACTTTGAAAACACATTAACCAGCTGCAAACCTACCTGCAAGGTTAAAAATCCTCAATAAGGGATATACACATAGACTAAGGTGTTGCAACTATACTTAGTGAATGTGTGGTTGAGGCCGTGGCTCCATAAAGGAAGTTGGAGACACCCTTTGGTTCGATCAATCCTCACCTAGAAAGGAAGTAGGTGAGTAAGGCACAATTTATTTATATCATCAGAAATCATATCATAAGATTGTCTCTGGATACGTCCATGAATCAACTGGAAGACGCTCCGAAGTTTTATGATTCCAGATAACAATAACATCCCAAGGGGATTATGAGAATGCACACGAGTCAATGGAAAGATCATGCTAGCATATTGATGATTAATTTCATATACACTTGCTTAAGGAAATAGAGCAAGATGATATTGAACCAAGCTCCTTGTTGCTTAACGTCAACGAAGAGCATATTTGGCCTATACAATCCAGGTAGAACTTGGTTCTTTGACAAATATACAGGTATTTGGTGTGGTAATGCTAACCAACCAAGTGTAAAGCCTATTGGACATACAAGATTAATTTGTCACGAATCATAATGAGAATAAAGCAGCCTTAATTTATAAAGACTCTCCTTATAGCGCGAGGTTTCTCAGAAAGACCTGGAATTGTTCTCTTGTAATGAACGTTATAGCGTTCCGCTACTTAGTTAGCTTGGTAATTTCGAAAGGACTTGAAATGCAGCATATATATGTGGTTGTTACGTATCTCTAAAAGAATCAAGAGATAGCAGATATTTACAAAAGTACTCGATAACATTTTGTTTCCCAAATCAAGTGACTCTAAACCACAGTGCGCGTTCACAGTTAGACGTAACGCTCACTTTTAGATTGAATCAATCAGGCGGATGTGATATACCCGTCTAAGTGACTATTTGATTTGGTGGGGATAGACAAGTAAGTTATTTTCATTGCGTATTCACAAGAAAGTTCCTGATTTGGAATTATAGCTATCTATGTCGATGATACAGACATGATGGGCACTCTTGATGTAATAAGATACCTTAAAAGTTATTCGAAATCCGAATTTGAGATGAAAAATCTTGGGAAAGCTCGTCCGAATACTGAGCTTGTGGTATATTATTCCACCAGTTTGCATATGTCTAAAGTTTTCAGGCAATTTAACAAAGACATGCATCGTGGTAGCACTCTCATAATTAGTCGAGGTTCAAATGTAACTAAGTGACCATTTCGTCTAAAGGAGGATGACGAAGATGTGTTGGGAGATGAAATCCCCATATCTAAGTACAATAGACGCATTGTTGTACTTAGTATAATAATGTACTCGATAAAATTTTGCATCCTCAGGGAACTTGTCAGCTAGATATAGCTCAGCGCCAACGCAACGTCATTGGAATGATACAATTAATGTAATCATGTACTTAAAGGTAACCATTGACATAAATTATTTTAATCCCTGCGAAGACATAAAAAGGAATGCTAATGAAAGTGAAATCCGAAAGTTATTGATTATGAAGGAACAATAATATCTTTCTCCAACGAAAGTAATCAGGGGGAGATATGGTAGACTATTTTCTAAGTCATTACCGGTATTCAGTTTCGAAAAGTACATGACTAAAGGAACTGTCTGGAAAAACTCTGAAAGTAATCAGGGGGAGGATCCAAGGATATGATGTCGACATATTTTACTTCGAATTTGAAGATGTGTTGTACTCTTTTTCCCTTAGATCGAGAATCGTTTTTCCCAAAGAGTTTTGTTACTCGACAAGGTTTTTATCAAGACAACACTAAAAACATCAAGTTTGTTGAACGTTGAAGACATAAATATCGGGTTGATATTACTGAAAATATATGAATCAAAGAAATGAAAGACGATAGTCTGTTAAGCAACGTAACTTCCAGAATCAACAACATGGTCTTATAAACATTCAAGTCCACCAAAGTAAAGTGTGATAAACTTATTTTGACTGCATTAGACTAATAAAAATTGTCTGACATCAGGGGGGAGCATCTAATGGTGTGTTGAACTATTTTCCTTCACCGAAGTTGCTTTTTCCCACAGGGTTTTGTTACTCGGCAAGGTTTTTAATGAGACAACAACAAACAAAGGGAATGTAATTTCCCAGCTAAGGCTATTGTCTTTCCTACGAGGATTTCCAGCCTTAAGAGTTGTGAAGCAACTAATCAACTTCAACGGAGCAAAGTGATCATCTGCAACGGATCACTTTTACTTGCATCTGTCATGTTGTACTCTTTTCCCTTCGTCAAGCTTTTATCCCACTGGGTTTTCCTTGTCAAGGTTTTAATGAGGCAACATATTTGAGTCCAACTATGTTCTAAGTTTGCTTAATATTGTACTCTTTTTTTTAGTTCAGGTTTTGTCCCTCTGGGTTTTTCCTGACGAAGTTCTAACGAGGCAATTAACTTAGACTCGGCGATCTTTAAAGATCTTATTGCATGTGATGAACTATATGTAAAATACGAGACAACATGTGAAGTACTATATGTGAAGAGTTATACCAAGCTTTTGTCCCACTGGGTTTTTCCTTGTCAAAGTTTTAATTGAGCAATTAATTTCGGCACAAGTCATCAAGGAGAGGACGGAATTTGAAGAACTATAATCAAAGCACTGAATGTGAAAGCACCACATATGAAGTTCTACTGGACCGCACAAGGGGGAGTGTTGTAGGGCTTGTAGCCCATGAATGTGCTTGTAACCTGTTGATGTTGTTCAATGGAAACTACTTTATGCCTCTTACTTTCCCATATATTTCCACTGCAATACTCAAATCCTTAAATCACTGATTTTAAAATCCTAATTGAATAACAGAGAATGCTACAGCCTTTTAGAAAGTCTCTATCCAATAACAGAAACTTTCAGAGATTTTTAGAAACTCTATATTGACTAACAAGAGATTTGGAATGTCTCTGTAATTCCCTATAAATCCAAATTCACTAACCCCATGTTAGTTGACTTGTTGGATTCTTATCAACGTGCTTCTGGGTGAACTGTAAGTAAACAAAAGAGAAAGATATACTACGATTGTGGTTCTTTAAATAGAAGGGGAACGATTGCTTAGTTTCTTGGGATACATATTGTCACTTTCCCGGATAGGTATTTGGGGGTTCAACTGAGACTGTTAGGTATCAACATATATGCAACGTGGTTGAAAAGATCAAAAATCAGTTGGCAAGTTGGAAAGGTAAGTTGTTATCTTTTCAAGATATAGTGGTTTTGGTAAAATCTGTAATTGCAAGTTTTTCTACTCATAACATGGCTGTCTACAAATGGCCACGCAAATTTATTCATCAATGTGAAGTGGCTATTCAAAATTTCTTATGGACGGGAGATTCCAAGGTTATTAGATCTTTTTTTGTTGCTTACGACAAGATTTATGCTCCATATGAGGAAGGTGGATTGGGTATTACTCAGCTGAAAACTATGAACAAGGCTCTACTTATGAGTCTTCGGTGGAGGATGCAGATTTCGAATAAGGTATGGGCACGTTTCTTTCGTGCTAATTTTTTTAATCAGAAATGGGCATCTGGTTTCGTATGTAAAGTCTTCTTTCTTATCAGGTATAAAGTGGGTTTATAGATTGGTGGAGGAAAATTCTAAGGTGTTGGTGGGTGACGGGAGCTCTACTTCACTGTACTATCATGACTGGGTGGGAGATATGTCAATTACTGATCCTAGAAGATCAGACTTTGGATTGTTCAGTTCTAGTTAGATATATGCTTAATAATAAATTATAGGCCTTGTCAGATGACTGTCGTAATACTTTACTTGTTATAGGTATTGAGGAAACTGACTTACCTAATCCAATGGGTGGCGCAGATTGTAGGATATGGAAACCTGGCTACGAAGGCGTATTTATTGTTAGCTCAGCTAAGGAATTTATTCACAAGAGATATGACAGGTTACCAGACGCGCATCTTTTATGGAGGAAGTTTTTTCACCAGTGAGAGGTGCATGCGCAACGCTAGACAAAGTAAAGAGCATATTCAAGTTCAGGTTATTCACAAGTGTTGCTTATGTAATAACGCGGAGGAGCCGTTGGAGCATTTACTTTGGGATTGCAGTTTTGGTACAAGGGATTGGAGTTGGATTCAATCTGTGTTTTGTATTCATTCCAAGTTAAACCTTACAACTGCTTACAACTCGGCTAAGGCAGAAGTGCTATATTCAAAGATATGTGGCTTGTTGCTATTTTGGTGATTCTTTCAGAGCTTTGGCAGACTATAAATAACTTTTTCTATGAAAATAAGAAGGTCGGGAGTTTTTTTATTAAGAGGTTTTTCAACCAAGTGCACGAGTATTCTCGAAGATTAAAGGGTTATACGCATAATTCTGTTGAGGATTTGCAGGTGTTGGATTTTTTAAGAGTTAGACACAGAAAAGTAAGGGTGTTGGATCCAACAGAGTGTCAGTGGGAAGCACCAGCTAATAATGAGATATTATTGATTTGTGATGGAGCAATGCGTGGAAATCCTGGAGTGGCCGGTGCTGGGGTTGTTGAAATAGATCATGAAGCAAATGTTTTGAGTGCAATGTGTAATGGAATCAGAGTAACTACCAATTACTTTGCTGAAATTTATGGGATCATTGTGGGGTTAGAATTAGGGATGTCAATGGGTGCCCAATTACCCGGAACCGGGTGTTATAGATCCGTTTCTGGGTCCCAATATCAGACTCATTAGTAATTTTACTACATGACGAGTAAACCTGATTAATATTGGGTCCTAATAAGGTATACCCGACGGGTATCCATGGGTATCGGGTACCCTGAGTAAATATATATTCCATACTACGTTTAAAAATGTAAACTCTTGCTCAACAGAAGAAAAGACTCTGTGTTCCTAAAGCTGTAGTTGTGATGAATACGACTTCCTTAGACGTATTAATTAAATAATATCTTCAAGAACTACTTTTTAAACTTTTTAAAGTAGTGAAGAGTATATTGATACTCCTCTGAATGGAATCAGGGGGAGATGCCGACATCATAGGGAGGATCCAAGGATAAATGATGTCGACATATTTTACTTCGAAACAAGAAGATGCTTTGTATTCTTCTTTCCCTTCGATCGAGATTAGTTTTTCCTACAAGTTTTTATTACTCGATAAAAAAATTAGCAAAGCAATGATAACCGCGCTAGTTATTATTCAATGTTGAACACCTGATGTTCGCTTTAATATTGTTGAACAATATCAGAATCAAAGAAATAAAACACGATAGTTTGTCAAGAGAAACCACTTCCAGAATCAACAGTATGACGCAAAGATCACATCGTAACACTTTTATGCACAAGTCAACCAGTAGTGATATTACTATTGTTTTGCATCAACACTAGCGTACAAACACAAAAAGGATGTTAAGTATGGGTTTCGACAAAGGCATACTTCCGAACTATTGAGTTGTACTCTTTTCCCCTTCTTCAAGGTTTTATCCCACTGGGTTTTTTCCTTTTCAAGGTTTAACGAGGAAAAATATGTGAGTCTAACTATGTTCTAAGTTTTCTTAATATTGTACCCTTTTTCCTCAGTTTAGGATTTGTCCCTTTGGATTTTCCTGGAGAGGTTTTAATGAGGAAGTTAACTTATACACAGTGGTCATCAAGAAGGGAACTACATGTGAAAAATTATATTTGACGAACTATGTTCGAAATACTATATGTAAGTCACTACTATTGGACCACACAAGGAAGAGTGTCGTAAGGCCTTGGGGGCATGTATGTGCGGTCCATATAGATGTAACCAGGATTACCACATAGCTTATATATAAAGGCTTAAACCTGCGTAATACTCCCTCTGTTTCTGGAAAAGAGATACTTTCACTTTTTCATTTTGGCCTAATATCCAATGAATAAGAGCTCTTCTTTTGTATTATGTTAGTTATTAATTTATCACCTGACTAATTTATCCAAATTATACTGTAATTAGTTATTGCCATTTCAATTGAATTGTTATTTCAGTATTCGGAACAACCAAATCATCCATAGTTTAACCTGCATTTCAAAATACGTAACGTGCAAAATGGCCAACGACAATGAGTCATTTCTTGAGCCCCATAAAACCACTTTCCAGTATTGGAGAGAAACATGCATCATGAACAATAACTAAGTTACGTCCCGTTTCTTTGCAGACAGGGTTGAGAAACCCATAACAATGTAGCAGATAAATTAGCTAAGAATGCTAGAAAGCTAAGAGCCTGTTTAGTACAGTTTTTAAAAACAATTTGTTGTTTTCAAAAACACAAAAAATAAAAAACAAGAGAAAACATGTTTGGTAGGGACATTTTCAGAAAATATTTTCTATTTGTTTTCTGTTTTTGAAAACAAAAAAAATGAAAACAACAAATTATTGTTTTCTGTGTTTTCCTTTTTTTCTTTTTTTGTTTCTTCTTCTTCTTTTCAGAACAAAGTAAGAGTCGGGGGAATGACTGCAAGTGAGTCATGGCCAGTATCACTATCTCTTATAAGAGTCTTTATATTTGATCTGATTTAGTTGATTTTCCTTGGTATTCAAAAACAGATTTTATCTTACCAAACGAAAAAAGGTATGTTTTTAAAACAGTGCAAAACTATTTTTGAGAAATGTTTTTAAAAATTGTACCAAACATGATCTAAGATTTTCTAAACAGCAACGGCACACAGTGCCAAACTTTTTCTTTTCAATTATTTATTTTAATAGGAAAAAAAGTTACTCCTAAATGCAAGTCTATGTAATACGTCCGAACTGAGATGGCCGCATTTCAGTTCCTTCCGCACTTGTAATATGTCTGAAGAGGAAACCTTGTTGGGAGATGGCCATATTTCAGTTTACAGGATTACTAGCCTGAAGTAACTTTTCGCGTTTCTAATGAACTCATAGTCTTACTAGCCTATTTTAAGAGGAAACCTTGTTGGGAGATGGCCATATTGTAATAGGAAAAAAAGTTACTCCTAAATGCAAGTCTATGTAATACGTCCGAACTGAGATGGCCGCATTTCAGTTCCTTCCACACTTGTAATATGTTTGAAGAGGAAACCTTGTTGGGAGATGGCCATATTTCAGTTTAAGGATTACTAGGCTGATGTAACTTTTCGCATTTCAGTTCCTTCCACACTTGTAATATGTCTGAAGAGGAAACCTTGTTGGGAGATGGCCATATTTCAGTTTACAGGATTACTAGCCTGATGTAACTTTTCGCGTTTCTAATGAACTCATAGTCTTGTACATTCTCTATATAATAACAGAGTTTTTTAATGCGTTCTCATTCACCGGAGCTCCACATTTACCAGAACTCCACGTTAATTCTCGTTTCTGGTTGATTCTGGCCCCAACAGTTTTTTGTTTTTGTAAAGTTATTAAATATAAGCCAATATAATTTAAGGATAATATCTTTTTATTCCAATAATAAAATAGCTAAATCCAAAATATTCTTCTAACCTAAAATAGCTAGATTTTAAAAATCTCATAACATGCCAAATTTATATTGATGAAAAAATTAAAATATCTTAAATATATTTTTCAATCATGATAATCACAAAAATCCACTTTTTCATCGTGATAATCAACAAATTAAATAACAAAATCCACGATAATCAACGAGTTAAATAACAAATTAAATAACAAAATCCACTTTTTGCATCATGATAATCAACGAATTATGCCACGATCCCACAATAAATCAAATGGTTATTAAATAATAAACAAATAGCGTCAAATGTCCAATGTCCGTTTACAGTTTTAATAAAAAGAATTTTTCCTAATTACAACCCCAAAACTATCAATTAAACTCCAAAATAGATAAATCGAAAAAGAAATCATGGGTACTAACCTTTTGATCTAGCAATGAATCTCTTTTGCGTGAATCTTTGTTAGTGGTCCTGCACATCAGTTGGAATTTTTGTTAGTATTTTGGATAAATAATTGATAGCAAAGATTATAATCAAAAAGAAGCTAATACAAAACAAACGAGCATTAACAAAAAAAAATCGTCCTAATTTCACTATTATTTTTCTTAACTTTGTTTTTTCCATAATTAAAAGTAAAATATGTTTAGAATAGAAAATAGTTTAGATATTATGTGTGTAAGAATAGCTGTAGACATTAATTGCGGCAATAAGAGAATATCTAATTTTCATCAATATTGTGTCATTATTTTCTATTTTTTTACTATTTCTAGATTCTGACTAATAGGAGAAAATTTCAATAGATATTTTCTATATAAAGCGTGACAGTAAAGATATTTTTTTTTTTGGAAAAAAATATAGCGCAATAAAAATTGACTTTCCAAAAATATAAATTTATTACAAATTAATATCGAAAATATATTATTCAATAACAGATATTATTCCCTCAATAATATTGAGTTCTCTTAATAATTTATTACAAATTAATATCGATTGGTAAAAAGATAGTACAATAAGAAAAATCCATGATTTCCGTGCTGGAGCTTGCCAAATATATTAGAAATTCGATATTAATTGATAATGTTCCAAAAAAAAATCATTTTATTTATGGGTTTAGTGTCTTTATATAAATCATTAGAGCAAAAGTTAACCTCGGCCATGGTTTGCACGCCGCTTCTTTCTGGATTTGATTATTTATTTTTTTAATTAATTGTTGACGTATTTGTTGTTTGATGTGCAGGTATTTTGGAAGCGCGGTGATTGACACTGCAAATATTATTGCAACAAGATTCTAATCTAATATATACTGTCGCATGGAGGAAATTGGTAGATCCCTTTATCTCTTTTGAATCTTGCTGTAGAAATATTGAATCGTTAGTAGAAAATCAAATATTATTGCAACAAGATTCTAATCTAATATATACTGCCGCCTGGAGGAAATTGGTAGATCCCTTTTTATCTCTTTTGAATCTTGCTGTAGAAATATAGAATCGTTAGTAGAAAATCGTGGAGGTATTAAAACAAGGTATTGAGTAATTGAAATTTTGAGGGAAAAAAAAAAAGCGAATGAGTTTCAATAATTTGTCCTTAATATTGCTCTTTCAAAAAAAAAAAAACCATAACTTTTTTATTCAAAATATGTAATGATCCTCGATATATTTTCTTGGATCAAAAATATCACAATAGGAAGATTTGGAGATATAAAAAGATATGGTGGCTATCTAAAATTTTGTAAGTTGCATCAATTTTAAGATATTGCTTGATATTATTTTCAAAATGAGATTTTTTCTTTTTGTGGTAACATAATTTTGGTGAATCTCTATTTAAAGCTTTCTAGCGAATGCCATCTGCGTTAGGTTTTTTTTTTCCTTCTTCTTTTCAGCCAATTCTGTTTCTTGCGCTGTTGGGTTTCGTTTCCTGATTTATTTTCTTTTATTGTTGTTTGCTTTGCATGTTGATGCTGATGATTGCAGCAATGGGAGGTGGTTAATTCGTTTGGAGCTTTACGACGATGAGAAAGACGAATACGAGGTATAATGAAACAATGAATTGTGTTTTGTGATTTTTTGTTAGTTTTGTTTACAGCAGCTGTTGGTGATACCTTTTATCGGTGTTTATGGGTGAGTCATGGAACTAATTCTTCGTTGTTTTCTTTCCTTTTTAGGTATTATTATTTCTTGGTTTGATTTTAATTATCTTGTTGTACTTTTGTTGTCTATAGCAAATTAGAGGATCTGAAAATAGAAGGGAACTCATATACATGGATGATGGTATAAATTTTTCTTCATTCTCTTATACTTTTTTTTCCTATAATTTTAATACTCATATTTCCCTTCTATTCTTGATTTATTTCACTTTTTCTGTCTTTTATTTCATAGTGAAGCTTAACGATAAAATTTTAGCTGACATATTCATCCAGAGCGTTGCTGCTTTTATATACTTAGAGTTGTATTATAAATATTTGACACTTGATGTTTAGATTTTGTTAGTCTTGATCTATAGACATGTTATTTCAATTTATTTACGACCTAGAACTCAATTTTTACAGATTTTTTTGTTATGTTTACTGAAATTAGCTATTAAAATTCTTATAGTGATAAGTAAAAGACTTATCATTTGATGGTTATTCATTAGGTTTCGGCTGCATTGGTTTAATACTATTGGATTGGATTTTTTTTCTTCTTTTGTACCCCAATCTAATGATTATCTGCATATGGATCTTACGCAGGCTTATGGGATCGACAATTGGGTGCACTCCCCAGAAGAGATTACCAATGCAGTTCTCATAGGTTATTAACTAACTTCCAAGTATCAAGGGAAGTTACTCTTACTAAGGAAGGAAACGAATATCAGGATATAAAGTCTCTAAATTGTCGATGGACTTCCAGATAAAGGTATTAATTGAAAGCTTATGGTGGTATTCATGCTTAGCTCTTGATTATTTTTTTTTTCTACGGATATATATCCTTGAATTCTTCGGCATAGTTTGATTCAGGGAGATAGAAAGTTACATGAGTTAATCATAATAATACATGGAAATAAGTACTTAAATGTTGCAGAGAGTTCGATCATCCTGTGTTGCACAGCTTGTGTTTCTCCGGGTTTATATCGTATAACAAAAATTCGGCGGAGAAGAAATTTAATATTATTTGTGCTTAAAAAAATCCCGGTGGAAGGTCACCACATTGGTATCAGAAATACAAATTTCCCGGAGAATACCAAGAGTGGCACATTAACTATTATGGATTTTGTAATCAGAATAATTTGATTTTGTAATTAGAATAATTTCGGTATTGCATTACAATCAGAAGATTTTATTCATATTTTTATAAGATGTTTATTATGTTATCGCCGAGAAAAAGTATCAATGGAAATATATGTCGTGAACAAAAAATTCATCACGGGCCTCAAAATGCGCTGGTATGTAGCAAGCAACTTACATAAAATAAGAGATTATAATTTTTATTTTTGTAGTTTGTATTTTGCAGTATATCGAATACTTATTTTTTGACGCATTGATAAATGAATGAATGCTATAGTTGTTTTGACGTTTTGAAAATTTAAGTTAAATAGTTGGCTTTCTTATTTTGGTGGAGTGATTGTTATACATTGTTTGAACTTGGTTGGGCTAATTTCATGTTTTATTACAAGATATAGCATCTAGCAAGGTATAAAAGTTAAGAGTCGTTTGATAATAACCAACTACATGTCTCTTGCTTAAAACATGAGGCTACCTTCATATTTCGTTAAAACTTCGCTAAAATGTTATGATTATCAATGTCATTTTGGCGTTAGGATATAACATAGTTTTTTTTTTCTATTGATAGAAGACTATAATGGAGTTGGCCAATGCGTTCCTCCATCCTTTTCTTACTTGAAAAGAGAAGGCATGGAATACCTCTCGATCGGTTCTATTTATATGATTATTCAATCCATGAGCATGGATTTTTATATTTTGGCGATTTCATTTTTATTTGAAAATGTTTTTTAGTGCCTATAGAAGAATTACATTTCGGAGTATACTTCTCGGACAGAAAAGAGTGGAATTAGAACCGTGTATCTAATGGATCACAAGGAGAAGATACCAGAGCCTTGATTTTAGTGCAGGTTTAGTTTTTGTGCACGGTTAAATTGTATACAATTCACACCATTTTATATTTTGTTGCTATGAACATTTTTGTTGTTTTGGTTTGGTGGATTTGTTGGACAGAGTAGCATATATAGATCGAAGATTCTGCACCTGTACGGGTGTGTATTAGAAACATGACGTAGGAAGTTCCAACTATGATGACGATGTGGTTCGTAAAATGATCAACCATTATACGAGTGGATATGAGTGAGTTAGGATAACCAAAGAATCGAGAGGTGGATTGCTGAAAGGGGACACTCGATGCAAAAAGAACTGTACTGCCCTATACACTTGCGGGTGGTCAAAAAATAGATGATCTAGCATAACCAACATGCCATACCGTCCGTAACCTCTACTCCCTTTGTTTCATAATTTCCGTCCTTTATAATATTTTCTTTTGTACCAAATGTACCAAATAGTGTTATAAATGTACCAAATACTGTTACCTCCGCTCTATAAACTATAAACTATCCTTTAATTAACTTTAATTATTAGCTCATCTTTGGTGAGATCTATTTAAAATCATAAAGACTATTTACTTAAATAAAAACAAAAAATATGATTTTTATTTTTATTTTTTTATCTTCATATTATTTAAAATTTCTTCTATTTTTGGTTACAAAACAATATTGAATTCTTTAATTACGAAGTTTCTCCATGAATATAATTATTCCATACGGTACGGAAGTCTTAAGTTTCCAAATTTATATATGGTACGGAAATCTTAAGTTTCCAAATTCATAGTATCTTTAGGTAATTGTTAGTTATAATTTTTATGCAAAGCGGACTAAAATTATGAGAAAGAGGGAGTAGAAACGTTAGAGTACTTACACTAGGGGTGTAAATTAGGTCGGGCTCCAGGCCAGACAGGCCTCATAATCAGCTATCCAAAAATTCCTTCGGACCGGCCAGGCCAGGTAGAAACACATATTTTGAATCCCAAAGCTTGCGAAAGCCCGATCTATTAAGCAGGCCAAACATGCTTCAGGTTTTTTGAATTTTCAGAATTCAAATACCTGATTTAACCTAAATTTATATTATAATTTGGAGATTGAATGAACTATAAGTTAAAATAATCTTAAGTAATTAATCTTCTAAATGTAAAATAGAAATGAAAATAAGAATGTTAATCCAAAATATAACCAAAACACGTAACAATTTGCTCTAACATAGAACAAAAATCCTTAAAAACATTAAACGAGTATCAGACATGGCCGTTCGAGCAGGTACCAGGTCAAGCTATTAAATTTTAAGGAAACCCCGAGTCCTCCCATATAAACTAACCAGGCCATGCGGCCCCGTGACGGGCTGCAACAAGCTTTGGGCTCATTCGGATATAGACAAGCTCAAACGGATACAAGCAGACCGAGTATTTTCGGGTATTATTTGCACCCCAAACTTAAACCCATAAAACAAGAGCTTTTCAGTTCGTAGGCACATTGGGTAATCTGAATCTATTTATGGGAACATCCATAAGTTCTAAAAAAATAGTTAGAGTATCCAACATCCATAAAACAAAAGCATTAAAGAAAGACATCCTAACATACTGTGCATGTAATTCTTATAATTATCTATGCATTTTGTTCCCATTTTATTAATTTTATTTTTCTTATATTATATGAATTCTGATTTATTTTGTATTTGATTATTCCAGTGTAAATACATTTTTAGGTTCGTGTGGAAAAATGCAAATTAATCAAAAATAATACCATTAAGCTACCAAAGAAAATTGGTACCCATTTTTTTACTGCATCAAAAGTACGTTAAAAAAGATAAATATTATTTTAAGGATCGTGGACATTGAATCTATGTTAATTATAAATAATATTAGGTAAGTATTTCTTATTAAATATTTAATAATTTTTAGGATCATGTGCATTTAATTTATTAATTTTTTTTTTATTAATATTATTCTCTACTCAACAAAGTTATAAAACAGACCCGTGCGTAGCACGGGTGAAAAACTAGTTATTATTAATGCAACCCCTGGGAGGATATCCCGAATTCCCAAGCAATAAACCTTTGTAGTCGGGTTATACAACATTCTGCCGTCCTTACGGAAATTGTAGAACAATATGAGCAATAACCCAGTGCAAATCTTTAATCACCAAAATATAGTCATATTAAAGGTACTTTTCACCAACACACAGTCATATTAAAGGTACTTTCTTTTCTAAAGTTGGGAATTACACACAACCTACACGGCTACACCCCAAACAAAATACATAAGGAATAACACACCATTTAGCAGGAAGGTTAAGCCTGCCACTCCCCCAACAGCAAATCTACATAATTTACATGTTTAGTCTTTGCAAGTTCTCATCCTAATGCAGAAGATAATGCAGAAGACTTAATACTGTCTCTGGCGTTTCGGGTTTGAGATCTTTGGCTGAGCTCGAATAGGTTGAGGAATGCGTTGGTTGGAGAAAGATACATCTGGCACAGAGAGCTCGTTATCTGGTGAGTTTCGGAAGCTTTTTGGCCAGAAGAGTCCAGAGGCAGTGGGCGGAGATGGGACCTCGGGCACCATCCATCGGATCTCTGGGACCTTACCCAAACACTCGTCCATGTCAAAGTCCTCATCAGTGACTTGCAAAGTTGGAGAGAATCCAGACTCTCCAGTCTTGCCGCTATCAACCTGGTAGATATCACCACAGGTGAGATACTAGATACAGAGACATCAGAAAATTTATCTGCCACAAACCTGGAAGGAGCCAATGGTTAATTAGCTCTTTCCTTCTTCACACCCTAGCCCACAAAAAAGAAAAAAAAAAGAACAGGGGTAGAAGATACTACCATTAGATGGGCTAACATGCATCAACACCACATAACACAAGAATATAACCAGCTTGGGGAGTTAATAGAGCAGACACAAAAAGGAAGTTCTAGCATAGATTAAGCCTAGACTATCCCAGTAATCATAGGATAAGCGTAGGAAGCATCATCCAGGAACGTAACTTTTGTGAATATCAGGAGAAATGATGCATGAACCTACCTTGGAAGTTCCATTATCCATATATCCAAAATTCTGAGTGAAATCAGTTAGTCCGAAGAAATCATCCAGAGGCCACTCAGGCATACTTCCACCAGTTGTACCCCCATAAATTGACAGCTTAGTTGCATGTAGACTGCCATCTCCACCAGGCTGTCGGGATAATACTTCACCATCTCTGCCATTCCGTGATACAGAAGTATCTTTCCTGAACACTGACTGAGACTCCCTTTCCACAGTTTTGTCAACAGAGTCAGATTTTTCCTTGGTAGACAACCCAACCGGTTGTGTGGGTTCTAGGCCTACTTTCACTCCTGTAAGCAGAAACCTTTGGTGGCTTGATACATATGAATTAGCTGTGTGTATAGAAACATCACATTTCCTGCAGAGCAAAGCACGATCTTCTAGACAAAAGAAGTAGCCAACAGCTTCCTACAAACAACAAGAATGGTTTTAGATAAGCAAAGAAGATAGTGGACCATTGCTTACCCATATGAAAATGATCAGTTTTTTCTCAAGAAAGTATAAATATGACCACAAAGAAATTCTCAGATCGGTACTAAATAGATTACAAAGAAAATCCATATACTTTACTACTCTACCATGCACAAAAAATAAAAAATTCTCGAAGAAAAAGTAGATAATGGAAAATAGGATCACGTAATTATTGCATTTCCCATTACACTTTTTATCCCGTAATCGGGTCACCTCCTCAACCTGCAACTAAAAACTTATTACCACATTGGAGCATATTAGGAACACCATACTCTTGAAATTCTAAAATATGGTTTGCTGTTCCCTCAAATAGATCGAGACCAAATAGTTGTAAGTAATTATAAAATACTAAGCGACTAAGATGGACAGCGCAGAAGAACAGATTCCCAACCACAAAATTCTCAGTATACCTAAACAAACAAATCTATCACCGCAACAACCAAACCAGTAAACAAATATCAGATCACAAAAAATAGACTAAAACAAAATAAAGATTTTGAATAATAAACCCATCAGTTTAATAACTAAAATAAAGAAATAATAAAATAAATGATGTTGTGAAATTACCTGACAAATATCACATTTAGGAATCTGAGAAGAAGAAGAAGTAGACAAAGGAATCCTCTGGTGTTTACTAGCAAGCTTATTAGCTGCATGTACTTTAACATCACAAGCCCAACATAGAGCTGCTTCATCAGCACAACACAAAACATTTGCTTCTGCTACCTCACATGAGTTGCACTGAATCTTCATTTCTCTAATCTTTTCTTATCCAAAACCCTAGAAAAAACTATCTATCTCTACAGTATTTGAAGAAAGTTCTTGAAACCCTAATTTATGTGATCTTATTGATCTCTCTAGGCCTGTCTTTTCAGTGTCTTAGGGTTTTAGTAGTGAAGAAGACAATTCAGACAGCTAGAAAAACAAAAAAAAAAAATCAGAACCAGTAATTAGACGAGCGAGGCAGCTCCTTTTAAAACATAACAATAATGAGGGTATTTTGATAATATTCTATATTTACACCCACCTCATTGAGATATTGTTCAGCGGGGTGGACATAGGAGCTAACCATTTTTTAGCGAAAGGTAACCGACATTTTATCTGTGTAGTTGTTATAGTTGTTACACGAAAAACACATTGCACGGGGAAGACCAGGGGCATCACAGGCACGTCCTTTTTTTTAGAACTCTATTGTTGGGGCTAGAAGGGTTGACCATTTTGGGGGCTTATTTATTTTGGGTAGGCAAATTATAGATAAGGGGAGACTTAAGTGATTAAAAAATCAGATTTACCCTTTGTAAATAAATAATTTAAAATCAAACCTAATCTTAATCTTAAATCAAAACCAAACATCAAAATCCATTCATTTTCTCCATTGTTCTTCTTCTTCTCAAAAAAACTCTTAAAAACCTGATAATAACCAATTTCTTCCCCATTGATTCTCAAGATGGCAGCAAGATCAAGAGTGACAAGATCCGGCCGGTTGAACTCTGATTCTGAATCAGGGCAAGTTATTGATGTTCCTTTTCATGGAGATGTGGTGAACCAATCTCTCCAAACACCTGCAAATCCTCCTGTGGTGAACCAATCTCTCCAATCTGTTCAAATCCTCCTGTGGTGAACCAATCTCTCCAATCTGTTCAAACACCTGCGAATCATCCACAAATGGGTCTTACTAGGTAAGAATCGAAAAACCCACCGTTTATTTTACCATTGGATTGAAAAAATAGGTTTGATCATCGTTTTAGGGTTTTAAAAAATGGTTTTCTGAAGCGTTTATGGCCGGGATATCATATCGTCCTGGCCGTAATGTACACTTAACGGTTGGGACATCAAGAACTTCCAACCGTTATTGTCTCACGTGGTTAGGAATATTTGAGAAACCAACCGTGTAAGACTATTACGGATGGGACTTTCCCAACCGTAAGTTGTCCTGTGTTTGCAGAGTAAAATTGAGTGATGAGTGTTTCGGCTGGTAATTTCCTAACCGTAATAAATATTCCTAACTGTTATTTGTATTTTCTAGACGATACTTTTTTTACGATTTGGTCGTCCGCATATTTCTAAGCCGAGACTATGTTTACGGTTAGGTTGTCTCACTTTTCCCGGACGATACTGTTTCTAACGGATGGGTTATCTGTTATTTCCAATCCGTAATCCTATCTTCTGATATGTTTTTCATCATTTTTAGGAACCCTGGGAAGGAGAAAGAACCCCAGGAACTACCAATGTATGATATTGCTACGATGATGGTACGTAGCCTAAATATATGATTCTTTTTTTGGTATACGTTTCTCAAATTATGTACCACTATTAATTGAATGATGTGAAAATAGGTCAAGAGAGCTAAGTGGATTGCCAGGGGACTGAGGCGTAACATTGAGGAGGTTTTATATTTGGATTGCGAGGAACAGAGAAAACTGATTCTCAGGCTTCTGGAGTTACATAATCCAATGAGGGATGATCTATATACTGACGAAGTAATTGATGATTGGATTAGTCTTTCCCAAACTCCCGACAGTTCTTCATCATCTTCTGAGGATGTTCCTTCGATTGTTGGTCGTAGTGGATGATTGTAGATAATTTACTTGTTTAGGTCATTCCAGCTTATGTTTATGCAGACTTTTAGCATGTTTAAGGTTATGGATTTGGGTGATTTACTTTCAGAGTTACTTTTCATTAACTTTGAATGAATGGATAATAGTATTTGGGTGAATGTACGTACAATCTATAATAAAATGACATATGTCACATAATTATTCACAAAAGAAATTTAAACATAGAGAAACGGCTGGGTTCAAGAGTGATATTCCAGCCGTCAAAGTGTACACGGGTGGGTCGACAAGTGATATTCCAGCCGTCAAAGTGTACACGGCTGGGTCGAAAAGTATTATTCCTAACCGTAAACCATTTACGTCCAGGAATACCAAGACGTATAGTTTCCTGTAACTGGAGGAGTCGGCTTACGGCCTAAAAACGAGCCGTAAAACTGGTTATGGCTGGGTAACCCAACCAGCGCCGCCAGCATTAAATAGCATTTAATATTTTCGGACAGGAAACCTAACCGCTGCCGACAGTATTAAATGCTTCCCATGCCGACATGAAACCCAACCTGGTCGTAATTGACTAGTTACGGCTAGGAATTTTTCATCGTTCCATCCGTAAGGTTTAGTAAATGCTGGGAGTTCATGAACTGTGAGCCGTACAACTCAATAACGGCCAGGATCTCATGGTTTTCCACCCGTGATTATACCTGGCGGCTAGAAACCTATGGTTTTCGAAAGGAAAAAGTCGAAACTCTGAGCTTCAAAACTGAAATAGGAGTTAGAATAGATGTATACCTGGTAATCTTGAGTAATTGTTTCTTCGATTTCTTCTACTTCTTGGGTTGGTCCTTCGAAATCATAGTAGGGTTCATAAGGGATATTTTGAGTTTGAGAAGAAATTTCATGATTTTGTGAAAAATCAGCAAAGAACTGATCGTTGTTGATGGGCATTAATATGTTATCATATTTTGAAGATGAGGGTTTCACCTACATCAAAAGTTTTGCTTGAGTCACTGATTTTCATTTTTTTCCCCAATTTTTTTCCCTCCTCTTCTTCTTCTTCTTCTTTTCCCTCTATTTTCTTTTTGTTTTGATTTTCAACTTCAACACTTAACTTAAGGAAATGAATTAGTGTTGATTAATTAACTAATCATGATTAATTAATAACATTAATCAAGTTCATTATGTAAAATCAGTGAGGGGTCATATTAGTCATTTATATAAATATTTGATGGGGGTGTCCCAATTACTATTTGGCATCCCTTGACATCCCCCAAAAGACCATGACTTTTCAAGCCCCAATAACAGGATTCTCTTTTTTATGTCGTGTTTGTATTTATTTATTTTTTATTTTTATTTTTTGACAGGTAAAGGGCAAATTTCATTAAAAGAAGCTTGGTTCATCGGAAAGATGAAGGAAGCTTAGGAAAACAAAGGAATTAGCTGTGAATAACAACATTCCATTTACAAATTAAAGTACTGAGAGCATAGCCTTCAAACAATTTTGTATGCACAGACCAATTATACAAAGTGCATTCTACAGAGACAATTAGTTGTATTGGCGTTACCGACGTCACCGTTAAAAGAAATTGTTGCAAATTCAAAACAAGCGTGCCAAACTGACTGTTACGAGTATTGTTAATAAATGACAGTTCTCTGCGACAGTCTGTAGGCGTCAAATGTTCTTCTTCTTCTTCTCTGCAGCAGCAGAGAAATCTGCTCTGCAACCCTCTGTTCTTCTCCTCAACTCTCGATGCCCATCTATGACTCCAGTAAACTCATTATATAGTATCAGCACCACCCAATATCTCTTGTTCAATGCGCAAATATTCTCTCTTTACTCCATTATTCTCCACGGGAATATTTTCTATTATTATCATGTGATTCTGAGTTGTTTGATTCATCCCAAAACCCCCCATTAGACAGCCTCAAATATTAAAAGAATATCCTACGTAACTTCCTATTATAACTCAGAGAATCAAATCACTTAAACCCGAAAATATCTTCTTTTGACTTCTCTAACAAATCATGGAGATTTTATTCTCCTTCCCTTTTCTGTTACGTGTATATGAGTTGTTGAACTATCTTCAGGATAATAACAAATCAAAACAGAATATCTTCTTTCCATTTCCTTCCATATAACTCCCAAATATAACAGAACACCCGAGTTATTCTCTCTTCCCTGTCTAACGATAATCAACAGATTTCCTCCCTTTTTTAACGTGAAACAATTAATTACCAACCCTGTTTTGACCTAACAGGGAGATAAGAATCCAAAATCGAGAGAAGTCGTGGAAATCAATTCCAGAAATGTACGCAGCTTAACACCATTTTCCGGCCAAAAATAATTACTTAAACCGTGAAGAAGAAGGTGTCCCCTATCCAGAGTAAGGTTGCCTATAACAGTGGGGTGTCTTGGGGTGCAAATAGAAGCTGGAGTGCCCTTTAGAAATGAGGTGTCTCTTAGTAATTGAGGTGCCCCTTAACCAACAGTGAGAGTCCGCTTAGCAAATGCCCTCCGGGGGTGCGTTTAACAACTTTTCGAGCTGATTCTTCTAAAAATGTTTATTGCCAAAAAAAAACACCTACACACAAGTTTAATAGTGATAAAATGAGTCCCAGCTATGTATTTATGGGTGAAAATGTGTCACACTTGCGTGTTCATCAAATTTTCCCACACTTACGTTTTGCTAGTCCTCGAGCACAACAGAAAATTGACCCGCTACACAGCTGGTCATATAATAAGATAGAGAGAAAGTGACCCGCTACACAGCTGGTCATATTTTTTAATTTTTTTTAAGACCCGCTACACGGCTGGTCATAATATATCTGCAAACCTACAATAGACCCGCTTCACAGCTGGTCATAAATTGCAAGAAAATTCCTGAAAAAGAAAAAAAAAAAGTTAACCACTCCCTCACACTTAAACATTACATTGTCCTCAATGTAATTGAGTCATCCAATATAAAATTTAAGATCGAAAATTCATAATATGCGAAAATAAACAAATAAAAATAAAATAAGAAAATAGAATTACCTACTGGAATATACATAAACGATTCTCCATATATCAACAACCTAAATAGTTAGGGATCGACCCAAAGAACAATATACACAACCAGTGATAACCTCAGATCTTCGTTGTAGCAACGTAAATATATAGAGATTATCAAAAGGAAAGAGATGCCCACATACCTAGTTTTTGCAAAGGATAAATCGTCAGTAACAAGAATTACCGACTCAAGTGGTTCACTGTGGGTGGGAACTGAAACCATTTGGGAGACATGCACAGGCAAAGAGAAGTCACGAGATGCAAAATAATCTAGTAATACTGGAGAAGCACGCAGTTCTAATCCAAAATTAGGAATCTTTTGAAAAGTTGTGCTAACGATTATAGGGATATTAACTTCTCCACAGGGTTTGTAACCCTGTACTAAATCATCATCATAATCATCATCAACCAAGGAATCAATAGGAGTATCACAATAGAGATGATTAAAAGAAACCTTATAGATAGAGTATAATGTCTCTAAGTCATTAGACTTAACTACAGTTTCCTAGGAATTAACACATTCTTCATAAGCATCATTGTTATAGCACTGATATGTCACACTGTCTAAAAGAATGATGTCCTCAATCCTAAACTTATCATTTTGAATAGGTGAGTGATCATTAACACGATCAGGAGTTGGACTAAAAACACCACCTTCACTTGGTATGACAATGTATTTATTCCTATGATCACAACTATCAAGTTCATCATCATTCTCCATACACATTAACTCATTAGTTAAAGCAGTTTCATCATAAATATCAAGAGTATAAGAAAAATCATAACTTGTATCCTCAGTAATACCACGATCTTCTACCGAGTGTGTTAGTTGAGCAATCGATAAATCAGTTTGTTCAGAAAGTTGATCAATATAAGCTTGGGTTTTACTCAGCTCAGCAAAAAGTAACTCATTAGCCTTGGTCTGTTCAGCAATTTCAATATTGAGGCGTTCTAACAAAGATAGTTGTGATGCAGATGGGTCACAGTAAGATTGATCATCTCTCTCATACTGTGACGGAGAAATGTGTGAATAATAATTGGAATCAACACATTGTGGCTCATAATCAGGGTATGATTGGTAATGGTCATAACCTTCACAAAATCCAGAATGATCATACCTATGAGAATAATTCTAATCATTATTTACACACTCGGCAGATTCCTGATAATGAGAAGGTTCATATGCATACTCCTCATTTGAAATATCAGATGACTCCTCTGCAGTCTCAGCTCTTTTGGTAAGATTCCAAAAAGCTATAAAAGAAGTCGACTCACTGGAAACCATAATACAAAGTAAGGTTTTCCCAATAACTCACCTTGCAAAATCTTTGTGAGAATATCAAGTACTTACTTTAGGCCTGTTGTTGACTCCAATCGCCACTCTTCAGACTAATGTACCTAAGAAAAATCAAATAAGCTACGTAAAAAGAAATAAAAAGTAAATATAAAAATTAAAGAAAAAAATAATAATAAGCTATGTACAAAAAAAAATTATAAAAAAAAATAATAACTATGTACAAAATACCAATTACAATATTCCTCAACCGCTCCCCGGCAGCGGCGCCAAAAAATGGTGAGATTTTTAATTTTTTGTAGTAATAAGATTCGAACAACTATAAGACTTGTGAAGATTAAATTTAAAGATTAATAATAAAGGGAGAGTTACTGGGTCTAGAATTCCACCGAATTCATATCATAAGGCTCAATTATTCATTCTCAACAATTATCGCTCAATAAAAATAACATCGACTCTTATTTTGCCAAAGTAGATTCTATTAGTTATAAATCGTAAGCATGGGACATAAAATATTTAAGCAAGCATGACCCATCAAATAAAATAATAACTAATTAATTCAAATCATAATTCTATTTTAATTAGTGCAAAAGTCATATAGAAAGTAAAATAAATTTACCTATGTATGAAATTCGGCTTCCTCCGTCTTCCCAGTGTTGGGGTTTAGATCATTAGGTTGGAAACACGCTCAAAAATATAATTCATAGCTCAAAAGGTGTTTCTATTGAAGAAGAGTAATAACATAGTGAATCTGCAACGCTGTATTGGCGTTACAGACGTCACCGTTACAAGAAATTGTTGCAAATTCAAAACAAGCGTGCCAAACTGACTGTTACGAGTTCTGTTAATAAACGACAGTTCTCTGCGACAGTCTGTAGGCGTCAAATATTCTTCTTCTTCTTCTCTGCAGCAGCAGAGAAATCTGCTCTGCAAACCTCTGTTCTTATCCCCAACTCTCGATGCCCATCTATGACTCCAGTAAACTCATTATATAGTCTCAGCAGCACCCAATATCTCTTGTTCAATGCGCAAATATTCTCTCTTTACTCTATTATTCTCCACGGGAATATTTTTCATTATTATCACGCGATTCTGAGTTGTTTGATTCATCCCAAAACCCCCCATTAGACAGCCGCAAATATTAAAAGAATATCCTACGTAACTTCCTATTATAACTCAGAGATCAAATCACTTAAACCCGAAAATATCTTCATTTGACTTCTCTGCCGAATAATGGAGATTTTATTCTCCTTCCCTTTTCTGTTACGTGTATATGAGCTGTTGAACTATCTTCAGGATAATAACAAATCAAAACAGAATATCTTCTTTCCATTTCCTTCCATATAACTTCCAAATATAACAGAACACCCGAGTTATTCTCTCTTCCCTGTCTAACAATAATCAACAGATTTCCTCCCTTTTTTAACATGAAACAATCAATTACCAACCCTGTTTTGACCTAACAGGGAGATAAGAATCCAAAATCGAGAGAAGTCGTGGAAATCAATTCCAGAAATGTACGCAGTTTAACACCATTTTCCCGCCAAAAATAATTACTTAAACCGTGAAGAAGAAGCTGTCCCCTATCCAGAGTAGGGTTGCCTATAACAGTGGGGTGTCTTGGGGTGCAAATAGAAGCTGGAGTGCCCCTTAGAAATGAGGTGTCCCTTAGTAATTGAGGTGCCCCTTAACCAACAGTGAGAGTCCGCTTAGCAAATGCCCTCCGGGGGTGCGTTTAACAACTTTTCGAGCTGATTCTTCTAAAAATGTTTATTGCAAAAAAAAAACACCTATACACAAATTTAATAGTGATAAAATGAGTCTCAGCTAATGTATTTATGAGTGATAATGTGTCACACTTGCGTGTTCATCAAATTCCCCCACACTTACATTTTGTTAGTCCTCGAGCAAAACAGAAAATTGACCCGCTACACAGCTGGTCATATAATAAGATAGAGAGAAAGAGACCCTCTACACAGCTAGTCATTTTTTATTTTTTTAAGACCCGCTACACAGCTGGTCATAATATACCTACAAACCTACAATAGACCAGCTTCATAAATTGCAAGAAAATTCCTGAAAAAGAAAAAGGAAAAAGGAAAAAGTTAACCACTCCCCCACACTTAAACATTACATTGTCCTCAATGTAATTGAGTCATCCGATATAAAATTTAAGATTGAAAATTCATAATATACGAAAATAAACAAATAAAAATAAAATAAGAAAATAGAATTACCTACTGGAATATACATAAAGGATTCTCCATATATCAACAACCTAAATAGTTGGGAATCGACCCAAAGAACAATATATACAACCAGTGATAACCTCAGATCTTCGTTGTAGCAACGTAAAGATATAGAGATTATCAAAAGAAAAGAGCTGCCCACATACCTTGTTTTTGCAAAGGATAAATCGTCAGTAACAAGAATTACCAACTCAAGTGGTTCACTGTGGGTGGGAACTGAAACTATTTGGGAGACATGCACAGGCAAAGAGAAGTCACGAAATGCAAAATAATCTAGTAATACTGGAGAAGCACGCAGATCTAATCCAAAATTAGGAATCTTCTGAAAAGTTGTGCTAACGATTCTAGGGATATTAACTTCTCCACTGGGTTTGTAACCCTGTAAAAAATCATCAACATAATCATCATCAACCAAGGAATCAATAGGAATATCACAATAGAGATGATTAAAAGAAACTTTATAGATAGAGTATAATGTCTCTAAGTCGTTAGAATTAACTACAGTTTCCTCGGAATTAACACATTCTTCATAAGCATCATTGTTATAGCACTGATATGTCGCACCGTCTAAAAGAATGGCGTCTTCAATCCTAAACTCATCCTTTTGAATAGGTGAGTGATCATTAACACGATCAGGAGTTGGACTAAAAACACCACCTTCACTTGGTATGACAATGTCTCTATTCCTATGATCACAACTATCAAGTTCATCATCATTCTCCATTCACATTAACTCATTAGTTAAAGAAGTTTCATCATAAATATCAAGAGTATAAGAAAAATCATAACTTGTATCCTCAGTAAGACCACGATCTTCTACCGAGTGTGTTAGTTGAGCAATCGATAAATCAGTTTGTTCAGAAGGTTGATCAATATAAGCTTGGGTTTTAATCAGCTCAGCAAAAAGTAACTCATTATCCGTGGTCTGTTCAGCAATTTCATTATTGAGGCGTTCTAACAAAGATAGTTGTGATGCAGATGGGTCACAGTAAGGTTGATCATCTCTCTCATACTGTGACGGAGAAATGTGTGAATAATAATTGGAATCAACACATTGTGGCTCATAATCAGGGTAATATTGGTAATGGTCATAACCTTCACAAAATCCGGAATGATCATACCTATGAGAATAATTCCAATCATTATTTACACACTCGGCAGATTCCTGATAATGAGAAGGTGCATATGCATACTCCTCATGTGAAATATCTGATGACTCCTCTGCAGTCTCAGCCCTTTTGGTAAGATTCCAAAAATCTATAAAAGAAGTCAACTCACTGGAAACCATACTACAAAGTAAAGTTTTCCCAATAACTCACCTTGCAAAATCTTTGCGAGAATATCAAGTACTTACTTTAGGCCTGTTGTTGACTCCAATCGCCGCTCTTCAGACTAAGGTACCTAAGCAAAATAAAATATGCTACGTAAAAAGAACTAAAAGAATATATAAAAATAAAAGAAAATAATAATAATAAGCTATGTACAAAAAAAAATATATATAAAAATAATAACTATGTACAAAGTACCAATTCCAATATTCCTCAACCGCTCCCCGGCAGCGGTGCCAAAAAATGATGGGATTTTTAATTTTTTGTAGTAATAATATTCGAACTCCAAGACTTGTGAAGATTAAATTTAAATATTTAATAATAAAGGGAGAGTTACTGGGTCTAGGATTCCACCGAATTCATATCATAAGGCTCAATTATTCATTCTCAACAATTATCGCTCAATAAAAATAACATCGACCCTTATTTTGCCAAAGTAGATTCTTAAAATATTAGTTATAAATCATAAGAATGGGACATCAAACATTTAAGCAAGCATGACCCATCAAATAAAATAATAACTAATTAATTTAAATCATAATTCTATTTTAATTAGTGCAAAACCCATATAAAAAATAAAATAAATTTACCCATGTATGAAATTCGGCTTCCTCCGTCGTCCCAGTGTTGGGGTTTAGATCATTAGGTTGGAAACACACTCAAAAATATAATTCATAGATCAAAAGGTGTTTTTATTGAAGAAGAGTAATAATATAGTGAATCTGCAACGCTGTATTGGCGTTACAGACGTCACCGTTACAAGAAATTGTTGCAACTTCAAAAAAAGCGTGCCAAACTGACTGTTACGAGTACTGTTAATAGACGACGGTTCTCTGCGACAGTCTGTAGGCGTCAAATCTTCTTCTTCTTCTCTGCAGCAGCAGAGAAATCTGCTCTGCAACCCTCTGTTCTTCTCCCCAACTCTCGATGCCCATCTATGACTCCATTAAACTCATTATATAGTCTCAGCAACACCCAATATCTCTTGTTAAATGCGCAAATATTCTCTCTTTACTCCATTATTCTCCACGGGAACATTTTCCATTATTATCACGCGATTCTGAGTTGTTTGATTCATCCCAAAACACCCCATTAGACAGCCGTAAATATTAAAAGAATATCCTACGTAACTTCCTATTATAACTCAGAGATTAAATCACTTAAAGCCGAAAATATCTTCTTTTGACTTCTCTGCCAAATCATGGAGATTTTATTCTCCTTCCCTTTTCTGTTACGTGTATATGAGCTGTTGAACTATCTTCAGGATAATAACAAATCAAAACAGAATATCTTCTTTCCATTTCCTTCCATATAACTCCCAAATATAACAGAACACCCGAGTTATTCTCTCTTCCCTGTCTAACGATAATCAACAGATTTCCTCCCTTTTTTAACGTGAAACAATCAATTACCAACCTTGTGTTTGACCTAACATGGAGATTTGAATCCAAAATCGAGAAAAGTCGTGGAAATCAATTCCAGAAATGTACGTAGCTTAACACCATTTTCCCGCCAAAAATAATTACTTAAACCGTGAAGAAGAAGCTATCCCCTATCCAGAGTAGGGTTGCCTATAACAGTGGGGTGTCTTGGGGTGAAAATAGAAGCTGGAGTGCCCCTTGGAAATTAGGTGTCCCTTAGTAATTGAGGTGCCCCTTAACCAACAGTGAGAGTCCGCTTGGCAAATGCCCTCCGGGGGTGCGTTTAACAACTTTTCGAGCTGATTCTTCTAAAAATGTTTATTTCCAAAAAAAAACACCTATACACAAGTTTAATAGTGATAAAATGAGTCCCAGCTAATGTATTTATGGGTGAAAATGTGTCACACTTGCGTGTCATCAAATTCCCCCACACTTACATTTTGTCAGTCCTCGAGAAAAACAGAAAATTGACCCGCTACACAGCTGGTCATATAATAAGATAGAGAAAAAGAGACCCGCTACACAGTTGGTCATTTTTTATTTTTCTATGACCCGCTACACAGCTGGTCATAATATACCTGCAAACCTACAATAGACCAGCTTCATAAATTGCAATAAAATTCCTGAAAAAGAAAAAGGAAAAAGGAAAACGTTAACCACTCCCTCACACTTAAACATTACATTGTCCTCAATGTAATTGAGTCATCCGATATAAAATTTAAGATTGAAAATTCATAATATACGAAAATAAACAAATAAAAATAAAATAAGAAAATAGAATTACCTACTGGAATATACATAAAGGATTCTCCATATATCAACAACCTAAATAGTTGGGGATCGACCCAAAGAACAATATGTACAACCAGTGATAACCTCAGATCTTCGTTGTAGCAACGCAAAGATATAGATATTATCAAAAGAAAAGAGCTGGCAACATACCTTGTTTTTGCAAAGGATAAATCGTCAGTAACAAGAATTACCAACTCAAGTGGTTCACTGTGGGTGGAAACTGAAACTATTTGGGAGACATGCACAGGCAAAGAGAAGTCACGAGATGCAAAATAATCTAGTAATACTGGAGAAGCACGCAGTTCTAATCCAAAATTAGGAATCTTCTGAAAAGTTGTGTTAACGATTCTAGGGATATTATTTTCTCCACTGGGTTTGTAACACTATAAAAAATCATCAACATAATCATCATCAACCAAGGAATCAATAGGAATATCACAATAGAGATGATTAAAAGAAACTTTATAGATAGAGTATAATGTCTCTAAGTCGTTAGAATTAACTACAGTTTCCTCGGAATTAACACATTCTTCATAAGCATCATTGTTATAGCACTGATATGTCGCACCGTCTAAAAGAATGGCGTCTTCAATCCTAAACTCATCCTTTTGAATAGGTGAGTGATCATTAACACGATCAGGAGTTGGACTAAAAACACCACCTTCACTTGGTATGACAATGTCTCTATTCCTATGATCACAACTATCAAGTTCATCATCATTCTCCATACACATTAACTCATTAGTTAAAGCAGTTTCATCATAAATATCAAGAGTATAAGAAAAATCATAAGTTGTATCCTCAGTAAGACCACGATCTTCTACCGAGTGTGTTAGTTGAGCAATCGATAAATCAGTTAGTTCAGAAAGTTGATCAATATAAGCTTGGGTTTTACTCAGCTCAGCAAAAAGTAACTCATTAGCATTGGTTTGTTCAGCAATTTCAATATTGAGGCGTTCTAACAAAGATAGTTGTGATGCAGATGGGTCACAGTAAGGTTGATCATCTCTCTCATACTGTGACGGAGAAATGTGTGAATAATAATTGGAATCAACACATTGTGGCTCATAATCAGGGTAAGATTGGTAATGGTCATAACCTTCATAAAATACGGAATGAACATACCTATCAGAATAATTCCAATCATTATTTACACACTCGGCAGATTCCTGATAATGAGAAGGTGCATATGCATACTCCTCATGTGAAATATCAGATGACTCCTCTGCAGTCTCAGCCCTTTTGGTTAGAATCCAAAAAGCTATAAAAGAAGTCAACTCACTGGAAACCATAATACAATGTAAAGTTTTCCCAATAACTCACCTTGCAAAAGCTTTGCGAGAATATCAAGTACTTACTTTAGGCCTGTTGTTCACTCCAATCGCCGCTCTTCAGACTAAGGTACCTAAGAAAAATCAAATAAGCTACGTAAAAAGAACTAAAAGAAAATATAAAAATAAAAGAAAAAAATAATAATAAGCTATGTACAAAAAAAAATTATATATAAAAATAATAACTATGTACAAAGTACCAATTACAATATTCCTCAACCGCTCCCCGGCAGCGGCGCCAAAAAATGATGAGATTTTTAATTTTTTGTAGTAATAAGATTCGAACTCTAAGACTTGTGAAGATTAAATTTAAAGATTTAATAATAAAGGGAGAGTTACTGGGTCTGGAATTCCACCGAATTCGTATCATAAGGCTCAGTTATACATTCTCAACAATTATCGCTAAATAAAAATAACATCGACTCTTATTTTTCCAAAGTAGATTCTCAAAATATTAGTTATAATCGTAAGCATGAGACATCAAACATTTAAGCAAGCATGAACCATCAAATAAAATAATAACTAATTAATTCAAATCATAATTATATTTTAATTAGTGCAAAAGTCATATAGAAAATAAAATAAATTTACATATGTATGAAATTCGGCTTCCTCCGTCGTCCCAGTGTTGGGGTTTAGCTCATTAGGTTGAAAACACGCTCAAAAATATAATTCATACCTCAAAAGGTGTTTTTATTGAAGAAGAGTAATAATATAGTGAATCTGCAACGCTGTATTGGCGTTACAGACGTCACCGTTACAAGAAATTGTTGCAAATTCAAAACAAGCGTGCCAAACTGACTGTTACGAGTACTGTTAATAAACGACAGTTCTCTGCGACAGTCTGTAGGCGTCAAATCTTCTTCTTCTTTTTCTTCTTCTCTGCAACAGCAGAGAAATCTGCTCTGCAACCCTCTGTTCTTCTCCCCAACTCTCGATGCCCATCTATGACTCCAGTAAACTCATTATATAGTCTCAGCAGCACCCAATATCTCTTGTTCAATGCGCAAATATTCTCTCTTTACTCCATTATTCTCCATGAGAACATTTTCCATTATTATCACGCGATTCTGAGTTGTTTGATTCATCCCAAAACCCCCCATTAGACAGCCGTAAATATTAAAAGAATATCCTACGTAACTTCCTATTATAACTCAGAGATTAAATCACTTAAACCCGGAAATATCTTCTTTTGACTTCTCTGCCAAATCATGGAGATTTTATTCTCCTTCCCTTTTCTGTTACGTGTATATGAGCTGTTGAACTATCTTCAGGATAATAACAAATCAAAACAGAATATCTTCTTTCCATTTCCTTCCATATAACTCCCAAATATAACAGAACACCCGAGTTATTCTCTTCCCTGTCTAACGATAATCAACAAATTTCCTCCCTTTTTTTAACGTGAAACAATCAATTACCAACCCTTTTTTGACCTAACAGGGAAATAAGAATCCAAAATCGAGAGAAGTCGTGGAAATCAATTCTAGAAATGTACGCAGCTTAACACCATTTTCCCGCCAAAAATAATTACTTAAATCGTGAAGAAGAAGCTGTCCCCTATCCGGAGTAGGGTTGCCTATAACAGTGGGGTGTCTTGAGGTGCAAATAGAAGCTGGAGTGCCCCTTAGAAATGAGGTGTCCCTTCTTAATTGAGGTGCCCCTTAACCAATAGTGAGAGTCCGCTTAGCAAATGCCCTCCGGGGGTGCGTTTAAAAACTTTTCGAGCTGATTCTTTTAAAAATATTTATTGCAAAAAGAAAAACACCTATACACAAGTTTAATAGTGATAAAATGAGTCCCAGCTAATGTATTTATGAGTGAAAATGTGTCACACTTGCGTGTTCATCAAATTCCCCCACACTTATATTTTGTTAGTCCTCGAGCAAAACAGAAAATTGACCCGCTACACAGCTGGTCATATAATAAGATAGAGAGAAAGAGACCCGCTACACAGCTGGTCATTAGTATTTTTTTTATGACCCGCTACACAGCTGGTCATAATATACCTGCAAACCTACAATAGACCAGCTTCATAAATTGCAAGAAAATTCCTGAAAAAGAAAAAGGAAAAAGGAAAAAGTTAACCACTCCCTCACACTTAAACATTACATTGTCCTCAATGTAATTGAGTCATCCGATATAAAATTTAAGATTGGAAATTCATAATATACGAAAATAAACAAATAAAAATAAAATAAGAAAATATAATTACCTACTGGAATATACATAAAGGATTCTCCATATATCAACAACCTAAATAGTTGGGGATCGACCCAAAGAACAATATGTACAACCAGTGATAACCTCAGATCTTCTAGGATAATAACAAATCAAAACATAATATCTTCTTTCCATTTCCTTCCATATAACTCCCAAATATAACAGAACACCCGAGTTATTCTCTCTTCCCTGTCTAACGATAATCAACAGATTTCCTCCCTTTTTTAACGTGAAACAATCAATTACCAACCCTATATTGACCTAACAGGGAGATAAGAATCCAAAATCGAGAGAAGTCGTGGAAATCAATTCCAGAAATGTATGCAGCTTAACACCATTTTCCCGCCAAAAATAATTACTTAAAGCGTGAAGAAGAAGGTGTCCCCTATCCATAGTAGGGTTGCCTATAACAGTGGGGTGTCTTGGGGTGTAAATAGAAGCTGGAGTGCCCCTTAGAAATGAGATGTCCCTTAGTAATTGAGGAGCCCCTTAACCAACAGTGAGAGTCCGCTTTGCAAATGCCTTCCGGGGGTGCATTTAACAACCTTTCGAGCTGATTCTTCTAAAAATGTTTATTGCCAAAAAAAAAACACATACACACAAGTTTAATAGTGATAAAATGAGTCCTAGCTAATGTATTTATGGGTGAAAATGTGTCACACTTGCGTGTTCATCAATTGGTGGAGGTCCAATTTGAAGACTATTTTTACCTCATATGCCTCTGTCATACAAGTTAATTAGATATAAGATGGTGTTGTTGTAGAGTTATAAGAAAAGAGAAAGAGGCAGGCATAGAAGAGATTTCTATTGATAAGAGATCAACATTATTACATAGCTATAGTATCCTTTATATACGGAACCTTATATACATGGAAAGATAAACCCTAACTATATAGATGGGTCGTCGGCCCTACATCACTCCCCCTTGTGCGGTCCAATAGAACTTCATATGCAGTGTTTCACATATAGTGCTTCGAATGTAGTTCTTCAAATGTCGTCCTCTCTTTGATGACTTGTGCCCAAATAAATTGCTCCATTAAAACTTTGACAAGGAAAAACCCAGTGGGAAAAAACCTTGGTGCAGCTGTTCACATGTTGTCTCGTACTTTACATGTATTTCATCACATGCAATACGATCTTCAAATATCGATGAGTCTAAGTTAATTGCCTCGCTAAAACTTCGCCAGGGAAACCCAGATGGACAAAACCTGAACTAAAGAAAAATAGTACAATATTAAGCAAACTTAGAACATAGTTGGACTCGAATATGTTGCCTCATTAAAACCTTGTCAAGGAAAACCTAGTGGGATAAAACCTCGAAGAAGGGAAAAGAGTACAACGTGATAGATGCAAGTAAAGGTGATCTGTTGCAGATGATCACTTTGTTCCGTTTAAGTTGACTAGTTGCTTCATAACTCTAAAGGCAGAAAATCCTCGTGGAAAAGACAATAGCCTTAGCTGGGAATTTACATTCCCGGTGTTCGTTATTGTCTCATTAAAAAACTTGCCGAGTAACAAAACCCTGTGGGAAAAAGAAACCTCAGTGAAGGAAAATAGTTCAACACGCCATTAAATGCTCCCCCTGATGTCAGACAATTTTCATTAGTCTAATGCAGTCAAAAGGAGTTTATCACACTTTACCTAGGTGACTTAAATGATTATAAGACCATGTTGTTGATTCTGGAAGTTACGTTGCTTAACAGACTATCACGTTTCATTTCTTTGATTCATATGTTTTCAGTAATATCAACGTGATCTGTATGCCTTCAACGTTCAACATACTTGATGTTTTAGTGTTGTCTCGCTAAAAACCTTGTCGAGTAACAAAACCCTTTGGGAAAAACTATTCTCAATCGAACGGAAAAAGAGTACAACACAGCTTCAATTTCGAAGTATAATATGCCGAAATCATATCCTTGGATCCTCCCCCTGATGTCGGCATCTCCCCCTAATTACATTCAGAGTTTTTCCAGACAGTTCTTTTAGTTATGTACTTCTCGAAACTGAATATCGGTAATGACTTAGAAAATAGTCTACCATATCTTACCCTAATTACTTTCGTTGGAGAAGATATTATTGTGCCTTCATAATCAACAATCTTTGGATTGCAGTTCCTTTAGCATTTCTTTTTTATATCTTTGCAGGGATAAAACAAATTTATATCAATGGTTACTTTTAAGTACATGATTACATTCACTATACTATTCCAATGACGTGGTGTCGGCGCTGAGTTATATCTAGCTAACAAGTTCAATGAGGATGTAACATTTGGTCGAGTATATTATGCTAAGTATAATAATGTGTATATTGTACTTAGATAAGGGAAATTCATATCCCGACACATCTTCGTCATCTTCCTTTAGACGAATTGGTCATTTATATACCCTTGAAACTCGACTAATCATGGGAGTGCTAGAAGGATGCATGTCCTTGTTAAATTTCCTGACAATTGACATATGCAAACTGGTGGAATAATATATCACAAGCTCGATCTTCTAGTTCATAACATAGATAAGATCGATATTACCCAAGATTTACATCTCAAATTCAGATTTTAAATAGCTTGTAAGATCTCTTATTCCATTAAGAGTACTTATCATGTCCATACGGTCGACATAGATGGCTATAATTCTGAATCACGAACTTATTTAATACGCATCGCACAAAATCTTACTTGTTTATCCCTTCCCAATCAAATAATCACTTAGAAGGGTATACCACATCTTCCTGATGTTTAAATCAATAAGTGAGTGTTCCAGTGTAACTGAAAACACACTTTATGGTTTAGAGTCATTCGACTTGTGAAGCAAAAGACATCATGCACTTTTGAAAATATCTTTGAGTCTAAATCTCCATAGATATAACCACATATACCATGTTTCAAGTTCTTTTGAAACTACCAAGCAAACTGATAAACTGAACATTATGATGTTCAAAAGAGTAAGAAATCCAGGGGTTGGTGAGAAACCTCGCGCCACAAGGTGATTCTTTATACTTTAAGACCTCATTCTTCTCACTACACTTTGTGACAAATAACCACATATGTCCCACAGGCTTTACACTTGGTTTTTTAGCACTACCACACCGAATACCCGTATATTTGTCAAAGAACTAAGTTCTACCTGGATTGCGTAGGCCAAATATGCTCTTTATTTGTAATTAATCAAAATAAAGCATGGTTCTATCTCATTGTGCTCTACTTCTGGAGCAACTATTCATGGATTATATCATTATTGTGCACGCATGATCCTTTCATTGACTCATATGCATTCTCATAATCCGTCAGGATTTCATTGTTCTCTAGAATCATTTAAAACTTCGGAGCGTTCTCCCATTTGATTCATGACAGATTTAGAGACAATCTTATGAGATGATTTCTGATGATATAATTAGGTTGTGCCTAACTCACTTATCACCTATATAGGTGAGCACTGATCAAACCTAGTGGTCTCTCCATCTTCCTTTATGGATCCACGACCTCAACCACACTTCCACCAAGTGTAGTTGTAACACCACAGTTTACGGTGCATATCCTTTACTAAGGATTTTTAACCTTACAGGCACGTTTGCAGTTGGTATATATAATCTCGTCAATTTAGCGATATCAGTGTACATTCCGAAAATCGATAATCCTTTTTTCACTTCACATTTATATTTGTGGAGTATATGAGTCTATATGGGACAAAATGGGAACACACCACGATATTCCATGTCGTTCCCTCATAAAATATTTTTTTTGTCCCCCCTAACAACGGGAAGACTACCCCATTAGAGTGGCTATCCGCAAATCAACGGTTGAGAGATCGCCTGTCAAAAGGTTTAAAATGCGGATAATTGTTGGAAATTATTGTCCAACATAGTCACTTAATCATTTTGATGACCCATCATAGTATGATGTGGAGTCGTAAGGGAACATATATAGTGCAACCAAAAATGCGTAAGAACACAAAATGTCAGGCTTATATCCAGTTACCAACTGGTACGCAAAGAATGGTTTACCAATTGTGGGTCTAAAACGAATAAGTGAAGATGCGTGTAATATTGCATATTCCCCAAGCAGGTAAAGGTAGGTTTTTACGCATAACCATGCCTTAAGAACCATCTGTAACCTTTGATGATAGCCTTTGCGAGACCATGGGGTATAGGGTGCTCTACATTGATCATATTAAACATGCAATAACTATCAAGTCCTTTTGATGTATACTCTCTAGAATTTACAAGGGGTGGTGAGTCCTTACATGTATAACATGTTCTAGTAGTTTTCAAAATGCAACATTACTTGGGAACTATAACTAGTTCAAAATGTCAAAAAACTACGTCAGCATTATGTATGGATGTTTTTCTAAATATCACCTCGTTTTCATTGGAATATGGATTGTTTACTATTTGTATCTTAGGATGGTCTCGATCCTGTTTTACTGAAGACTTTGTAAAATGAGTGATATGCTTTCTTACTTAAAAGTATAATGGGAAGGGGGGTTGTGCATCTAGTACTTTAGAAAACACTTATTGAGAGATATGCCGTCACTTCGCATTCTGTCAGTCTTTTTCCCGTTGTATCGTTCACTCAAATAAAGTGATGTATGTATGAGTCCTTTCAAAACGATCACCATGTTATAACCAAAATGGCTTTATGGTTATGTCAAAGCCTGTATGAGTCGATACCTAATACTTTATTGTCGGGGTCAATATGAAATCGATAATTCAAATAGTAGTGATTTACATTTCACCAAATTGACTCATACATTTTTCTAAGAATATGCTTCATTCCATATGCATTAAAGACTATAAAAGATGCAATCAATTACATTCTCATCACTGTGAGTTTCCACATGATATCCACTTGCATGGGTTTCTTTGGAATTTTAACAAAGTGTGATCAGCTCTAGGTACATGTAGATCCTTTGCGACTTTTAATCTGTGTTCCATCTTGGAAACAAAATTTGAGCAGTGCTTCGCTCGGTGATCCAATCATCTTAGTCACTCTATAAGGAACGAGTTCAACAACCAGTATATATACGTTAAGATAGTGGGAGGAAAACCACTATCTGTTAGACATCGAGTCTTGAGAGATTTAATAAGTGGTGTTGCCTTATTACGTAACAGAAATGGGGCTGAACTCAAGTACTTTAGAGTGTATGTTACGGTTCAGAGGGGAAGTGTTGATGGTGGTTTTTAGTTTAGGGCAAAAATTGTAAAAGTCTATCTACCTGACCCGACATCGGAAGTAATAGACCTTGATATGTCCATATTCCGCAAGGAATTTGAAGAATATATCAAAATCTGATGAGTTCCTATGACGCTCTTCATATTTCATTGAAAACTCAAGCTCCTAGATGAATTGTTCACTAGTATAGAGCCTAACGAGTATATATAAGCTCCTAGTTGCATTATTCACTAATGAAATTGAGCCATTTAAAAGTGTTGAGTGCCTAAGCCTCTTCGCTCATATATCTATTGAGAATTTCAATATATTTATGTGTATAAAATTTACTCAGAATGGTCCATGTAGCAACAATCCCAAATATTCTATAAATTTTATCTTGCACCAACATTATTCACTAATGCATGGCCTGCCTAGTGTTTTGCTATGCTATGTTCCCCAGCGAACTCTCAATATTGGCATGACATGACGATTAAATTTTCGCTCGCAACATAGTAGCATGAATCTCCCGAAGTGTCAGTATTGAGACCTGCATGAAAACACTCACATAGGCTACACCACCTTCTGACAAAGAGATCAACGCGTTCACACACCTTTTAATTAAAAGTTGCGCGATCGAACGCGTTTAAATTCCTTTAGGAAAATATGTACTGTTTACATTAGTCTCAAAAAATAATCACGGCCACACGATTTGGCCGCGTGATTTAACAAACTTAGACTACTCCTAGTAGAACTAGGAAATCACTATAGCGACCACCGACGGGCCCACTAGTGTCCTAGTCGATCGAATAGTCTTTTGCTCATTCACAAGCACTTCAAACTCCGGCCCAAACATGGGTGTTAGCGCTATTTAGAAGCTCAAACGAGATAGACCGACCATAACGGTCTCAAAGTCATCACGTCCGTACAACTTGGTCAGCCAAGTTGGACGTCCTAGATTGAGCTTTGGGCGATCAAAAAGGCGTTGTAGCAATCACCGGCGGGCCCACTAGTTCTCTAGTTAATCGAGTCCCATGTTTCCCATGCACAATCGCTTCAAATTCCGACTCAAATGTGTGCGTTTGCGCTACGTAAAAACAAAGCTCGAACGAGGTAAGACCGTAAAAAACGGTCTCAAAAGCCATCATATCCGCCCAACTTCGCCAGCCTAGTTGGATGGCTTAGATCTTCCTACGAACAATTAAAGAAGTATCAGTATGATCATTGGCGACCTACTTTCCCCTTGGACGATCGACTTGCCTATGGCAAGCCTATAGGGTGCTCGACCGCTTGTACAAACTTGAGCATACAGGTTGTGTTCAAAACCCTAATTTAGGTCACGGCAGTACATAACTGTCGCAAATTGATCACAACCATCCATATTCGCCAGCCTAAACGAGCATCATAGATCTAGATTCAAGTGGTCCCGAAGGTGTTAACGTGATCACTGTGGACCCACCTCTACACGTGATTGACCGACCTACACAAACTAGGGCTCAATGCCTCGAGACGCACGCCCAAAGAGGGATGGGCCACACGGATCCCTAAACCCTAGAGTTGCGCCAATGGCAGTATGCAACTTCCGCAAAACATCTCGTCCACCCAACTTTGCTAACCTGGTTGGATGGTGTGGATTTGTTTTTCGAGAACAAACAAAACAACATTGTAAAGACCGGTCATCCCTCTTCCACATGAGGTGATCGACCAAGTGATGACTTGACCGTAGGATCCTCAAACGATCACCCAAAGGTGGTCGATCATACTGCCTCCTTTTAGACGTCTATCCGCGACTTATTCAATCAGGCTCTAAAACAATGATGCTTCATACACATCAATTAGTTTGAGATGCTTAAATACGATGCTTCACATGCATCGAATACATACAATATTTTATATTGGCCTCATAAACAACTTAGTTGTTTCACATAATAACACCGTACTATTCTCCGCGGCGGGTCCCACGACTTGCGGTTTACAGCGTGCGACGTGCAACTCGTCCATTACGAGAATATGTCAGGAAAGACGGACGGTTAACAACAATGGTAGTAGTGGGGGAAAGTGTGATCAGTTCTCCCTCATAATGGAAACGTGGTGATCACCACCCTTCACACAACCCCACTTCTCCACTACTTAATCACCTGCACTTCCTACGAGATCAGGGCGTGCGCTCAATGACTTGTATAAATAGGATTTCAACCTATTTCAACGGAACACAAGTGTTATCAACACAAGTAGACAGAAAACATTTTCTGATACACAAGTCATAAACAACCACACCTTCATAATTCAACACTCTGATCTCAAACACCTTCTCCGCTTTCCTCCCTAAGATCAGCCCTTCTCCTTCACCTTGTGACCGAATTGAATCTGGAACGACCATTTCTTAGTCTAGGACAGAGTCTTACAGATTGATTTCTAGAACCTAAAAGCATTACCGTGCAGTGCATTTGTTTTGGGTTTGAACTCGTTTCTCATCAACACACCCCAAATTACCAAAAACAACATAATCAGTTTTTACCCATAAACAGGAAGATATTATTTTCATGAAGATATATCTCAAGTGCTTTAGAGATTTTTTCTTCTTGTGATAACGATGTACTTTTCAACTGAAAATATGGTCTAGTTCAACTGAAATCAATTGGCTAGGAAAAGTTTTTCTTTCCAATAAAGTTGATGTCTAAAGTATCACCTTCCTACGAAAATAGGTTGTTACTATGGTACCTGCATTACATTGCTCGTAACAATTTAGTTTTTTGATGCGAGCTAGAATACATCTTGGCTTGATCCCATGTTCAATTGATACATGTACTTTGGTTTCATTACTACAGGAGATAAAAATACATATTTGTCTCATGATATATATGTCCCATTTCACATGCTTCAGAAAAATCAGCACGCTTAACCCTCATTACTTCGGGGTTCTTTCTATTTTCAAATTTTCTACGATTAGCTTAATGTGAGAAATTTCTTCATCTCAACGGATCAAAAGAATCCAACTTTGCATGTCAACTACTTGCTTTAGGTTGAATAGCTTACTAAAAATAGTGGATCTCTTATTTGCATACTTTAACATATACTGGTTCGATAGTATTATGAATGAAGTAGAAAAAGAAATGGAAGAAAAATAAATCTGACTCATGTCACTTATTGTGAGTCCTTCAACAAAAATTGAGATTCATGTGCTTTTAACTACAACATAACTTTGTTGAAGCTACTGATTACAATACAATAATATAACAAGTAGGTTTTATCCCACTGAACATTCATGCTCCGGGTAAAAATATCCTGAATGTTTAAATTGTCTTCGTAGCATAGGGACATATGGCTTCAGTTTTTAGACGGTACATTGTCATTGGTAGAGAGTTTTATATGGGATTTACATCTTTTCCACATCAAATAGATAACAATGTTCAAGTACTTCTGATATCTCCCAAAAACAAACAAAGTTATATTTGAATCGAGTTGGTTCGACCAATTAGACAAAAGACATCATTTTAACTAGAGTCGTTATCATATTCAAGAAAAAAAAATTAAACAATACCAAATTCCTTAACGGACAAAAATGGACTTTAGGACCAAATTTCTTTATGGTTCTATAAGTGCCTAATCAAGTCAAAATCCGCCCAAGGTCATAACCGACAATTGTTAGTGGATGGCCATTAATTAATGTCAAAAATTAAGTGAATGACCATTAATTTAGAAATAAAACGGCATTACCGTTTCACAAAAATTAGATAAGGAATGTACGCATGCATCATTAAAAAAACAACGTTACAACAATAAAATTTTAACAAATGCAGACAAGCATATTAAACAAATACAACATGCACATTTATTGTGAAAATTAATAAATTAAAAGATAACAATGCTAGTTTGATTTAGGATAGTCATTGAAACGTCGAAGCCATTGGAATGGGTAAAAATAATTACAAACAGACAAAAATTACATGATATAAAAAAGAAAAAAACAAACATAATAAAGCATATATCTCAACATCATACTCATAAAAACACTAAATTATGACTGGCCTAAGTGCCCTTGGTATGAACAGAAAGTCAGACAGTACCAAAAAAAGAATTGTGATTTCAAGCATCAATCTTACTTAAATCGATCTTCTTTTTTTCTTTGTTTCTTTTAATATCGACAATGTTATATATCATTTATGGCAGAAAAAAAAAAAACAAAAAAAACAATGAACACCATGTGAATCAAACAAACATGGCAGAGAAGAAAACTATGAGTCTATAATATAAGATAGAGAAACAAATCAGAAGACCAAATATACCATTCCGGATCATGTGGAAAATAATAAAAGAAAAGAAAAGAAAGCACACAAAAAATCACTTTATGTATAACCAAAGTCGGGCATAGATTTCATGAACCATCGAAAAACAAATTCAAACAAGAAGAGATGAAATTTTATTGATTATCAATCATACATGTCATGTGATCAAAAATAAATGGCATAACATATCCAGATTATTAAAAAGAAAAACTAATAATCATAGCATGTTCACTCGTGTATACAAGGGAACAAATGAAAAACAACTAGGATTAGGTAGTCAGAAAAGGGAAAAATAGTAAATAAGTTCAATTAGGTATACGTACTGCACTTGATTGAGAATAAAACAAGAGTACGGATTCAACAGAGGTTGTAGCTTCCTTCCGTGAATTGATAATATTTTAAGCATCGTCAACACAGAGAAATGTGGTCGACAGAGAGAAAATAATATGTATTGATTTGATTCGAACACAAAAAGAATATCCATTGCGGAAGGTTAGAGCTCGTGACTGATAACGTGTTGCAGTAGAATTATAAGAAAAGAAAAAGAGACAGAGGCACAAAAGATATTTCTACCGATAAGGGATCAACATTATTACATAGCTATAGTATCCTTTATATACATGGAAAGGTAAACCCTAACTATATAGATGGGCTGCAGGCCCTACAACAGATGGAGATTTATAAATCTATTAATATATAATATTATTTATATTGGGAGAAGACGAGGTAAATTAGGAAAGTAAAGAATTTTTTTATGAAAACTAAATTTTTTAGAGCATCTCCAGTAGAAGGTGATAATTTTATTTTCTTATGACATATCGAATTTTAGACCCTCATTTAAGTTAAATCCATCTCCAACAATAAATTCTAAAAAGGAGAAGGGGTTCCAAAATAAATATGAAGGTCTTAGAGAAAGTCTTATCTAGACCTTTGGATGACCTCCATGTCATCATTTTAACATTTATTTTAAATTATAAGTAGAAAATTTTAATTTAAGAAAATATTCAAGGATTAACGGAAGAGGTTTTAGTTGGTAGCCGAGCAACAAGCTGAGCACCAACCCCCTTTTGAATAGCAACACCTAATCTATGAAAAATAAAACTACCAAGACCACTACCAGCGTCATGTCTAACTAAAAATTCTTCAGACGCTTGAGAAAAAATACGATATCATCACTAAGTTCCCCTAAGGTAGTAAAGGCTAGCACACCCAAACCATAACCGTGCGAAGTACACTTATACAAATATTTAGAACGTTTACGCGAGATTGGTTTAGATATAGCCTGGCCTGGGGCAAAAGCACGAACACCATCTCCAGTAAAGGGAGAGACACCTGTGACATCCATACACACATCCTGGCCGTTTTCCCAGTTGAGAACAAGGATATCTACTGGACGTAAATCCTTGTATTCTCAGACAAAAAACCCAAAGCAACTTCCTTGCGTGCAGGGACACCAGCTTTGAAACAAATGTTCGCAATTACATCACATACCAAGTCATGACGAAAATTTAGACCAACATCATTAGCACAGTGAAGCGCGTGATCACCAAAAATATCCATGGGACTATTGTAACATGAGCACAACCCATCCTCAACAAATAAAGGGATACCAAGGCGATAACAAACTACTGCTCTGAACTGTCTGGGACCAAGACACTGATCTAAACCGCTGATCGGAACAGCTAAAAAGTAACCTTGAGCATGTTTGATCTGATTGCATTTCCAAAGAACGAAGTCTCTTGCCGATAAAGTAAATTGGTTGGGGATTTGCTTCTTAACTGCATCCAAATAAATGACTGCCAGGGAGTGCATAGAAGGGGGGCAGTGTCATTGACGCAATAATTGGAAGGCAAACCATATACCTGAATGAATTTCTGAAGATCCATCTGATAGGCAACCCCATTATCCGTTGAGAAAGAGCTACCAAGTATCACCTTCCGCACCTAGGCAGTCTGGCTATGAGAGGCAACATAGTAGTAGGTGCGAGTGTCAGACATGGTATAAATTCCAATACCACCATCTTTGATAGGAAGAGTAGCCAGTCTCTGTTGAAAAGGCGTAAATCCATCTCCATCTCCGGTGACTAAAAGCCTCAAATACTGGAGCAGGTGGTCATCAAAGAGGTCAGAGGCCTGTTGCAGAGCTTCCGGATTAGTAGTACACCTAGCAAAATATAGTCTGGATACATCGACACAATTACGGAGTAACAACATCTCACTCTGGGGATCTCTGAGATTTTTGATGGAAGACATTAGCTGAATAGTCTTATTCACCCTATTAAGCGCTATGTCGCTCATGAAATCCAAATCCAAACTCACAGGTCCACCCAAAAGCTTAAATCCCTTGATAGGTCTACCAATATCCGGGAGTAAAACACCTACCTCCATGTTGTGTGGATCAGTATTGGGCCAAAAAACCTTGGTATTCTTGATGTTAAGATGAATACCTCTACCCGGTCCGTCAGACTCAATAATGCTCAACGCTCTAGCAACCTCCATTGTGTCGCCAATGATAATACCATCATTCAGGTATCGGGCATGTAAATCAAGATTCCAACGAGAAGCAATGGACTTCACAAGAGGGTGAATTGTCAGAGCAAACAAAAGAGGATTGAGAGGATCACCTTGTTGAACACCGAGTGCAGAGGAAAAGATGTATTGGTCATAATACAGTTTAGCATGCCTAGCATAACAAAATTCTACCCAACGACAGATACCTGGACAATAAAGCCGAACCTCTTTAATAAGAGAAGACCTGCTCACCATGTTGAATGCATTCGAAAAATCAATAAGAAACATTGACATACTATCCGAGTGACCTTTCAACTCCAGCAAACTGTTGACATAATGAAGTATACTCTCTCCCCCCACCGGCACTCCAGCACCAAATTGATAATCACCCAAGTGAAATTGTATATGCTTACCAAATGAGAAGACAGTCACCTTAGAAACCAAACGGCGCCAAATAGTACCAACCTCTATTGGCCTGAGACCACCTCCGGGCTTGAGTAAAAGTGTAAGGAGTGCACTAGCGATGAGCTCTCCTAAAACCTTAGGACATTTACCTTCCAACCAAAGGTTGACAACCCCAGTAATCGAAGCCACCAACTCGTATGCCACTGTCGCTGCTGCACCACCTAATACGTTGACTAAATGTTGAGCCCGCAAACCATCACGAACACAGGAAGTTCCTATAGGAAAACTCTTAATGGCACCAACGACAGACCTTGAGTCAACCATTATTGGGTCACCAATTGCAACGTCATCCGGAATAGAGGGTGGAGGAGCTGCAGGGTGTTTGGATTGCAACTCAGTCAAAGTACTCTCGTTGCGAGGTGCTAACCCGTTTGAAGACAAGATGCGAATCGAAGCTGCGAAATTCCTTAACCAATATTCTTTCAACAAGCACTTAAATTAGCCACTTCTGGCTTCTTCTTGTTGTCTTTTTTAGATGAGTACTGTTGGCATGGGATGCGTAAGATCTTGGATATCAGTGTGAGGTATCCCATTGGTCCCTTCCAAATAATCAAGGCATGTTGGATAGCTGCAATTTGAAGTCGTTTCCCGTTGGAAAACTTCTCTTCAGCAGATCGTGTAGGTCTGTATAAAGTTAAATTCTAGATAGGAAGCAATAATAAGCGGATCCAGGTCGACGCATCAGTAGGTATACACAACACATTATCCAAGCATGTCTTCAAAGCACGGGAGAAGCCTAATCTACAATGACGTGGTATGCTAGAAACTGTGGTAAACCGACACTGAAAGACAGTGTTGAGCAGGTCAGACGAAAGCGAGAAAGACTCCTCTGAGGCTTTCCGGACAGCATCAACCTCAGATGACACAGTATGAGCAACACTGTCGACACCCCTAGTTACAGCCTCACTACCAACAACAACAACGTTCAAAGCAACAACATCATGCAAAACAGACAAGGCAGGCCTGACGATATCATGTATGAGAAAGTATGCTGAAGCATCAGGACCAGCAATGGCATCGTGACGAGCTCCTTCCAAATCTTTGGAAGGTGTTCTTCAGGCTCGTAAGGTTATGCAATGGCTGAAGAGCCACATGTGTGTCTGTTGAAGAACAATTTCCCAGGCGCGGTAAACATGTAGATCATTGGAGATGATGGCTCTGCAGTCGATCTTATTGTCATTTGTGGAAAAGTGTCTGTCATGTAGATGTTTTGTGAAAGAACCTCTTGCGTAGCCTCTGGCATTCACATCATCTTGACAGCCATGAAATTTTTTGAATGGGAAGTGTCAATACTTATTTTGTGAAGCAGCCTCAGCGTGAAGAGGTGTTTGGCACAACTGAGAAGGAGTAGATAATGGTAGAGGTGTAAGAGAGGGCTGCTGAGAAGATATCTGTGAGCATCTAGGAGCACGTGACCGTGAAAAAGTAGGCATAATTGAAAAAAGCTTCTCAACCCTAAAAAGAAAACTAAAAACCCTAGGTCGAAAGAAAAGCCAGAAGGGAAAAACAATTGTGTAAAAGAAAAAGACCAGAAAACAAAGGGAATCAAAACCAGAAAGATGCAGGGATGAGACCAATCCATTGACAAACCCTGGCTTTCAAAACCAATCCATTGACCGTGAAGAAGCAGGCATAATTTAAATTATTATATCCAAATAAAAAATTTTAAACCAATAGAAAAAAAGATATCACTTCATTATTTATCTAAAAAGCAAATCCTTAAAATAAGACCCCACATTACTGGAGATGGTTATAAGCAAAACACTATTATTTTTACCACATTTATAAAACCTTCTAACAGAGGATCTAAATAAAAATGCCACGTAGGATATTTAGCACTCACCGTTAGAGATGCTCTTCAGAGAATAGGGAGAATTTATAAAGCACCCCCGTTTTATTGACCTCGTTTTTTTTTTGTTATCCCCGTTTTTTACAAATTATCTAAAATGCCCCAACTGTTTAGTTTTCCATCCTAGTTAGTTAACACTAGTTTACTTCTTTACCCTTTACTTGTTAGTACGTTTACCTTCTACATCATTTTCCAATTTATCGAGCTCGGTTCAGGATCGTGTCATCATTTTCAGGTTCGTTTCATCATTCCCTGAAAGGGTTCATCATTCTCAAGTGTCTTAGGGTTTTTGGTTGGTGGAGAATCAATCTTTTACAATATTTTCCAGGTTAGTCGAGCCCGGTTTAGGGTCGTTACACCACTTTCAGGTTCGTCGAGCCTAGTTCAGGATCGTTACACCCTCTTTCAGAATCGTCGAATTATTTATCCTCTCTACCAAGGAGATGTAGTTCAGGGGTAAATAGGACTTTTAATTGGAAAGATAACTGCCACCTAACACTTAACTGGATGAAATTTACCTTTTGAATAAAACGGGATATTTAAAAAATTTGTAAAAAACGGGAATATTTTTGAAGTGTACATTTCAAAATAGGTGTACTTTATAAAATGTCCTCAGAGAATACTCTTTTTCCGTCTATATACCGGGGAATTAGGGAGTACATACTTTTTGATATTTTCGATTTTTATGCCGTGTTTGATACCTGGGGCGGAGGGTGTACATATTTGATATTTCTGGTTTTTGTTTTGTTTTTTTAAGCCGTGTCTGTCTCTACTCTGGTCAAGAATAGGTACTGCTGGACATGTTGGTACTGTACTCGGTAGTTGAAAAAAAGGAGTGATTGCGGTGGCCGCCTTTTTGCTCACGTTCACGTGGCGTCACTATGTGATATTTTGATAATCTTGTCTTGAACTTTTATAATATCTGGAATTGTTAGTACTTACTACATAGAAAAGTGCAGTTGTGTTCAGCGTGGCTTGTTGACTTGCGTACAAATGATATTTGTTTTGGGTGAAATATTATCGGCAGTGGTATTTGGCTCCCTAATCTCCACCTCCCTATTTTCTTCCCTATAATCTAAATTTCACATTAGAAAAATGGTGAATCCCACCTCAACATGAATGTGAATCTCGATATGGATGTAGGGTTTAGATTGTAGGGAGGAAAATAGGGAGGTGGAGAATAGGGAGCCAACTAGCATTTCCGAAATATTATGGCAACGGGTATAATTTGTCATGTTTGTTGGTCGTATTATTTGTCAAGTGGTCTAGACAGATTAGACTAGTGCTCAATTACTTACGGCTGTCCTTCGGGTATAATTTAGTTAAATTAGAACTTCAATCAGAATCTATAATACAAAACGGAATGGATTTTTGAACTTGGACGGTCGGATAACATTTTGAGAGACAAACTTTGCATCCGACCATCCCAGTCTCATCCCAGCAAAAGACATCCGACGGTCATCGTTTCTGTAACCCCTCCCATTATGAATCAAAATTATTGCATCACCTTTTAACTCAAGATATTCAAAGAAACATTAAATAGTATCATAATATACCATACATGTATTAATTGGATTTAGTGGTGGCATGATGAATCTAATGAGAAATGAGAGTTATTTGTTTATTTTTATTCATATATATATAACTCATAAGTGAGATATTCATACACACTATTACTTAAATGATTTGCGGCTTCTCTCTTCCTCTTCCCTTTCTCAGAAAAAAGAAAAAAAAACCCTAGAACCGTCTTGCTCATATTTGGTCCTTTTGGACCAGATCTGAGCAAGAATTCGTTTTTTTTTTTTTAAGTTTTTAGTATTAGGTAATTGAATAAGATGTTTTTACGTCGTTTTTGGTGTTTTTTGACATATTTCTTCGTCGTTTTGGGACGATTTTTCTTCGTCGTTGTGGGGCGAGTTCTTCAAATTTTAATGGTTGGTTCGTGGCTTGCTATTATTGATTCAAAAACATCAACGATTCATCACGACAAACTTATGGGCGAAGTACTCCTTTGTAGGAGCATCTCTTATATTGAAGAAGAAAAATACAATCAAATTAAATGGTCCGATTTTAATTACGGATTTACCATCATATCTACCTTATATATAAAATTCTTTTGGATATATTTGTTGTTTATCGCTCTTTCTCTTCGCGATCTACTTGTAATTGATGTCCTTATTTGTATTAGGGTTTTGATTATTTTTTGTTTTGATGTTTTTGTTATTCTTATAAGCGAACATGTAATCACGATTTCTATTTGAATGAATTGAAATATGTTGATTGTCCAAAAAAATTACTTAAGTGATTTTGTGTTCGTTTTTGGATAATGTATATGAATAATTTTACAATGTACTTATAGACATTATTTTCGTTTAAAACAATATAGAAAACTATCTTGTAAAGGAACACGCTCTAATTTAAAGTCTGGAAAAAAAGAAAAATTACACCAGTCATATATCATATTAAAGCAATGCCGTTACGGCACGAGCTATCTCCAGATATTTATTAGAACTCTCTGTTAACCTCATGCCGTGCCGTTACGGCACGGGTTATTTCTAGTTTGAGTACACTTCGTGAAATCGCCGACAAAAAAAAGGGCATCCACAAAACAAAAAAAAATGAGGCTTACAAAAAATAAGATGTTGCGTTGTCTATCGCATTACACATATTTCTCGTAACTATCATCCATGAATCTAGTTGATAATGAGCTGGATCATAAGAAATGAGTCAAATGATAAGAATAAGAGAAATCAAAATATCATTGTAGTCCAGAAAGATCCTCTAAAATATCAGAAATACAAGGTACATTCACAGTATTTGAAGAAATAACTTGTCGTGCCATGGACCAGATAATCTAAATGTTGACACCCAATACCAACAAAAAAAAACAACAAGATTAACGATAATATCTTTTACAGTGATTCTATTACAGATTCACCAACACTTTTTGTGGTAGGTGAACAAGACTTTCACATCACTTCATTTGTGGAAGAGAAAATCTAAATTGGTTAATTAGCCTTTATATTTGAATTTCTGGGTCAAAAAGACAAGCAAATTTAGATACTACTACACCATTTTTGCTGATTAGCAACGATTCTCTGCCGTTGCAAACTGGACTTGCAAGGGCAGCTAATCGTTGCAAAAGACAGTGTTGTAATTTTTTCGCAACGGTTGTCTAGCGAGCAAAGTGTGTTTTTCTGACTTTGCAACGGCTAGCCGTTGCTAAAATTTTTCGCAATTGCAGCCGGCCGTTTTTGACATTTTGCTAAAAATTTTCGAATTTTGTACCGGTTTTACCTGGTACGGCTTATCCTAGCCGAACCATTTGTTCTTGTCATGGTTCTAAATTTAGCAACTGATTTCAGCCGTTGCTAAATTTTCGCTACTGAAAAAGAAAAGTCAAGTCAATTTATATTTACCAAGACAAACCAGTTCCCTGCAACAATTTCAGGAAATCTTCAGGCCATCTCCAGGCCAAAACACAGATAACACATACACATTACTAAGAAAGACATCAACTGGGTATCCAACAAATACGTCCGCCATTCATTTTCAGGCCAAATTACATAGATTCGGGCCTATTTCAGGCCAAAACACTGAAAACATATCAACACATTATTGAGAGACATTGAGTGGGTACTAAGCAAACAGTTTTCCATTTGAACTTAGGCAAGCATATAAACATTTATGAAGTTCAGTTCTAAGTTTGGTTTGAACAAACCACAGATAGAACTAAGGAAAGCGTGGAAACATTTCCTAAGTTGTTAAGTTTCTATAGAATCGTAAGTCCAACCATAAGAAACAAAATTTCAGTATAAACACAAACTTGTGAGCAGGGAGTGTGAGTTTCTTATTTGTCGGAGTGAAAGTACTCTGTCACAACATCAAAACAGAGATATAAGTTCACCAGTATGACAGTTATTATACCAGCAGAGATATAAGTACTCTTCAATTCATGGTATTTCATACATTTATCTGAAAGAAGAAAAAACTGTATAACAACAACAGCTATAGATTCAGTTGCGTATGATTCTTTCTAGACATGCATTTGCAACATTCATCTGAAATAAAAAAAAAAGAAATTGTATAACAACAGCAGCTATAGATTCAGTTGCTTATGATTCTTTCTAGACATGTATTTGCAACATGATAGTACTCCAAGTCATGACCAGCTTTGCATTCTAGAAAGTCTCATAGTAATAATAATTGTACACAATAAATATGCAAGATTGTGTGACCATTAAATAGGTTACTAAGTGGTATCCCCTGTATCAATCCTGTAACTACCGGCTTTATATCATATTCATCAAACTAGCACAAGTGGAATAATTAATGAAATCAAAACTTACTGAGATTCTGAAGACGAAAATGTTGCGGTGATGATTCAACCAATACAATTGAAACCTTTAACACCTGTGTATCCACCAGCATTCAAGTGGGAGTGAGGAATTGAATTTGGTTTTGGATGAGAATAGTTGAGAGCATAATAATAATGACTAAACAACAATCAATAAACATCAAACAAACATGTATTTTGACAGATAAAAGGTTTCAGAGGTATAAAGAAGAACTTAACCTGCTCAAATTAATTGAAACATACGCGCTGAGGCACAAGATGATCCCAAACCCACTGCGATCCACTTCTCACCTATCAATGGTGATCATTAAGAATAACACCTCGCAAAAAAGTATACATAAGATTAATATTCAACCATTTAAACTTGAAACGATAAGCATAAACTGATGAAGTACTTACCAGGGATTGATATTCCCCCGGATGGCTACTTGTACTTCAATTGCCTTAACTGGAGTCACATGCGCAATCAAATATAAAAGAATAGAAACCAAGCATATACTTGCATAATATAAATAGAAACAAGGGGATTAAAAGCAAAATGGATTCATAATATTAAAGTTGTTTTCAGGTAAAGTTAAATACTTATGCACAACTGCATAAGAGTCTCCTATAAGCACAACAACTAGCATAAGATAAGAGTGTTTCATATGCAGAGCTGCATAAGAGTTTACTATCAGCATATTCAGCTTAAGTACAAAAACTAAAACATAAGCAAAAAAAGATAAAAGTCATTTATGTTAGTCGTTTTTGTTTGTTATAGACGATGGCTGAGACATCCATGAAGCATAACATATCTCCAAAAAAATACATCCACCCTTCTAATCAAATTTGACGCACATCATTGGGTGAACCACAAATCCTCCAATTCCAACATCTTGAAAGGACGTAACAAACTGGTTAGATTTTATGGTCAATTCATTTAGAATGAGAATGCGATCAATCAACACCTTTACAAGATTAGATGGTACAGGCGATCCGTGATTCATTTTTCCTAGATCACCAGTACAAAGTTTCCCAGTTGCGATGACATTACCCTCGATGTTAAGCAATGAACACATGGGCAAACCAGAAGTTGTTGCTGATCGAGCTGGAGATATGTTGTCGGCATGTGAACTTAAGTTAGCACCACTGTGATCAGGTGAACCACCTCCATGACCAGATGAACACCCCTGGACATGTGAACTGTTCGACGCAACAAAAGATTATGGAATTGCAGCTTGAATATCCTTCACAGCATGACGTAATGTTCCAATTCCGTCTATCAGAACCTCCACCCCACTGTCTATTTCATCCACCCTATGCTTAAGAAGTACATCCTTGGACTTCAGTTCATGTACTTTAGCACGCGCAGGAGCACAATTCTCAACCTGTGTATGCGAAACAGGACCAACAACACGAACCCATCCCCTAGAATCCATTCCAAATGCTTGAGTCAATGCATCTATACCTTCTGGTAGAACCCGCATCTTGCAACTCTTTGATCTCTTGTTGCTTCTTCTGAAGCTCAGCCTGTACTGTCAAGCATAATATTCTGTAAGTTATAAATCACGATTACTAATATATATTTTGTAAGTTATAAATCATAATATCCTGTCAAGCTCAGCCTGTAGTGTCAAGACATGTTATAAATGGAAAAAAGAGGTGACTTACGAAGTATGGCTGCGCACTAGGTAAAATTACACCACCCTCTTGTGTATGAGCTTTTACCCACACATCAGAGGAACTGACTTCTACACCAGGATTCTCGCTCTCCTAACACACATATATGATGAGTCGGTGAATATGAATCAAACATTATCCATAAGGGTTAAAATCAAGCATTGTTGTAACTAAACTATACGTACCATTTCAGGTTTAACCAAGCAATGAGGCTTGCGACCCGAGGTATGAGAGTAGTCATACAGTTTTCTTTTCTTCTGATGTGCAACTCTACTTTGAGTTGCCTTTTCATTGTTTTCATTCTCACAAAATACTATCCAGTCTTATTGTTTTACATTTGGAGGAGTGTGGCTAATCCTTTCTTCGTGAGTAGCATGTATATCATAATGGTCTACTCGTAGCTCATGCTTAAACCTCCTCCATGGTTCAACCATCGAATTTACCATATTTTTCTTAGAAGTCTCAGGTAAATTATATACTCCCTGGAAAACATATAAAATAGCTTAATACATCTATAATTCCCTGAAAACATAGTCAACATTGTTGTGAACAGAAAGAAGAGTTTGGATAAATGTTGTACGAACCAAGGCGCCCTTCCGGTGGCCAAGTTTTGTTGCATTACGGGAAACAGGAAGTCCATTTTCATTTACCTCCACTTCTGCTGCCATAATAACCTGCAAACTACAAGTAATTTTGTGATTCTCATAAAATCTATAATAACCTTGTCACGATGCACACACATAATAATGTTACTTCTTAAATAAAAACAACGTATTTAGATTGTTCCAGTGATAAAACTGCTAAATAGACACGGTGAGAGTCATATCATTTTAAACTACCGAATCGACACATATAAGTTTTTCTAAACTCTCATTCTCAATAACTCGTGGGAATTTAAATATCATCTACTCATAAAGTTAATCGTTGCGGAGTATGTAAGACCACATTCCATCCCTCAACAGAAAGATCTGTTGAGTAGAACACTTGGGTTGCCTCAGAAGCAAGGATAAAGGGTTCATCTTGCACTCTATCAATACTTTTCAGCTTAGACAAGTTAACCTTTATCAAGTATGAGTTTGGATCAACCATGCACCCATTTGTATTATCTTCAACTCTGACCCAGTCACAATAAAATACTACTTCGTCAAATTCCATGTAGTTTAAATTGATAATATTCTTAATGACTTCATAATAGACTACTTCTGCTTCGATGAAATTTCTGTCAGTGGACTTCGCTCTATGCCTCGTAATTGCTCTCATCGACACACCGCTGTTTTTTGTTACCATTCGATCATCGTAATCTTGTGAGCGGAAAACAAAGCCATTATCTTAGTACTTCTTATAAGACCGTGCTTTGAAGAGAGGACCCTGCACTAGTCACCAAAGGGTCGAATCAACATCATTGGATTCTAACAACTACAGATGAGCATTTATGAGTCAGTTCAGAACCAATACCAAAACCATCAGCATATTTCACTATAAAGCAATTCAGTTGTGCACGTATTAACTACCTCGTCCCATAACCATAATACAAAACTCTTTGAGGGGGGATGGGAGGAACGATTTTTCTGACCACGAGACTTGCGGCTGTTAGCATATGCATCATACTTCCTGAAATGTCACAACAATATAAGAACTTTCAGATTGATATACCTAATAATCAAACAACTTAACTCCTGAAATATAACAAATTCTACCTTTTCCAGTCTTCTATATCAACATGTTTCGATAGAATCCAGTTGCGAGCTTGTCCAAACTGTATTGTGGTTAAATTAATATCCTTTGATTTACTTAACGGAATCTCATCAACAAACTCATCATCATCATCTAACCAGGCAGGTCTAGTATGTTTATGAGTACCTTCACCATCTTTTGACACCTCCTCCATGCAATATAAGCTATCTTCTCGCATGGTATACCCTATGGAAATGCACCCCTCAATGTATCTTTTATTGCGCACCGTTACTTTGAAATCCTTCATTATCCTACATAGATCAGTAAAAAAAATATTTTAAAACTCAGTACAATTCTCTGTTTATACATTAACAAACAAAGTTAGTTGTAAATTTTTCCTTTCAAAAGGATACATCCATCGAAATCTGACCGGGCCGCAAATTAAAGCTTCATCGGCTAAATGCACAATCAAGTGGATACTAATAACAAAAAAGGATGGAGGAAAATTATTTTCTAGAACACAAATCGCTTCCACTAGACTAGATTTAGCTTTAAGAAGATGTTCTCTGTTGATAACCTTTGCGCAAAAAATCATGAAAAATATACTAACTCGGAGAAGAGCAACTCGCAGTTCTTTAGGCAATGAAGTAGCTGTATGAACCAACAATGGCAGCAAATACTGCATGAAGACGTGGTAATCGTGAGACTTAAAGTTCTTTAGCTCAGGGGGATTAATGCTGACACAGTTGCGCAGATTGGAAGAGAAACTTCTCGGCACCCTTAAGTTTTTAAGAATTGTACAAATTTTTTTTTTTCCTTTCTTGTCATGGTGAAAGCTCCCTCATGCATTGTTGTTTTACCCGTCACATCACCCACTTTCAACCAAAACTTCTGTTTAATCCCCATTGCTTCCAAATCTTGACGTGCACAAGGACCATCTTTCGACTTGTTGTTTCCCATTATTTTGTTAATAAGATGCTCAATAATGTTCTTTTCTGTATGCATAACATCTGTAATATGTCGGATGGCATTTCAACCCCAATTTGGCAAATCATATAGGATAGATCTTCGAGTAAACATCGAGTGGTGTTGAACCTCTTCTTCTGCATCGACTCCCTCATTCACTACATCATCCTCTACACCTCTGCGTTTTCGTTTCTTACTTGGTTCTAGAGGTTGTATTCCTTTCCCAGGTTTGGTTTTCATGTTGGCTATCATCTCTTGAATATGTATCCCAGCTAGCGGCATGGAGCTTTACCCTGCTCTACCACTCCATCGAAACTTGTTTTTCATCTCGGTACTTATGTTTCACTGGGAGCCATATGTGGTGTCCCATGTAACATATTTTCTTACTGTATGTTAGATAATCAGAATGAGTACCTTCTCCACAATTATGACAAGCTAAGTACCCCTGGGTTACACATCCATACAAAGTACCTAATGCTGGATAATTATGAATAACCCATAATAACATGGCTCTCATGACAAATTCATATTTCTTAAAGCTATCGTATGTCAGTACACCTTTCCATAATGTTATTAACTCTTCTATCAGAGGTGCTAAATAGACATCAATATCTTTACCGGGTGTTCTAGGGCCTGATATCAACAATACCAAAATTAATAACTCTCGCTTGATACACATGGAAGGAGCGATATTGTAAGGTTGTACAATAACCGGCCAACAATTGTGACTTCCCCCAAAACATCCATTCGGGTTGAACCCATCTATGGATATCCCAAGGGTAACATTACGTGGTTCTTTAGCAAACTCAGGTGAGAGGCTATCTGCACATCGCCAAGCAGAAGAATCCACTGGATGACGCATAATGTTGATACATGATTGAGCTACAGAATGCCAAATCATTGCTTTTGCTATCCATTCCACACTATAAAACCTCTGCAGCCTTGGAATCAATGGAAAATGTCTAAGCGTCTTTTGAGAAACCTTAGTAAGTTGTATCTCCTCATTGAAAACTTTCTTATACCAAGGTTCTTGACAAATATGACATCTAACCAATGTAATTCTATCCTTCCAATATAAAATGCAATCATTTATGCATGCACCATAAGTTATGTAATCCATACCCAATTCTTGGATCATTTTCTTTACTTCAGGGTACTTACACGGCAGTGTATTTTCTTCCGGAAGTAAATCCTTCATAATTTCTAATACACCATTATCTGAAAATCCATACTATGTCTTAATGTCATTCAGTTTTATAGACGCAGACAATGCTGTCTTTCATAATGAACATTTATCGTACAAAGGTTCCCTTGCACGTTGATGTACAAACTTACGTTTATTGTTGAGGCTGGTTCCAGCATCAATGTGAACCCTACTGTGCAGTTCGCTATTTCTCATCAAGACCTTGTACATCTCCTAAATTATCAGCGACAACTCCTACAACATCAACTACATGTCCTACATTTTCAACTACATCTTCTACATTATCAGCTGCAACTCCTACATTATCAACTGCAACTCCTACAACATCAGCTACATGTCCTACATTTTCATATACATCTCCTACATCATCAACTACATCTCCTATTACATTTTCAGCTACATCTCCTATATTCTCAGCTACTACTGAGCTTTCCCCATGAAAATGCCACATAGTATATGCCAAATCAATACCATATCTTAGCAGATGTAATGAAATATCACTATGCGGCTGCAATCCTTTACCATTCTTGCACTATCTACAAGGGCATGAAAATACTGTATTCCCACCATTATATTTATTCACAAAATCTAAGAATGACCCTACACCTTGTATGTAACGAGGAGATTTACGAGCACAACTCATCCATGTCTTGTCGTATTTCATTATCCTATGCTGGTGATTCCTATAGAAGAAATCTATGTTAGGAAGGCACATCAAGCACTTATCATACTTAACTATCAAATACTTATTCTTCTTGTTATGTTATTCATACGTACAACTGAAGGTTAAGTTCCAAAAAAAATCTTGTTCTTTTTCTTTTGTTACAAAAAACATGGAACTACAGTTTAAGTTTTTATAAAATTAGTTAAAGATAACATATTGCAGGAAGTTGTTTTTGATTTTCTGAATTTAATACAAGCATAAAAGTGAAATCAAAAATTCAAATCAATAACACATCTATAAAATGAACAATCATCAAACACCCAAATCCTAGAACAAGCTAAACCTAATAAACAATTCAACATACCCTAATTTAAACCTAAAATTTATGAAATCAAAACCATGAGATAAAGCAGTAGAGAAACGAAAAGAAGAAATTATACCTCAATTTATCACAGCTAGGAGAGTGTTGAAAATCTGTGCTTCCAACTGAAAAGATGAAACAAAGGAATGCCATTAAAACTACGAACATGAAACTAGACCTAAATCTCAAACTAACAAATTAAATACCAGATCGAGAAATAAATGACCTCAACTTACACGCAGCTTCAGTTGGTGAGTATTGATGAGTTTCTTCATCTGGTTTTAGATCTGGTCTGGGTATAAAGAGAAAGAGAAAGAGGAAAGAGGAAAGGATATGTGGATGAGAAGCAGTCGTACACTTCTACTGAGAGGGAAAAATCCCGCTTATGTGAAAAAAGGGGTATACAAATTTTGGGCGTAAAACAATTCAAAGTGTGTTTGACCAGTCAAACCAAAATAGATGGCTTGACTTGCACACGAGAAGTTCGCACAGGAAAACTAGTCTGCCATTGTGATTCGCAACGGCTTTAACTCGTTGCTAAGCCGTTGCAAAACTGGTTGCAAATTCACAACGGTTTTAGAGCCGTTGCTAAATGTTGTTACTAATCAGGAGAAATGGTGTAGTAATATTTAAATATCCAAAAAAATTTAAAATACTTTTCTAATATCCATTATGAATATTTTATCCAATAAATTTTAGCAAGACTGACAACACTACCCTTTTCTGTATTGACTTCTAGTTATCGCTCCAGATTTATTTCTTGTACACATTTGTTGCAACGTATGATGCTATATAACACTAAAATGATTTTCCCTTGGAAGGAGTCATCTATTCTGTTCATGTTATATCGTTTGTGATGTACACACGTGTTAGATAGGTGGGTTGAATGTTGTATTATGTAATTCTGTTCGCCTAGGCCCACGTCAACACTGTTGACCAATTTTCGCGCAATGACACGTAACTAGATTTTGTGTCCGCGCTACGCACCGGACGGATCCGAAAACCATCATTTATCTTTTTTTTTTTTTTTTTTTTTTTTTACTTTTAACCATATTTTTAGTTTGTTGTGATGTTGTTTTTCCTTGCCCCGTCCCCATACATTTTTTATTTGATATGGCTCGGCTTCGCCTCGTCCCGTCCCGATGCATGTTTTGGATTTCTAATTTGATATTGCTCGGCTTCGCTTCGCCGCGTCCCATTACATGCTTAGGATTTCTGATTTGGTGTGGCTTGGCTTCGTCTCATCCCGCTCCAATGCATGCTTAGCTTTTTGATTTAGTGCGACACCTCGTCCAGTCCCAATGCATGCTTGGCTCGGCTTCGCCTCGCCCTGTCCCGATGCATGCTTAGGAATTTTATTTGGTGAGGCCAAGCATCTTTTTCTTTTAACCATATTTTTGATCTGGTGTGATGTGTCTCCGCCTCGCCCTGTCGTGCGTTTTTGATTTGCTGCATGCTTAGGATTTTTGATTTGGTGTGGCTCGGCTTCGTCTCGCCCCGTCCGATAACATGCTTAGGATTTTTGATTTGGTGTGGCTCGGCTTCACCTCGCCATGTCCAGATACATGCTTAGGATTTTTTGTTTGCTTAGAATTTTTGATTAACAAAAAAGATAATTCTTATTAGGTATTTCATCAAACAATTCGTATGCTAGATTTGTACCCGTACTACATACTAGTAGGTGTTGTGCATAGTCACTTGCTTCTGTTATCCGTCTATTATTTGTTATGAGGAATTTCATTCCTCGTTTCATGTTGAATGGGCCCTTAACAACAGTTGCAAAGATATGGACGTTTCACTAAGCACGGGAGCAACATGGAGAATTCAGTAGGACTAAGCATCATAATATCAACTGTACCTCTTTTAGTCTTTATCTTATCATTTTGGGAACATATGTATGCTTCAATAAAAAAAAACAAATGAAAAAGAAGAGGAATTTCATTGCTCTTTTTATTGTAATCACAGTTGCTCTGTCTATATCATATACAACTCCACTAATTGATCAACTCTCAACTCGGTTCAGTTAAAACTTGGAAAATCATTTATTTTCAGATTAGGTCATTATACTCTTTGTTGATTAGAAGCTTGGCTGCTTAAGAAAAAAAAATGAAGCTTGGCCTTATTCTGCAGGTTTCTCAACTCATCATTTTGTTTGATATTAATTCTTTGTTTTTGAAAGAAAAAAACTGAGATTAAATTTGGGATTTCAAATGTGTACTATCCTGTGTTGTGATTTAGGGTCTTTGCGATATACAAAATCTACCATTTCTACACATTACAAATTTGGGATTTCAAATGTGTACTATCCTGTGTTGTGATTTAGGGTCTTTACTATCCTCCTTCAGTAGCAGCAGCCAATATTCTTACCAAATATAGAGTATCACCATCTTATTTTAAGAGTTGAGTAGCATAGAAAAATAAATGGAATTCATTTTTTATTAAAATTTCACCGGTGCCAATTTGAAATGGACATAGATCCAATTTTTCAATTTTTTTGAATCCCCAGCATTTTTTTCCTGTTCCCAGTGGTATTAAGATGCCGCTATGTCAGGATATCTTATCTGTCTCTCCAAGAAAATGGATATCTTTAGAAAAGATTTTCAGTTCAATTCTTTTTTTCTCTCTCCACTCGGACAAATCCCCCTACGCGGCTTCGTATATTTAAGGTGATTCGTATATCGATTCCAATGATACTATTATCCCGTACCATTATGGAAGAAGATCCGGATAAAATATGCACTTCCTCAGGAATGTCCCAGCTTCACTTGCTTGAAACATTTTCAGTTCATGATTCATTCATCACCGGAATCTTCAAGTTCTATCTTCCTTCTCGAATGTAATCTAAATTAACCACCAGCATATTATTACAAATTAGCAAACTTAATATTTTCATTATAACTTTTGGTATATATCAACTTGATATATCAGACAAAAAATAGGAAATCCTGGTGTTTTTATCAACTAAATTTGGAAACAAAATAGAAATATTAGAATGCAGAGGTGATGGTAATGTTGTAGAGCTGACAAATTGGTGGGAGACTTCAAGGTGATACCGCAACGTTCCTCGGTTTGAGGAGCTTCAAGAATAAGAATATAAAATCACCAATCTATTAAACAAATAAACTGTACCCATACAACAGACATGAACTAATAAATTTGCTATCAATCAAATATATTACATAGACATTTGCTATCGGTCAGATTAAGACCTCAAATTATTTTGGCTTTCCCAAATTCCCAATAGAGTTTTATTGGGAAAACTCTATTGGTTCAGTGAAAAACAAAAGCCGCATGTAATCTGGTCATTCAGGCATATAAAACATTTTCCTCCCATAAACATCAGCAAAAGAGCAACATTATACACAATTATATCAAAATATCATAAAATTAAGCTTAACTACAACTCAATTGCGCAAGAACAAAAATATTAAAAATATCAATTAGAAGAATCTCAATTTTACTTACCAACTTATTCAAAAATATGTTTATTTCTAGTTAATCTTTTACCTCCGGTCTGTAGACAAAAGAACCTTGTTGCACCAGCATGTGAGAAAAGATTTGGCTATTATATTAATTTTCCCTCTCCAAATTGCAGAGAAATTCTCTCTTTTTGCGCCATGTCATTCCTAATTTTTTTCCATATTACCTGCAAATATTTAATTCCATCAGCATTTGATGTAGCCCAATTATCGCCGTCAGTCACCATTATGGGCGTAATTTTCGTATATGATTTAAGGAATTAAATACGTTCTCTGCTTCTGGTTTTACATAATCTGTTGCAGCAAAAGCTAACATATAAGACGAACTATACTCGTTGATTTACTATCTACCGTTTGCAATCATGCCAGTTGCGAGAAAAGATGAGCCATAGGGATGGCAAACAACAAACGAATTAGTTAAAACCTTATACAAGATCAATTTCATTCTTTTAGTGCTCATTCAGGGTGCACATGAGTTGACAACCTGATGTCCCTCTCCACTTCAGGTCATAAATCCATATGGTCATCTGGGAAAAAAAAAAAAGAAAGAAAACACGACCAATCTGAGGTCTTATCTTCAATTCTGATGATGCACTCCTTTGTTGGTAACTTTTGATGATCCCACCCATTCCAATCTTGTGCCTTAAAGCGTAAAGGTAGAGTTCAAAATCAGTAACCCATCTCTGGAGGTGGGAAATAAAATACTGAATAGCATCTATTTCTGATCAAGTAGTTCACTACTGTAATTTCTAAACTTTTCAAAATAGTCTGAGAAAATAATTGTCTATAACTCTAATTTCTTATCCCAAATACAAAAATATAAAATCATCTCATTAACTTTAATTTTAATTTTTTACGTACTTACCTATTCTGAAAACCCAAGCTTGATTTTACTCGATCAAGACCATCTCTAATAAACAAAACAATCTTCTTTCTTGTTTCTGGTTCACATCCCAAAACCTCTAATTTACTCTTCTTAGTCTTAACCTGTACCCAAACCAAAATGATCTCAGATAGAGAAACTCAATAAAAATAAGCATAATGAAAAATAAGCATGTGAACACATAAATCACGAAGCCATCCACGTGTTCACAAACAATACTCGCATACAGTCTAATTCTAGAATTGTACGCTGTATGTGTAAAGGGGATGATTATATCGATTCATCGACTCGAAGCCTTCGAGCTTGTCATTGTCTAGTCGAATATTATCATAAATAATGTTCGTACAAAGGAATAAACAGAGAATCGAACATAAATGTAAAGCACATGGAGTTCAACGCTGAATGTAAAGTGCTAAAATGTAAATAAGACAAAGATTTACGTGGTTCAGCACTAAGGCCTACATCCACGGGGCTGGTGTTTCACTATGTATTGAATGATTACAAAGATAGTCGAATGACTTTAGAGTGTACATAGGTCTGCGGAAGTAGGGGGATTACTTACTCTTCCTATTTCTCTCTCCTATATTCTCCTATAATTGCTCTGGATTGGTCGACCCCTTATCTCTTAGTGGAGAGGGGTATTTATAGGGTTGGAACGTGGGTCCTACTTCTGAGGTGCCGTTGTAATCTTATCTTCTTGTGCTTTGTGCCCATTACGCAGAGGTCTTCGGCATATGCTGCGGCCTGACATTGAATACGAAAGGTTATCCTCGCCTCTTCCACGAGCTGATTGACACGTGTATATCTCTTTGGTATTTAATGCGGGTAGATGGATGTCTGCTCGTGTCAGGCAAGTGTCTCTTTGTCTGGTCACATCTGTGTCAGTCAAACTTCCTCTCAGCCGTTGATCTGGGACCTTCCTCGGGATCAGGTGTATTAACACCCAAGGGGTATTATCTGGTGCTCCTCTGAGCCATCATACCTCTGTGATCCTCTGTCCCTGACCGTCGGATCTGCTGACCGGTGGCATCTTCTGATGAGATGCTTGCTATCATGTTTTGATATCTTGTTTTGCATGCCTTCCACGTGTCTCTTTCTGTACACGTGGTGGATGATGAAAGGTGTACATATAATTTTCCCCTCTTCTTCTGACTTGGGCGTATTTTGCAATTTAGAAGAAGAAAGGTCGTCCTACACGTTTCTCACTTTGCATTAACTTTCCCCATAAATGCTCCTTGGTATGAGGAACAATTATTGTCTTCTCTAGCTTCATAAATAGGAAAGAGAATGTGAAAAAAACTTTTATCCTCTTCTTGTTTTCTATTCTTGTTCTTTAGTCATTTATTATCGTCATTCTTGTGAGGAAGATAACAACATTCAATTTTCTGTCTCTTTCGCTCTCGATTGTTGTTGCCCATGTATCGTAGACAACTATCTTTTGATATCTCCGATCCTCCTTTCTTCGACTGTGGTTGGTGCTTGTCGTCCTCTTCTATACAGGTATGGGGTTTTTCATTAGCTGCTCATCATTGATTTATCTATGTATCTACCCGTTTGTTTCCTGCTGCTGTATTGTTGGTTTCGTGATGAAGAACACACATGTCGAAGCATATATGTTTACCCCTGTTCTTTGTTACAAAGTATGTGAGTCTGTACCTAAGTATTATCCATGGAGTTGGATGGAGTATTTCTGGTTATTTTTAGTTCTTAGGGTTTTTAATGTTTATCCGGATGAACCATCAATTATGGGTTTTTTGATCTTTAGTGATCTCCTCGTATTCTTCTCTAAACTGTTTTTGTGTTTCCTTGTAAATATGTCTGATCGTCCGCGGGCTCCTTACCAAACCCCGCCGTCTAGTCTGCCAAGATTCCCTCCGCGTCGAGGTTCTGACAGATCTCCACTTGGGGAAGGTCCTTACAAGTCTTCGCAATCGGATCCTCGGGGTCATAGGGTTTCATCTTCCTCTGGTGCGAAGGTTGTGCTTACTAAGAAAGAGGATGTGCCGAAGGGTCCTTATGGATCTAGGTATGCTGTTAACCGCGCCCCTTCTCGTCCTCGTGAAGATTCTAGGAGTACGCAGGCTCCTCCTCCTGATGACTCCAGGAGTACGCGGGCTCCTCCTCCTCGTACTGAAACACTGGATGTTCCGCCCCTTCGTTCAATGGCTCTTCCTTCAGTGCCTCCGCAGAAATCTTTGCCGCCTCCTCCCGAGGTTTCTTTAAAAGGGAAGTACTCCAAGGGTACTATGTCGAGAGCTGACACGTCTAAGAATCTTCCTTCTAAAAGGAAAGCTTCGGAATTGAGTCCTACTTCTGGTTCCGCAGACGAAGAAGAAAATGTCCCCGTGATACACAGCATTTCAGTTGGTAAGAAGAAGGTCACTTTCAAGCATATTGATCTTGAGATGTTCAAGGAAAAACATGAACTTAAAGCTTTTGAGGTTCGTTTTTATGCCCCTGACGATGATATCACTTACGAGCTCCTTGCTAAGTATCAGTTTGACGAGTTTCATCTGTTGACTACGGTTGGAGCCTTCGAGGCGGGTCTCATGTTGCCCCTATATAAGTCGGGTGACTCCTTTTATTATGACGTGTTGGCTAGTCGCGAAGGCTCTTCCACGAACACTCATAATCGTTCCGTGTCACAACTATCTGGGAATTATCTTCGTTCACTGAAGGAATGTTACCTGCGAAGCAAGGGAGAGACTATGATGACCTGCTATGTTCCAAATCCTGCTGAGAGAGAGTGGTACACTCCTCAGAATTTTAACAGTTCTTTTAGGGATTATGTCAACAGTAGAAACCGTAAGCCGTGGAGTGTTAGTCTTCATAATTTTAACAGTTCGTATTTTTATTGGTCTTTTACTCCTCGTGATTCTCTATTTGTACTTTGGTGTTCTGTCTCAGTCTCCCCACCCTATCTTCAGTGGGTGGAGTCCCCGAGCTCATATGGCTTCGGAAAGAAAGGGAACGACAGAAATCCCGCATTGCAGAGTTGGTGGGTAAGTTGAAAAGACGTAAAGTGGAATGCTCGTGCTGATGAGCACAACGTCTTAACAGCTGAGTGGCGTGAAAAGCGAACACTGATGGTTGATATGAAAAATAAGTACAATCATGACCGTTGTCTGTTTAATGGTACGTTGCTATGGACGCGTGACAACCTGCATGATGCTCGAGGACATGCTTCGGACTTAGAGGCTAGAGTGCGCTTTTTGGAAGGAGAGTTACAACAGGCTCGTTCTTTCTTAGGCCCCAGGGTTAGGGATAGTATGCTGCGTCTTTCCGAGGAAAGAGATAATGCTAGGGCTGAGGTTGGTGCTCTTTGTAAAGCCCTAGAAGCGTCTCGAGCTGATGTTGCTCGCCAAGTGGAGTCGGAAATAGATCTTTAAGTGAATGTGTATCGACTCCATAAAAGGATGGGGGAGATGAATGACGAAGTCAACCATCTTCGTCACTTGGATTCAGTGAAGCAAGTAGACTTAGACGCGAGTCAATTTGCTCTTACGAACCTTCAAACGGATTATAAGAAACTATCCGACGAATATGGCTTTCTTGATGAGGGTCGGGACGCAGTTGTTAATGAGTATGAAGAGGCTTCAGCTAATGTCGAAGGTATAACCTCGTTTTATCGAGTGTGATTCTGTTATTTCTTTGTTTTAACCCCTTGGTATTTCTTGTTTTCAGCACTCGAGGGACAGCTTCACGCAGCAAATGATGAGCTTAAAAAAACTCAATCTTCCTTAGTGCAGCAGGAAGGACAAGCCAACTATTTCAAATGGTTGGCCGCGTCTCGTGAGGAAGCAGCGAAGATTGCCTCCAAAGAGGCGGAACGCCTATCTGCATTGCTGTCTCAGGCCAACCAGCGGACCGCTGTTATCACTTATAAAGCTCGATGTCAGTTGGCTGAAAAAACCAACAAAGTCCTAGATAAGATTGAACTTGATCTTAAAGTCGAACATGGTCTTGTCAAGAATTATCCGCGTCGTCCCCTTCCCGCGCCCTTGCCTGGTTCTTCTGGGCCTTCTTCAGGTGGTAGCGTACCTTCATCTCGCAGAGACAACCCTGTTGATGGAGCTGTATCGTCCAAGTAGATTTCTTTTATTAGTCATAGAAAGTTGATCCTTGTTGATTATATAATTCAGATCATTTTTTGATGTGTTTCCTGCTTTATCTTATTTGCTGAATCTTGTAATCAACTCTTTATGAAATGGATCATCCTTTTGGCATACCTGCGTTATCAATTCATCTTTATTTTAAGTATTGTGAAGTGTTAAACTAGAAATAACTTGCTTTGTAAAAAGTTGAGAGTGTTTGGGTGCGACATCGAAGGTAAATACCTTCGTGATCGTCTTGAGACCTGTCACCCCGCTGGCGAATCCTGGGCCAGAGGATTCCCAAACGGTGGGGGCCGAGGCAGCGTTCTAGGATATGGAATGCTTATTTGAAATATTTACATGCACCCATTCCGTCGACCCGCTGCCTTAAAATTGGTTGGGTATCTCTTTCTGCTGGGTGCCTTCCCCCTGGTCTTACACTCATAGACACTGATAGGGGAGCCCTGAGAGATTGTAGATTAACTACTTTCCCCAATATTGTTAATTTATTATGTAATGTACATGCGTTCACCCAGCGGGCCTTTTGACCATTTCGTTTGCTTGAAGATTTCCCAAAAAGTTTGTTTGATTGATAGGTTGAGGCCTGCTACTCCTCGTCCAGAGATAGAAACATGTAAAGCGGTTACGCTGCCTTCTTCTTCTGGTATTCTTCACGCAGATGCAAAGCTGCGCTGTCCTATGGGTAGTACGGTTTGAGCCATTTAGCATTCCAAGGGTGCCGGAGGACCTCGCCTTTCAGATTGCGAAGATAGTAGGAACCGTTTCCCGCAATGTCGTGTATTATAAAAGGTCCTCCCCATGTAGGTGCTAACTTTCCCCATTTCTTCTCTCGTTGATACTGCGGGATTGTTCTTAGCACATACTGCCCTTCTACAAAATTTCGAAGCTTAACCTTTTTTTGTACTCTCTCGCTAGTCTCCGTTGATAATTTTCCATCTTTTGCAATGCTGCTTCCCTCCTTTCTTCCAGGTCGTCCAGTCTCTCTAACATCATGTCTGTTGTGAGATTTTTCTCCCATGCTTCGGTCTTTGTGGTTGGCATGAGGATCTCTGTTGGGATGACTGCTTCAGCTCCATAAGTGAGGAGAAATGGGGACTCCCCAGTGGCAGATCTTCGTGTTGTCCTGTATGCCCATAATACATTGTGTAGCTGTTCACACCATCGCCCTTGTGTTCGTCTAATTGCTTTTTGAGGATAAGGGCGAGGGTCTTGTTAGTAGCTTCCGCTTGTCCGTTGCTTTGAGGGTATATGGGGGTGGACTTGTTTTTCCTTATTTTGAAAGTGTCGAAGAGCATGTCTATGTTTTTCCCCTGTAATTGTTTACCATTATCGGACACGATTTCCGCTGGTATGCCGAACCTGCAAATAATGTTTTGGAATATGAAAGTAAACACGTCCACGTCTCTGATCCTGGCTAAGGCTTTGGCTTCCACCCATTTACTGAAGTAGTCCGTGGCTACTATCAAAAATCGTCTTTTCCCTGATCCTTCGATGAAAGGCCCAACGATATCTATGCCCCATTTTGCAAATGGCCACGGACTATCCACAGAATTCAACGTTGTTGCTGGTGCGTGTATCTTTTTGGCGAAACGCTGACATTCTTCACATCGTCGGGACATTCTTGCAGCATCTTGTATCATTGTGGGCCAGTAATATCCTTGCATTTTTGCTTTGTCGGCTAGTGATCTCATGCCGCTATGATTCCCTGCGTCACCATAATGGATGTCGTTTAGAATTCGATGCCCCTCTTTCCTGGATAAGCAACGTAGTAACGGTCCGAGGAAAGATTTCTTGTACAGGATCCCATCCCGAAGATCATATCTTCCTACTTTGGAGAGTATTTTCCTGGTTTGTTTGTGATCCGCGGGTAAGGTTCCATCCTTGAGAAACGCATGGATCATCATTCTCCAATCATCTTCGTTGTTGAAATCTTCGTCTTGATTTGCTCTTGACAGGATATCTTCTTCGTCAAAATCGTCACGGATGTCTTCTCCCACCTGATCTTCGATATTTTCTTCCACTGTATCTTGATTTGTAGCAAAGGAAAATTGTGATGCAATCGAAGGCTCGTATACCCTTGTTATTTTGATAGCTTCGATACTCTTGTCCTTCAGCATGGATGATATATATGCTAGGGCATCCGCGTGCCTGAGATCCCTTCTGCATAAGTGCCGGAACTTGATGTTCGGAATTTGTGATGCCAATGTTTGGACCAAGGCCATGTAAGCTGAGAGGGTGTCGTCGTACACATTGTATTCGAGCCCTATTTGCCGTATGACAAGCTGCGAATCACTTGTCAGTCTTACATCAGTTACCCCCATCTCTATTATTAAGCAGGGCATGTACGACTGCCTCGTATTCGACGATGTTGTTAGTATGCTCTTTGAATTCTAACCTGAGTGCCTGTACGATCCTTTCTCCAGTTGGGGTGGTGATGACAATGCCTATTCCTGCCCCTTCCTTATTTTTGGAACCATCAACGAAGACTTCCCATTGTCTTTGACTCGCGGGTTCGAGGACATCAACTGGATCCTTGCTTTCCTCGTCGGCTTCTGGTATTCCCCTAATCTCTTCATCGTTGTCCAGGGGGAGGTCTGCTAAGAAATCCGCCAAAACTTGGGATTTTTGGGAATGTTGAATTTCATGAATGATGTTGAATTGGTCCAGGTGGGTGTTCCACTTGGCTATTCTACCTACTTTTCCCGCGCTTTTGAGGACTGCTTCCAGTGGTGCTTTGCATGGGACGCGGATGAAGTGAGTTAGGAAATAGGTTCTCAGCTTTTGAGTAGCCCATACAATGCCAGGATGAGTTGTTCGATCTTCGTGTAATTCCTTTCCGCAGAATTGAGGGTCTTGCTGACATAATAGATAGGTTGTTCTATCTTCGTATTGGTTTTGACCAACACTGCGCTAACTGCGTCTTCTGTCGCTGCTATGTACAATGCCAAAACCTCATCAGGATCAGGCTTCTGCAGGATTGGAATTGAAGCCAGGTGTTCCTTGATTCTTTGGAAGGCTTCTTCGCATTCTGCGGTCCATTCAAACTTACTCCCTTTTTTGAGAATATTGAAAAAATGTTTGCATTTGTCCGAGGATCGGGCAATAAATCTGCCCAAGGCTGCTAAGGACCCATTGAGCTTTTGCACTTCTTTTAAATTCTTCGGAGATGGCATTTCCACTATGGCCTGAATCTTCGCGGGGTCTACCTCAATACCCCTTTTTGTTACCAGATATCCGAGGAATTTCCCTGAGGTGACACCGAAAGTGCATTTTTCTGGATTTACTTTCATGTGATGTTTCCTCATTGCTTCGAAAATATCTCTCAGGTCCTGGTGGTGATCTTTGCGCAGCCTACTTTTGACGAGCATGTCATCAACGTAGACTTCTAGGGTACTACCAATCCATGGCCTGAAGATAGCATCGACCATTCTTTGGTACGTTGCCCCTGCGTTTCGAAGTCCAAAGGGCATTCTATGTAGTGTAGCAATAAAGGCCATGCGGGGTGTAGAATGTGTGTGTAGTTGATCTTCTTCTGCCAGGGCTACTTGGTTGTAACCAGAATATCCGTCCATGAATGACAGCTCTTCGTATCCTTCCACTGCTTCAACCAGTTGATCTATGCTCGGTAGGGGATAGCTGTCTTTGGACATGCCTTGTTGAGGTTAGTAAAGTCGATGCATATCCTAACCCCTCCATTTTTCTTAGGAACGACGACCATGTTGGAGATCCATGTAGGGTATTTGACTTCCTTGATGAAGCCTGCTTCTAGTAGTTTCCGAAGTTCTTTTTCTACTGCCTTATGATACTCTGGTGCAACTTTTCTTATTTTCTGCCTGAAAGGTGGCGTGCCTGGTTTGATGCGCAGCTCGTGTTGGATTATTTTCGGATCAATCCCCGGCATGTCTCCTAACTTCCAGGCGAATACATCCGCGTATTCTTTAAGTAATTTGGTTAAGGAATCTTCTCTTTTTCGTCCATTATGGTCCCTACTTTGATCATCTTCGGGTTTTCTTCCGTTCCTATGTTGATTTCTTTTACGGGCTCCACTGGTGTGAACACCGGCTTCGGGTCCCCAAGGACTGGGACGTTCTTTAATTGCTATTTGGTATGTTTCTGTTCGTTGGTGCTGTGAAGTGCCTCTGTGTTAAGGACATTATCATCCTTTGTCAAGCCCTTCCTGCGGTTTCTTGAGGAGGTCTATGGCCTTTTCTTTCGCAGCTTCTTTATTTTTGATCCTTGGGTTTTTCGCTGCTCTTCCTGTTCGTTGTTGATACGATCCTGAGTGGCCTGGCACTCTTTTGCAGAGACCCGATCTCCCTTGATTTCCATACTCCCTCGGGTGTAGGGAACCTGAGATATTGGTAGTAAGTTGCTGCCACTCCCTTGAGTTTATGTACCCACTTTCGTCCAATAATGGCGGGGGATGGGGCGTCTACCACGCTGAATCGTGTTTCTACTTTCATGGGCCCGGCGTTCACCTGCAACACGATGTCTCCCAATGGCTTTGTGGGCGCTCCGTTGAACCCGTATGGTGTAATAAGAGGTCATCAGTGTTCATCATGGAGCTTCATCCGTTTGAAGGCGTCGTAGAATAGAACGTTCACTGAGCTTCCCCCGTCGATGAGGATCTTTTTGAGGTTACATCCGGCCACTGGTAGTGTGAGGACCAAGGGATCGTTATGGTCTTCCATATCTTCTTCGATATCTTCAGTATCGAAGATGATAGGTGCGTCCATCCACTCTTCGTGCTCGTCCACCTCTACGCCATCAATCTTATATAATTCGCAGTGGTCTTCGAATTTCGTAGCCTCTTTCCTATCTGCGCTGTAAGTGAGGGCCCTGCGGCTTCGGAACACGAGATGGTGTTGATTGTGCGGTTTCCCTCTGGAAGTTGGACTTGCTTGGTTCGTTTGGATCTGTCCTCGGTGATCCTTTCGTATGTATTGCTTGAGTTCGCCAGCATCAATCAATTTTTGGATCATTATTTTGAGGTTTTTGCATTTCTCGGTCTGGTGTCCATTGAAGCAATGATACTCACAGTAATCTTTAGACTTCTCGGTTCTTGGGGGCTGTTTTCCCTTAGACCACGGCCACTCCAAATTTTCCCTTCCTTTGATCTCTCGCAAGATCCGAGCGTAGCTAGCATTGAGCTTCGTGTAAACCTGATCTTCGAATTTTCGATCGTCTTTTCGTCGTTCATCTCTTCGTTCCTTCCTATCTTCGTGAGGTCGTTCCACTGAGTTATTTTTTTGGCCCCGCTGGTTTGTTCTGCGGAATTGGTACGGTGAGACCTCTGCGTTTGTGCCCTCGGGTTCTCACGCTGGATTTCTTCAAGACGAGCATACTTCTCAATAATTATTCGAAGATCTCCTTCTGTCTTAGGTACGCTTCCGTGGATCTCAACAAATAGTGGACTCATTCGGTCTAATCCCCACTTGTAGCAGTTGATGCTTACTACGGGATCCACACTCCCTATGGCTTGGCAGATCTTGTGCCATCTGTTGGTGTATTCCCTCGTGTTCTCCTTGTAACCAATTCCAGAGAAAAAGTTTATCCATTCCGGTGTTGACAGCTTTGTTGTACATGTAGGTTCTCAAGAATTTCTCTGCGAGTTGATCGTAGGAGTTGATGGAATCAGGTGGCAGGTTGTCAAACCAAGACAAAGCCGATCCCTTCAGACTTGATGGGAAATACCTACAGAGGACGGCGTCGTTTTGACTCCATCGGGCTAAGATACGATTATAATACCGGATATGTGCCGCGGGATCACTGGATCCGTCATAGCATTCAAAAGTTGGGACAGGGCACTTTAACGGAATGGGGGGTATTTGCCAGGCGATGAGTTAGGGGCGTGGAGTTATTCTTTCATCACCTCTTCAAGCCTTCCTCCGCCTTGTCTGGTTTTAACTGCCTGATCTCAGCCATCTCATCACGCAGCCTCCATTGCGCGGTAATATCCCACGTTCTCATGCTCAGTTGAGCGTTTCTTTCTTCGAACTTCACTGTCATAATAGTCTAAGTCTTCGCGGCATATTCCGGATCGGATGCACTGCTTCCCCTAGCGGCGTTTGCTAGGATGATTCTTCGGTCTCGATTAGGCTCTGGTGCTTTAGAATTTGCTTCGTCCAGTTGTTGGCTAGTCTTCGTGCTTTGGGCAATCCTATCTTTCAAGTCTTGGTTCTCCCTGGCCAGAAGAGCTACGGCATCTGCGTAGACCTGCTGGCTCTTTTTCAATTCTTCGAGCTCTACCATCAGTCGGTGGGACTGGTTTGATCCCTGATTGGGAGTTCCGGCTTGTACCCCTACGGCCATAGTTCCCCCTTCGTCTACTGTGTGTATTAAGGGTGGCGAGGATCAGCTTCAATTGTTGGTATCTCCAAGTTTGGTCCCCTCGGTTGAGCTTCCACCCGCGTACTAAAACCACTGGTATGGTTTGATTCTGACCGTTGGTTGACGGCATTCCGAAGACTGGTGGATGTGCGGGCTGATGTGTCATAGATTCTGCCACCCCTTTCTTTGTTGATGGATTTGGTTTGAAACCAAAGTCTTGTTAGCTTCTGTAGCCTGGAGGGCCGCAACAGTTGCGTTGTTCTTTGTGGCTGCTGCTTTGAGAGCCGCGGCTGCAATGGAGTTAGTGTTCATAGGTGAGGTGATTTCCGCAGCATCCTGCCTCTGAGTAGCTGTTTTAGCTTTGTCCTTTCTGCTTGCTTCGGGTCATGACCGGGGTAATCCTCGGTGTCTCCTTTGATGAGGCTTTGGTTTTTCCTGCCTCTAGTATCTTTTCCATTTTTAATCTTTTTCTGCATAGGGGAATAAATAAAGAGAACCAAAGATATCCACGAGGATCGGGTTAGTGCCATTCGTATCCGCAAAATTATTGGAATAGAAGGAAATGAGCTGCCCAAGGGCCTTAATAAAAGAGAAATGTAAAGACTCCATCGGTCTAGTTTTGCAATACAAATCCTCTAATAAACAATCATGGACCTTGTTTTCAGACTTTTGAAAAAGAAAACTCTTGAAAAGGCAGATCCGTCGCGAGAACTCATGAATCTGGATTATTAAGTCTTAGTTTTAAAAGAAAAACGCCTACGTGCAAATCTGTGATAGATAGTGTGGATTTGTCTGCTTTGAAATGGTGTTTGTGAAAATGAAGACCATGAACCCAAATAAAAAGGTTTTGAAAGCACGCTGAACCCAGAATAAAAAAGGTTTTGAAAGCACGCTGAACCCAGAATAGGGCACAACCATAATGCGCGTTTAAGGTGAAATCACAGGATAAGATAAATCTTTTACCGGGACAAAGTCCCTGTTTCTAGCGCCAGATTGTGAACACATAAATCACGAAGCCATCCACGTGTTCACAAACAATATTCGCATTCTAATTCTAATTGTACGTGTATGTAAAGGGGATGTATATCGATTCATCGACTCGAAGCCTTCGAGCTTGTCATTGTCTAGTCGAATATTATCATAAATAATGTTCGTATAAAGGAATAAACAGAATCAAATAAATGTAAAGCACATGAAGTTCAACGCTGAATGTAAGTGCTGAAATGTAAATAAGCAAAGATTTACGTGGTTCGGCACTAAGGCCTACATCCACGGGGCTGGTGTTTCACTATGTATTGAATGATTACAAAGATAGTCGAATGACTTTAGAGTATACATAGGTCTGCGGAAGTAGGGGGATTACTTACTCTTCCTATTTCTCTCTCCTATATTCTCCTATAATTGCTCTGGATTGGTCGACCCCTTCTCTCTTAGTGGAGAGGGGTATTTATAGGGTTGGAACGTGGGTCCTACTTCTGAGGTGCCGTTGTAATCTTATTCTTGTGCTTTGTGCCATTACGCAGAGGTCTTCGGCATATGCTGCGGTATGAGCTTGAATACAAAGGGTTATCCTCGCCTCTTCCACGAGATGATTGACACGTGTATATCTCTTTGGTATTTAATTCGGGTAGATGGATGTCTGCTCGTGTCAGGCAAGTGTCTTTTTGTCTGGTCACATCTGTGTCAGTCAAACTTCCTCTCAGCCGTTGATCTGGGACCTTCCTCGGGATTAGGTGTATTAACACCCAAGGGGTATTATCTGGTACTCCTGTGAGCCATCATACCTCTGTGATCCTCTGTCCCTGACCCTCGGATCTGCTGACCGGTGGCATCTTCTGATGAGATGCTTGCTATCATGTTTTGATATCTTGTTTTGCATGCCTTCCACGTGTCTCTTTCTGTACACGTGGTAGATGATGAAAGGTGTACATACAATTTTACCCTCTTCTTCTGACTTGGGCGTATTTTGCAATTTAGAAGAAGAAAGGTCGTCCTACACGTTTCCCACTTTGCATTAACTTTCCCCATAACCGCTCCTTGGTACGAGGAACAATTATTGTCTTCTCTAGCTTCATAAATAGGAAAGAGAATGTGAAAAAAACTTTTATCCTCTTCTTGTCAGTGTTCATCCTCTTCTTGTTTTCTATTCTTGTTCTTTAGTCATTTATTATCGTCATTCTTGTGAGGAAGATAACAGCATTCAATTTTCTGTCTCTTTCGCTCTCAATTGTTGTTGCCCATGTATCGTAGACAACTAGCTTTTGATATCTCCGATCCTCCTTTCTTCGACTGTGGTTGGTGCTTGTCGTCCTCTTCTATACAGGTATGGGGTTTTTCATTAGCTGCTCATCATTGATTTATCTATGTATCTACCCGTTTGTTTCCTGCTGCTGTATTGTTGGTTTCGTGATGAAGAACACACATGTCGAAGCATATATGTTTTCCACTGTTCTTTGTTACAAAGTCTGTGAGTCTGTACCTAAGTATTATCCATGGAGTTGGATGGAGTGTTTCTGGTTATTTTTAGTTCTTAGGGTTTTTAATGTTTATCCGGATGAACCATCAATTATGGGTTTTTTGATCTTTAGTGATCTCCTCGTATTCTTCTATAAACTGTTTTTGTGTTTCCTTGTAGATATGTCTGATCGTCCGCGGGCTCCTTACCAAACCCCGCCGTCTAGTCCGCCAAGATCCCCTCCACGTCGAGATTCTGACAGATCTCCACTTGGGGAAGGTCCTTACTAGTCTTCGCAATCGGATCCTCGGGGTCATAGGGTTTCATCTTCCTCTGGTGCGAAGGTTGTGCTTACTAAGAAAGAGGATGTGCCGAAGGGTCCTTCTGGATCTAGGTATGCTGTTAACCGCGCCCCTTATCGTCCTCGTGAAGATTCTAGGAGTACGCAGGCTCCTCCTCCTGATGACTCCAGGAGTACGCGGGCTCCTCCTCCTCGTACTGAAATACTGGATGTTCCGCCCCTTCGTTCAGTGGCTCCTCCTTCAGTGCCTCCGCAGAAATCTTTGCCGCCTCCTCCCGCGGTTTCTTTCAAAGGGAAGTACTCCAAGGGTACTATGTCGAGAGCTGACCCGTCTAAGAATCTTCCTTCTAAAAGGAAAGCTTCGGAATTGAGTCCTACTTCTGGTTCCGCAGACGAAAAAGAAAATGTCCCCGTGATACGCAGCATTTCAGTTGGTAAGAAGAAGGTCACTTTCAAGCATATTGATCTTGAGATGTTCAAGAAAAAACATGAACTTCAAGCTTTTGAGGTTCGCTTCTATGCCCCTGACGATGATATCACTTACGAGCTCCTTGCTAAGTATCAGTTTGACGAGTTTCATCTGTTGACTACGGTTGGAGCCTTCGAGGCGGGTCTCATGTTGACCCTATATAAGTCGGGTGACTCCTTTTATTATGACGTGTTGGCTAGTCGCGAAGGCTCTTCCACGAACACTCATAATCGTTCCGTGTCACAACTATCTGGTAATTATCTTCGTTCACTGAAGGAATGTTACCTGCGAAGCAAGGGAGAGACTATGATGACCTGCTATGTTCCAAATCCTGCTGAGAGAGAGTGGTACTCTCCTCAGAATTTTAACAGTTCTTTTGGGGATTATGTCAACAGTAGAAACCGTAAGCCGTGGAGTGTTAGTCTTCGTTATATTGCTGCTCCCCGTGGTGAAATTCGTCTTTTGAGTGAGGTGAGTGATGCCAAGCTGAAGTATGTTCCTGGTACTGAGGGATCTGCTAAACGGAAACTCTTTCCTGCTCGTGAAAGGATTAAGCGTGACCATGATTATGAATGGAATGCTACTGTTATTGAGGTAGTTGGTCCTTGGGCTTATGGATGGATTCCGGGTCCGCGCGGTTGGCGTCCTTCTGAAAATAGCAAGCCTCGTGAAACTCCTCCTGCTCGTTATGGAGATTTCTGTCCTTGGCGTCCGAATTTCGCGGGCATGAATTTTCCTTATGCTCTTGATGTCGTTGATGGAGATGAGGAGGAGGGTTCTGGTGCTACCCATCCAACGAAGAGTGCTGCTGCTTCGAAGGTATAGTTTATTCTTATATATTCTCTATTCTATTTGCCCCTTTTTCCTTACTTGAAATAATTTTCATTTTTGAAGTGAGGGAAAAAATGAGCCTTTGTTGGGATGTGTACTGGTTTGTAGGTGTCGAAGAAGAAGAAACTTGGACCCAAACAATCTTCTACTGTGGTTACCGGTGAGGCTGAGGTTTATGAGGAGGTTACGAGTCCTGTAAACGAAGGGTATGCTGAGGATGAAGAAATGTTCGATGGAGAAGAGCGTACCGACACTTCTCACCCTGATGACGAAGGTGGTAATGGTGAATAAGAAGTTTCCGCGGGTGGTGATGGTGAGTCTGAGGGTAATATTACCGTTGGTGGTACTGGCGTGGGTGGATCTTCCCCTGTTGGCGATGATATTGTTGGTGTGGGTACTCTGTCGGTTATTTCTCCTGAATTTTCTTTAGGTAGGATATATTCCGCGGGGGAATCCTTTGATGTGAATGCTGCCATGGGTCTTGCCGAAGACTTCTCATTGCTTTCCCCAAATGATGATTGGGATGTGCTTGGGGATATTGGTAAAGAAGGTGCCACCGGTCAGCAGGATGAAAACGTCGGTGGTCATACTGAGGCTAGTGATGTCAAGACTTGCGTGAGTGAGGGGAGAACAGCCAAAGGGAAGTCTGCGGTTGAATATCCTTCAGAGGATTTCCCTTACTCGCTAATGCCTAAAGGAGAAGATGCCATTTTGGCTTGGCTTAAGAAGAAAAATCTTATGTTCGTCTCCAACCCTGCCACAGTGGTCCCCGGTGAGAAGAATTCTGACGCTTATACTCGTCAGATGATGCAAGTGTCTTCTGAAGTCCGCGTTGCTGAGATGTGGGAGAAGAATCTGAGAGCTTCAGAAGTTAACCTAGTGGTTGACCCTCCCTCCTCTGTTGCTGATATGATGGCCATAGATGATGGGTATCAATACAGTTTTCCCCAGCAGCGTGTCTTAGAGGTAAATCCTTGTACTGATTCCCTCATGATGTACGAACATTGTATTCTTCGCGATATCCGATCCCTTGGGTATAATAATGTTTGTCGTTTGTGACATAGATGACGAGGAGCGAACATTGTAACCATGTTCTATACCAATTCTTTAAAGAAAAGTCTTTAAAGTTGGAGGCTAAGCTTCGTCATAGAGAAGAAGAACTGTCTGCGGCCGAGATGGAAATAATTGAACTGAAGGATCGCCTGAAGGAAAAGGAGCGGCTGGGTAATGCCGAGGAGAGTCTCCGTTCGGAACTTGCTGTAGTCCGCAACGAATTGGAGCAAGCTCGCACAAAAGTATCGTCCCTCACAGGTTCGTATTTTTTATTGGTCTTTTACTCCTCGTGATTCCCTATTTGTACTTTGGTGTTCTGTCTCAGTCTCCCCACCCTATCTTCAGTGGGTGGAGTCCTCGAGCTCATATGGCTTCGGAAAGAAAGGGAACGACAGAAATCCCGCATTGCAGAGTTGGTGGGTAAGTTGAAAAGACGTAAAGTGGAATGCTCGTGCTGATGAGCACAACGCCTTAACAGCTGAGTGGCGTGAAAAGCGAACACTGATGGTTGATATGAAAAATAAGTACAATCATGACCGTTGTCTGTTTAATGGTACGTTGCTATGGACGCGTGACAACCTGCGTGATGCTCGAGGACATGTTTCAGACTTAGAGGCTAGAGTGCGCTTTTTGGAAGGAGAGTTACAATAGGCTCGTTCTTTCTTAGGCCCCAGGGTTAGGGATAGTATGCTAGGGCTGAGGTTGGTGCTCTTAGTAAAGCCCTAGAAGCGTCTCGAGCTGATGTTGCTCGCCAAGTGGAGTCGGAAATAGATCTTTAAGTGAATGTGTATCGACTCCATAAAAGGACGGGGGAGATGAATGACGAAGTCAACCATCTTCGTCACTTGGATTCAATGAAGCAAGTAGACTTAGACGCGAGTCAATTTGCTCTTACGAACCTTCAAACGGATTATAAGAAACTATCCGACGAATATGGATTTCTTGATGAGGCTCGGGACGCAGTTGTTAATGAGTATGAAGAGGCTTCAGCTAATGTCGAAGGTATAACCTCGTTTTATCGAGTGTGATTCTGTTATTTCTTTGTTTTAACCCCTTGGTATTTCTTGTTTTCAGCACTCGAGGGACAGCTTCACGCAGCAAATGATGAGCTTAAAAAAACTCAATCTGCCTTAGTGCAGCAGGAAGGACAATCCAACTATTTCAAATGGTTGGCCGCGTCTCGTGAGGAAGCAGCGAAGATTGCCTCCAAAGAGGCGGAACGCCTATCTGCATTGCTGTCTCAGGCCAACCAGCGGACCGCTGTTATCACTTATAAAGCTCGATGTCAGTTGGCTGAAAAACCACAAAGTCCTAGATAAGATTGAACTTGATCTTAAAGTCGAACATGGTCTTGTCAAGAATTATCCGCGTCGTCCCCTTCCCGCGCCCTTGCCTGGTTCTTCTGGGCCTTCTTCAGGTGGTAGCGTACCTTCATCTCGCAGAGACAACCCTGTTGATGGAGCTGTATCGTCCAAGTAGATTATTTTATTAGTCATAGAAAGTTGATCCTTGTTGATTATATAATTCGGATCATTTTTTGTGTTTTCCTGCTTTATCTTATTTGCTGAATCTTGTAACCAACTCTTTATGAAATGGATCATTTCGTGTTGTCCTGTATGCCCATAATACATTGTGTAGCTGTTCACACCATTGCCCCTTGTGTTCGTCTAATTGCTTTTTGAGGATAAGGGCGAGGGTCTTGTTAGTAGCTTCCGCTTGTCCGTTGCTTTGAGGGTATATGGGGGTGGACTTGTTTTTCCTTATTTTGAAAGTGTCGAAGAGCATGTCTATGTTTTTCCCTTGTAATTGTTTACCATTATCGGACACGATTTCCGCTGGTATGCCGAACCTGCAAATAATGTTTTGGAATATGAAAGTAAACACGTCCACGTCTCTGATCATGGCTAAGGCTAAGGCTTTGGCTTCCACCCATTTACTGAAGTAGTCCGTGGCTACTATCAAAAATCTTCTTTTCCCTGATCCTTCGATGAAAGGCCCAACGATATCTATGCCCCATTTTTCAAATGGCCACGGACTATCCACAGAATTCAACGTTGTTGCTGGTGCGTGTATCTTTTTGGCGAAACGCTGACATTCTTCACATCGTCGGGACATTCTTGCAGCATCTTGTATCATTGTGGTCTAGTAATATCCTTGCTTTTTTGCTTTGTCGGCGAGTGATCTCATGCCGCTATGATTCCCTGCGTCACCATAATGGATGTCGTTTAGAATTCTATGCCCCTCTTTCCTGGATAAGCAACGTAGTAACGGTCCGAGGAAGGATTTCTTGTACAGGATCCCATCCCGAAGATCATATCTTCCTACTTTGGAGAGTATTTTCCTGGTTTGTTTGTGATCCTCGGGTAAGGTTCCATCCTTGAGAAACGCATGGATCATCATTCTCCAATCATCTTTGTTGTTGAAATCTTCGTCTTGATTTTTATCTTGACAGGATATCTTCTTCGTCAAAATCGTCACGGATGTCTTCTCCCACCTGATTTTCGATATTTTCTTCCACTGTATCTTGATTTGTAGCAAAGGAAAATTGTGATGTAATCGAAGGATCATATACCCTTGTTATTTTGATAGCTTCGATACTCTTGTCCTTCAGCATGGATGATATATATGCTAGGGCATCCGCGTGCCTGAGATCCCTTCTGCATAAGTGCCGGAACTTGATGTTCGGAATTTGTGATGCCAATGTTTGGACCAAGGCCATGTAAGCTGAGAGGGTGTCGTCGTACACATTATATTCGAGCCCTATTTGCCGTATGACAAGCTGCGAATCACTTGTCAGTCTTACATCAGTTACCCCCATCTCTAGTATTAAGCGGAGGGCATGTACGACTTCCTCGTATTCGACGATGTTGTTTGTATGCTCTTTGAATTCTAACCTGAGTGCCTGTACGATCCTTTCTCCAGTTGAGGTGGTGATGAAAATGCCTATTCCTGCCCCTTCCTTATTTTTGGAACCATCAACGAAGACTTCCCATTGTCTTTGACTCGCGGGTTCGAGGATATCAACTGGATCCTTGCTTTCCTCGTCGGCTTCTGGTATTCCCCTAATCTCTTCATCGTTGTCCAGGGGGAGGTCTGCTAAGAAATCCGCCAAAACTTGGGATTTTTGGGAATGTTGAATTTCATGAATGATGTTGAATTGGTCCAGGTGGGTGTTCCACTTGGCTATTCTACCTACTTTTCCCGCGCTTTTGAGGACTGCTTCCAGTGGTGCTTTGCATGGGACGCGGATGATGTGAGTTAGGAAATAGGTTCTCAGCTTTTGAGTATCCCATACTAACGCCAGGATGAGTTGTTCGATCTTCATGTAATTCCTTTCCGCAGAATTGAGGGTCTTGCTGACAAATATATAGGCTGTTCTATCTTCGTATTGGTTTTGACCAACACTGCGCTAACTGCGTCTTCTGTCGCTGCTATGTATAATACCAAAACCTCGTCAGGATCAGGCTTCTGCAGGATTGGAATTGAATCCAGGTGTTCCTTGATTCTTTGGAAGGCTTCTTCGCATTTTGCGGTCCATTCAAACTTACTCCCTTTTTTGAGAATATTGAAAAAATGTTTTCATTTGTCCGAGGATCGGGCAATAAATCTTCCCAAGGATGCTAAGGACCCATTGATCTTTTGCACTTCTTTTAAATTCTTCGGAAATGGCATTTCCACTATGGCCTGAATCTTCGCGGGGTCCACCTCAATACCCCTTTTTGTTACCAGATATCCGAGGAATTTCCCTGAGGTGACACCGAAAGTGCATTTTTCTGGATTTACTTTCATGTGATGTTTCCTCATTGCTTCGAAAATATCTCTCAGGTCCTGGTGGTGATCTTTGCGCAGCCTACTTTTGACGAGCATGTCATCAACGTAGACTTCTAGGGTACTACCAATCCATGTCCTGAAGATAGCATTGACCATTCTTTGGTACGTTACCCCTGCGTTTCGAAGTCCAAAGGGCATTTTAGTGTAGCAATAAAGGCCATGCGGGGTGTAGAATGCTGTGTGTAGTTGATCTTCTTCTGCCAGGGCTACTTGGTAGTAACCAGAATATTCGTCCATGAATGACAGCTCTTCGTACCCTTCCACTGCTTCAACAAGTTGATCTATGCTCGGTAGGGGATAGCTGTCTTTTGGACATTCCTTGTTGAGGTTAGTAAAGTCGATGCATATCCTAACCCCTCCATTTTTCTTAGGAACGACGACCATGTTGGAGACCCATGTAGGGTATTTGACTTCCTTGATGAAGCCTGCTTCTAGTAGTTTCCGAAGTTCTTTTTCTACTGCCTTATGATACTCTGGTGCAACTTTTCTTATTTTCTGCCTGAAAGGTGGCGTGCCTGGTTTGATGCGCAGCTCGTGTTGGATTATTTTCGGATCAATCCCAGGCATGTCTCCTAACTTCCAGGTGAATACATCCGCGTATTCTTTAGGTAATTTGGTCAAAGAATCTTCTCTTTTTTCGTCCATTATGGTCCCTACTTTGATCATCTTCGGGTTTTCTTCCGTTCCTATGTTGATTTCTTTTACGGGCTCCACTGGTGTGAACACCGGCTTCGGGTCCCCAAGGACTGGGACGTTCTTTAATTGCTATTTGGTATATTTATATCTTTCGTTGGCTGCTGAAGTGCTTGCTTCTGTGTTAAGGACATTATCATCCTTTGTCAAGCCCTTCCCTGCGGTTTTCTTGAGGAACGGGTCTATGGCCTGTTCTTTCGCAACTTCTTTATTTTTGATCCTTCGGGTTTTTCGCTGCTCTTCCTGTTCGTTGTTGATACGATCCTGAGTGGCCTGGCACTCTTTTGCAGAGACACGATCTCCCTTGATTTCCATTACTCCCTCGGGTGCAGGGAACCTGAGATATTGGTAGTAAGTTGCTGCCACTCCCTTGAGTTTATGTACCCACTTTCGTCCAATAATGGCGGGGATGGGGCGTCTACCACGCTGAATCGTGTTTCTACTTTCATGGGCCCAGGGTTCACCTGCAACACGATGTATCCCAATGGCTTTGTGGGCTCTCCGTTGAACCCGTAGATGGTGTAATAAGAGGTCATCAGCTGTTCATCATGGAGCTTCATCCGTTTGAAGGCTTCGTAGAATAGAACGTTCACTAAGCTTCCCCCGTCGATGAGGATCTTTTTGAGGTTACATCCGGCCACTGGTAGTGTGAGGACCAAGGGATCGTTATGGTCTTCCATATCTTCTTCGATATCTTCAGTATCAAAGATGATAGGTGCGTCCATCCACTCTTCGTGCTCGTCCACCTTTACGCCATCAATCTTATATAATTCGCAGTGGTCTTCGAATTGTTTTCGTAGCCTCTTTCCTATCTGCGCTGTAAGTGAGGGCCCTGCGGCTTCGGAACACGAGATGGTGTTGATTTTGCGGTTTCCCTCTGGAAGTTGGACTTGCTTGGTTCGTTTGGATCTGTCCTCGGTGAGCTCCTTTCGTATGTATTGCTTGAGTTCGCCAGCATCAATCAATTTTTGGATCATTATTTTGAGGTTTTTGAATTTCTCGGTCTGGTGTCCATTGAAGCAATGATACTCACAGTAATCTTTAGACTTCTCGGTCCTTGGGGGCTGTTTTCTCTTAGACCACAGACACTCCAAATTTTCCCTTCCTTTGATCTCTCGCAAGATCCGAGCGTAGCTAGCATTGAGCTTCGTGTAAAACTGAACTTCGAATTTTCGATCGTCTTTTCGTCGTACATCTCTTCGTTCCTTCTTATCTTTGTGCGGTAGTTCCACTGAGTTATTTCTTTTGGCCCCGCTGGTTTGTTCTGCGGAATTGGTATGGTGAGACCTCTGCGTTTGTGACCTCTGGTTCTCACGCTGGATTTCTTCAAGACGAGCATACTTATCAATAATTATTCGAAGATCTCCTTCTTTCTTAGGTACGCTTCCGTGGATCTCAACAAATAGTGGACTCATTCAGTCTAATCCCCATTTGTAGAAGTTGATGCTTACTACGGGATCCACACTCCCTATGGCTTGGCAGATCTTGTTCCATCTGTTGGTGTATTCCCTCATGTTTTCCTTGTAACCAATTGCCAGAGAAAAAAGTTTATCCATTCCGGTGTTGACAGCTTTGTTGTACATGTAGGTTCTCAAGAATTTCTCTGCGAGTTGATCGTAGGAGTTGATGGAATAAGGTCGCAGGTTGTCAAACCAAGACAAAGCCGATCCCTTCAGACTTGATGGGAAATACCTACAGAGGACGGCGTCGTTTTGACTCCATCGGTCTAAGATACGATTATAATACCGGATATGTGCCGCGGGATCACTGGATCCGTCATAGCATTCAAAAGTTGGGACAGGGCACTTTAACGGAATGGGGGTATTTACCAGGCGATGAGTTAGGGGTGTGGAGTTAGATTCTTTCATCACCTCTTCAAGCCTTCCTCCGCCTTGTCTGGATTTTAACTACCTGATCTCAGCCATCATCTCATCACGCAGCTCCTCCATTGCGCGGTAATATCCCACGTTCTCATGCTCAGTTGAGCGTTTCTTTCTTCGAACTTCACTGTCATAATAGTCTAAGTCTTCGGCGACATATTCCGGATCGGATGCACTGCTTCCCCTATCGACGTTTGCTAGGATGATTCTTCGGTCTTGATTAGGCTCTGATGCTTTAGAATTTTCTTCGCCCAGTTGTTGGCTAGTCTTCGTGATTTGGGAAATCTTATCTTTCAAGTCTTGGTTCTCCCTGGCCAGAAGAGCTACGGCATCTGCGTAGACCTGCTGGCTCTTTTTCAATTCTTCGAGCTCTACCATCAGTCGGTGGGACTGGTTTGATCCCTGATTGGGAGTTCCGGCTTGTACCCCTACGGCCATAGTTCCCCCTTCATCTACTGTGTGTATTAAGGGTGGCAGAGGATCAGCTTCAATTGTTGGTATCTCCAAGTTTGGTCCCCTCGGTTGATCTTTCACCCGCGGTACTAAAACCACTGGTATGGTTTGATTCTGACCGTTGGTTGACGGCATTCCGAAGACTGGTGGATGTGAGGGCTGGTGTGTCATAGATTCTGCCACCCCTTCTCTTTGTTGATGGATTTGGTTTGAAACCAAAGTCTTGTTAGCTTCTGTATCCTGGAGGGCCGCAACAGTTGCGTTGTTCTTTGTGGCTGCTTCTTTGAGAGCCGCGGATGCAATGGAGTTAATGTTCATAGGTGAGGTGATTTCCGAAGCATCCTGCGTCTGAGTAGCTGTTTTAGCTTTGTCTCCTTTCTGCTTGCTTCGGGTCATGACCGGGGTAATCCTCGGTGTCCCCTTTGATGAGGCTTTGGTTTTTCCTGCCTCTAGTATCTTTTCCATTTTTAATATTTTTCTGCATAGGGAATAAATAAAGAGAACTAAAGATATCCACGAGGATCGGGTTAGTGCCATTCGTATCCGCAAAATTATTGGAATAGAAGGAAATGAGCTTCCCAAGGGCCTTAATAAAAGAGAAACGTAAAGACTCCATCGGTCTAGTTTTCGCAACACAAATCCTCTAATAAACAATCATGGACCTTGTTTTCAGATTACTTTTGAAAAGGAAACCTCTTGAAAAGGCAGATCCGTCGCGAGAACCCATGAATCTGGATTATTTAGTCTTAGTTTTAAAATAAAAACGCCTTACGTGCAAATCTGTGATAGATAGCTGTGGATTTGTCTGCTTTGAAATGGTGTTTGTGAAAATGAAGACCATGAACCCAGAATAAAAAAGGTTTTGAAAGCACGTTGAACCCAGAATAAAAAAGGTTTTGAAAGCACGCTGAACCCAAAATAGGGCACAACCATAATGCGCGTTTAAGGTGAAATCACATGATAAAATAAATATTTTACCGGGACAAAGTCCATGTTTCTAGCGCCAGATTGTGAACACATAAATCACGAATCCATCCACGTGTTCACAAACAATACTCGCATACAGTCTAATTCTAGAATTGTACGATGTATGTGTAAAGGGGATGATTATATCGATTCATCGACTCGAAGCCTTCGAGCTTGTCATTGTCTAGTCGAATATTATCTATAAATAATGTTCTTATAAAGGAATAAACAGAGAATCGAACATAAATGTAAAGCACATGGAGTTCAACGCTGGATGTAAAGTGCTAAAATGTAAATAAGGCAAAGATTTACGTGGTTCAGCACTAAGGCCTACATCCACGGGGCTGGTGTTTCACTATGTATTGAATGATTACAAAGATAGTCGAATGACTTTAGAGTGTACATAGGTCTGCGGAAGTAGGGGGATTACTTACTCTTCCTATTTCTCTCTCCTATATTCTCCTATAATTGCTCTGGATTGGTCGACCCCTTCTCTCTTAGTGGAGAGGGGTATTTATAGGGTTGGAACTTGGGTCCTACTTCTGAGGTGCCTTTGTAATCTTATCTTCTTGTGCTTTGTACCCATTACGCAGAGGTCTTCGGCATATGCTGCGGCATGAGCTTGAATACGAAGGGTTATCCTCGCCTCTTCCACGAGATGATTGACATGTGTATATCTCTTTGGTATTTAATTCGGGTAGATGGATGTCTGCTCGTGTCAGGCAAGTGTCTCTTTGTCTGGTCACATCTGTGTCAGTCAAACTTCCTCTCAGCCGTTGATCTGGGACCTTCCTCGGGATTGGGTGTATTAACACCCAAGGGGTATTACCTGGTGCTCCTCTAAGCCATCATACCTCTGTGATCCTCTGTCCCTGACCGTCGGATCTGCTGACCGGTGGCATCTTATGATGAGATGCTTGCTATCATGTGTTTGATATCTTGTTTTGCATGCCTTCCACGTGTCTCTTTCTTTACACGTGGTGGATGATGAAAGGTGTACATACAAAGCATAATTAATTAGTGTTTACAAGCTTAAAATCCCATAATGGAAGCTTAATTTAATCAATAAAAATAAGCATAATGAAAAACTCTACCTGCAACCTTCCCTGATTAATGAAACTCAGAAATAAAAACCCTACAGAGAGACGTAATAAACTTTTTTTTGAAGATTAGAGACGTAATAACGGATATCAAGAACAGAGAGTCGAATATAGTAACAGGAATGTCCAATAGTGAAAAAATAGTAACACAATCTTTTCGGGAAACAAATCTTAGCCAAAATCGGAGAGAAGACATTCAAATTTCAAATCCAATTAAAATAGCCTTAAGCAGTATGGTATATCAACATAAAAAAAAAAACTCCAGCACCATGAAATAAAAGACTCCATAAAGACACCATCATTGATGTTGTTGTTGAGAAATCAACCAAATTTCAGATGATAGCATTTAGGCAATACAAAAATTTGAGTGAAAATCACGATTATTAGCCAAAATCATACTTGCAAAATAAAACAAAATAAAAAATAATTACAGAGTAACGGAGAAAGATAATAGAGGGAAGAAGAGAATAAAGTTAGGATATAGAGAATAGAGACGTCTAAAACTTTTTCCCATAACAGAGAAGGAGAACTGATAGAGAAGAAGATGAGAATACAGTAAAAAACATGTAAAACGGCTAACACGAATATGAAGATGTGTAGAAATCGGGTTAGGATTTACCAATAACAAAATCCTCATGATTTGCAAAGAAAATGGTTTCATCACTACGACAAACCTATAAAACACGGGATTTTTGAATGTATGAGTAATTCGGAAAAAAAAAACAGACTAACATCCTAGCATTGTCAGTAAAAAAAACAATTATTAATTGATGAGTGTAAAAAATTAGTTTACGAAATGCTTACCTGTACTAGTCTACTCCGTACCAGCTGACAGACCATTGAGCATTGCCACCCCTTTGATGATTCGATACAGTAATAGCAGCACTATGTCCAATACTCTAAGAATATGTATGAAATTAATATATGTGCATTAAAAAAGACTATCACATAGACACATATATTACCATAATTCATGATAGACACATTTTTGTGTCTACGTTGTCCTTAATTTCATGTATTGTTGGTACTCGATTTTTTGTATTTACTGTGGTATTTTATGTGTTTTTAGGTATTTTTGGAAATAAACATTCTTGGAAAAATCGGCTCGAAAAGTCGTCTAAAGCACCGGAAGGAACGTGTTATTCAGACTCTCACTTGTGGATAAGGGAAGCCGAAATGATAAGGGGTACCCAAAGGATATTTGCACCCAAGCAGCTGATCAGAGACACCCCTCATGGCATCTGCTATTCGCACCCCAGGACCGGATAGGGGGCACCCATCTTCTTCTTCACGGGAAAGATATTTGGCGGGAAAAGAAATCTCAACTGTGTGAGATTCTGGTCATGATATTATGGGGATATTTGTGTCTTTAAGACATTATTATCTTCTTACCATGATAGTAAGATTTTGTACGTGTCTTGAATGGAAGGAAATCGTATACTTTTGGATATTTTCGAAAACAGGGAAGGAATTATTCACGGAATTAATTGAAGATATTCTCTTCATTATTTGGCTCAATTAAATGAGAAGATTTGGATATACCATACAACTCAGAAGACGTGTGAAAATGGAGAGGAAATATTCCCGTGAAATACTTTCATTAACTGCAAAGATCTTTTGGAGTAATTGAGATGATTGTCGACCTAAGATTGGCTTCACAGTATAAATAAGAGTGTCTTGGGTATCAGTGAGGAGGGGGAGAGTTTGGGGATCGTTTAGAGAAAACCCGGTTTAATCATTATTTTCTCCCATTTCATCACTTGTAAACACTTTTGAGCAATGAAAAATTATTCTGAGTGTGTTTCCAATATGCGGAGCTAAACCCAATCCTTGGGGCTATGGAGGAAGCCGTTGTTTCGGTAAAAGTGATATATTTTTATTAGTTAATTACAACAACTCTATTATGATTTTTGCATTGAACTAAAAATTGTTTATATGATTTTGATTAGTTAGGTGTATTTTCTCTTGATAGAATATGCTTGCTTTAGGGTTTTGATATTCTATGCTTGGATTAACATCTATTATTTTGGAAATCTACATGTCTAGGAAATACTATTAGAATCAATCTGAATGTTGAGTTGCATAATTATTGTTTTATTAAATCACTAATATCAACCAATGGTAGAATCCTATTCCTATTCTCTCCATAATTTTCACAACATCTTTTTGATTTAGTTCGCTATTTTTATTTATTAAAAAAAATCTAAAAATCCTCTTTCACAAGTCTTGAACGAATCATACTACTACAACAACTTTGAAAACACATCAAATTTTTGGCGCCGCCGACGCGGACTTGTCTTTAGGCTAAGTTTTTAGATTTTTTTTTTTAGGTTTTTATTTTTATGTGTTCTTCTTTACGTTTTTGGGTTTTTGTCTTTTTCTTTCAGATTTTGGAATTTGGAGCGAAAGAAAATTTTTCCAAAGCTTTTGGTGAATACTTAAAAACTGGAGTAAAAGGAAAAGCGAAAGGAGAAAAAGAAGAAGATTTTTTTTTTTTTAA